>NC_139680.1:76001176-76483676 GCF_964106915.1 Podarcis gaigeae | reverse complement strand
TCAGAAGAAGAAAACGCAGAAATCAAAAGCTGGAGTCCGGAGATTAGCGCTCGGAGCAGCGCGAGATGACAGAACGCAGATTTCCAGCTACTGCTGCATAATAAAAGGGTTTCCCTTCACACAGGTCAAGGTTCGGAGCTGCTGTTCCCATTGGTCCTTGGGTTGCACGTGATTAAAAAAAAAATCCCGGGGACTGGTTTGCGGAGTGAGCCTGCGCGGCTTAATCGGTGGTTTTGGGTTCGCGTTGCTTCTTCTGCAGCAGCAGCGGCTGGAGGGGGCGGGCTCTCGGGTTTCCTTGGCGACTTGAAGTGCCAAGGAAGGGAGGGCTGGAGGCGGCAGGATTGCTCTCTTGCCATGGGCAGCAGTGCTCGGCCGCCGCCGCCGCCAACGGGCTAAGAGCGGGGCTGGCGGAAGGCCGGGCTGGGCGAGGCGGCAAGAACAGGTAAGGCTTGAGAAGGAAGTGCAGGTACTCCGAAGCAGCTGCGGCGGCTGTGCGGGGCCCAGCGAGGAGGGGAAGGGGAGGCACCCGCGACTGTCGCTGGTGGCACGGGCAGGGGTGGCTGCTCCGCCGCCGCCACGCTTCCTTCTCCTTCCCTGCCCGCTCTCCGATCGCTTTGTTTCAAGGCAGCCCTTTACTCTCTACCCACACCCTTCCCCTTCACCCTCTCCACTGGTGCGCTTACTGCGGGGGGGGGGGCACAGCCCATGACTTGGTGGGGGGGATGCCAATTCCCCCCCAAACACACACACACATGCACCCTTCCTCCATTGCAGGGATACTCCAGTCTGGCTGTTGCAATGGACGGGGGTGCGGGCGGTGCAAGGTTGCCAAATGTTGCTTATCTTAGTCAAGAGCTTCTCTTTTTCCTTCCTTAAAAAAAAGTCCTGCCCGCCAGGTATCTGATGGGTTCCCTTCTATTTTAATGCATCTCCTCGGACAATAGGTTTCCTTTGTGGCTGAGGGCATGTTTCGATGTGGCCAGTGGTAACTTTCGTTTTGGGGCTTTTGAAGTTTTGCAAGGACGACGTACCGCATCGATCGTGTTTGCATTTACGTAGAAGGAGTTTCTCTCCCGCCCCAACGCCCCAACCCTCCACCTCTTGATCCTGTGGTCGCTGCTGTCTCTCTGGTACATTACTAGCCTTGAGATACAGGGTCCTTGCTAGGCGGCTGATACTCTAGGCTGGCATCAACTCCCCCGCGTCTGTCTCTCGGCATCAGGCGGCGGGAGCTGGAGGGACGGCACTGATAGTAATTAGCCTTAGCAGCGCCCAAGTTGCGTGCAGAGGGGAAACAGTACATGAGTCTCATTAACCAGGCAGCAGAATCCAGCTACCAAGTGTGGGAGAGGACTTCAGGATAGTAAACAAGCTTCACTGGAAGCCTTTTGTCAGAAATGCAGCTGTTTCTTGAGCTTTTATTTTTGGACAACTGCTCAAAAATGTGTGTGTGTTTTTATTGTCACTGTCATTTTTCTTAGCCTCCATGCTACATTTTTACTTTGGTCTCCTCAGGCACTTAGGAAGACACACACCCCACCCCAGTTCAGTGTGAACTAGTGGTTCCTACTGGGTAAATTTGCTTTGGCTTTCTGCCACAGACAGGTCAAAGAAAATAGTAGGGATTAGGACCATGGTAGCCTCATACTCAGCTTTGAGGTCTAGTCTTCAGCACTACAGGATTGTCTGTCAGCCCTGTCAGTCCAATATGAGCAGGGGCCAGTTGCGTGCAATGAATTGGTGCGGGCTGACACTTGCCTCCTCAGACCCAAGTTTGATTCAGTCTGCTGCAGGTTAAGGTGGTGCTTGCTGAAGGAAACCTATGGGACCTTAATCTTACAAAACTTGTATGCTGAGCTCTGGGGCCAGACTCAACACATTTGAACTACGAGGGTGTCTTTTATTTTTATCATAACTTCGTGAGGTAGGTTAGGTTGAAAGGTAGTGACTTGTGTAAGGCTGAGTAGGGATTCTAAGCTATTTTCTTAGGCCGAAGCCCAACATTTTATCTCCTGCATCATGCTGCCTCAGACATTTGAGTTTGTTTTTAACCTGGATTTTGAATAATTAAGGCATATGATCACCTTGATTATATCTGGTGTTGTATAAGAGACACATCCAGTATTTTGAGATTATTTGAACTGATAAAGCATCACACTGACAAGCCCTGTTGTTTAATTTTCTCCTGTGTTTGCAGTAATTTACAAGCTATTGACAAGCTGTTTTAAATTGCAGTCTTTTCCATCATACAAATTTAATGTGTTTTTCTGCACCTATTACCTACTGCTGTCTCTTCTAGAAACCACATTCTCATAATGTATTATTTGTTATAGAGGTGTTATGCATATGAAAAAGTACCGTATACATGTCCCTACTCACAGGCTATAATAAAGTGTTGAAATCACATTAGTAGCTTTCTACAGTAAAATTTTTCTTGCATAACTTTAATGGGATTCTTCAAAAGATGAGCTGTAAGTTTAAGACTACTCAAAGTCCTTTAATGATAGTTCTGTTATACTCATAATATAACATAATATAATATATTCATAATTTTTACCTTAATGAGTTCTAGCACATGTACCTTTATAGTTCTAGCACAGGTAAAGGGCCCTGGTTGGTTAAGTCCCATCAAAGGCAACTAGCTTCTCAGTGATGGTGGATGAGAAAGATGAGGATTCTGCTTTATTGTTAATTGTACTGCAGACAAGTTAAGCTGGAAAAAAAGAGAAGCCTCCTAATGTTTGCGTTATAAACTGTTAATGGATTTCCCTTCCTATTAAGCTGAAGTTAGTGTTTCTAGTTTATTCTTCCCATCACAATGTTTTTGCAGAATCTTGGGTAGAGATCTTTGAACAACCAGCTCAACCAACTTTTAAGCTAACCTCAGGAGTTTCCATTACATCCTAGTCTATTTAAATCTTGTAAGATCTTTGAATCTAGATTCTGACTTGGAAGTTAAAGTTGTTGCAGAATGCAGTTTAACAGAAAAGGTCAAAATACACTTTAAATAGCATGTGTAGAAAGGCAATGCCCAGTACTGTGTAGCATTTTATTTATAGAATCATAGGCTTGGAAGGTACACCAGGGGTCATCTAGTCCAACCCCTTGCAATGCAGGAATCTCAGCTAAAGCATCCATGACAGATGGCCAGCCAACCTCTGCTTAAAAACCTCCGAAGGAGAGTCCACAACCTCCTGAGGGAATCTGTTCCATTGTTGAACAGCTCTTACTGTCAGAAAGTTTTATTTGAGTCTGTTTTGCCTAGTAGGAATTATGAAATGGAAGTACATTTCATTATGTAGCAAACTTATAGCAAGTACACTTATAGCAAGTACATTGTATGCGCTTTTACCCGAGGTCAAAATGTGTGTGGTTGGCCAGATGCACTTTGCAGGAGAGAGCATTTCACAATATGGGGACCACCACAGAAAATGCCCTCTCATGCACTGGAACCCCATGAACTTGCCAGCAGGTCTTCCCCTGCGGTTCTCACCTGGCCAGGTTTATATGGGAAGAGGCATTCTGTCACATATTTGGATGTCAACATAAGCAGTAAACCAGGGATGGGGCACCTGTGGTTGCTGGACTACAACTCCCACCATCCCTGACCATTGACCATACTGGCAGGGGCTGTGGTGGATGTCCAGCTCCATCCGGAGGGCCACAGGTTTCCCATCCCTGGACTAAACCACAATATAACACGAGGTACAAATTGGGCTATGTCCATCTCTGAGGCTAATATAGCAGTTTTGTCATAACTGTATTAGGACATCATTTTCTAATGAAAGGCTACACTGAGATTATTTTTAGGAGGGTGAAAACTAAACTTGAGATTTCCGTGGCGTTGGTATGATGGCTTTGTCTTCTGAAGCTGATGAATGTTCATTCAGAGCTGTTTCTATCTTGTCCAATGTTATTAAATGTTGTTTTAAAAATCATACTGAGGATTATACAAAATTGAATTCATTGTTTAGCATATAATTATATACATATGCCCAATACAGATCTATAGTAGTGCTAATAAATAATAAATAATAGTAGTGGCAATGAATGAAGGTGCCACCTCTTCAGAACATCTCAGAGCTGCCCTATACTGACTCAGACCATTGGTCCATTTAGCCCAGTATTGCTGCCCTAACTGCAGCAGCTCTCTAGGTCCCCCCCCATCCTTGCTACCTGCAGCCCTTTAACAAAAAATCCAGGGATTAAAGTGGGACCTCATGCATACAAAGCCTGAGTTCTACAGAAACTCAAACTACATGATAGCTTGCAAGCCTTTTTGGTTAAGCCTGGGTTATCTGTATTCACATATAAAGAGGACTAGTGGCCCAAGCAAAAGGGGCACATGGGTAGATATTTAGCCTCACCTTGTGTTGAGGTGAGCTCCCCACAGTCTGTTTTACAAAGTCACTCTCCTCTGCCAGTCCAAGCTGGGTTCTGATCTTGGATGTCTTTCCTACCTGAAGAAAAGTGTCTTGAGAAAAAGCTGCAGCAAAGTCTCAACTTCCACTTTCTATATACTTCTCTTATTCTAAGAACCAAACTCCAAATTCCCCTGGGAAAATGTGATTGGGGCAAACCCAATTTAAGATTGTTCATAGTTACATGTAGTTAGGACCCACTATTACAGTAGTTGACTTGCACTGAATGATTTGGTTTGCTACTTTTTGTTCTGGTTATTGAAAGGAACATAGCCAAACAGTTCTCTGTACTATTTTGATAAATTTTGGAGGATTTGCTTGCATACTATTTGAGTCTCAAGAAAAAGTGGCAAGTACTATTACAAGTTTTACACTGTTACAAGTTTCTCTTGGTGAGGTACAAGAGGTTATAGATGCGATTCAAGTCTCTCATTTCATTGTGGTTATGGGGAACGTATTAGTTACCTTTGATAATCTCAGGGGTGTTATACTTGGTACAGAGGAAGTGACTGTGATTGGGTATATTATGAATTGTTATAGAGTTAAATCCTATATGGGTTTCACATGTCTCAGAGGACTGATATGTTGCATCCTTAAGGGTTATTTTTTCGGCTGAGACTCAATCTTGTGAAACAGGTTCAAGTAACTAATAATAATCCTAATAAAACAAGTGTGTTGTCTGTGTGAGAGCCCTTGAAGCAGGGAAGATGGGGGTTGAGGGTTGTTTTGAGCAATAATAGAAGTAGCAATACTTATGCTGGTAGATTTCCTTATATTGATTTTTAGTACAGGGTAGCCTTTTTCTGTCCAGAATGGGGTAAGAAATGGACTGTAACTGGCTGGTGTCGAGATGAGCTGCCTTAATATCTTCCTGTGCCTTTAATCATGTTTAGATTACTTCAGTGTGACTTATTTAGAAAATGTTCACAGATGCAGCACACATTTGGCTGCATGTACTGTATTGGTCTGAATAGAAGCTTCGCTCCCCCCCCCTCAATTTTGACCATGAAAACTTAAAGTGCGGCTTAAATTCACGACCTTACAAAAATTGACTTTTATGATATTGCTGCTGAAACAGACATACAGTAAAACGGAATGGGTGTGAGTGCGTGCGGAATTTTAAGGGAGCGGCTTATATTCGGGTATATTCCCCCCTCCCATGAATTTTAAAGGCGTGGCTTATATTCAGATGCAGCTTATATTCGGGCCAATACAGTATTGGAGGAGATCTTTGCTTTGAAATCTACTGGTGGCACTCTGCTAATATTCTGATGGTGCCTAAAGTAATGTGTTTGACATATGCTATATAAGCTTAACTGGATAGACATCTAACTGCTTAATAGGCTGTCTGTCTTCATGTGGCATAATTCCACAAATTCGATCACAGGTGTGCTGAAAGGTATCTGAAACGATGCTACCGGGCAAGAAGTCATGAAAACGTTATAGTTCTCTTTGATCTAAAACTTCGTTTTATTGTATTTTCCCCCTTCAAAGGACTTTGGGGAGGAAGCAATGTTGCTTTATGGGTTCTGCTTTGAAATGTTGGAGTAGATGGAAAAAACTTGCTGAAGGCTGCTGTATTTTTAAACCTGTGTAAAATACAAATAAACACTTTCCTTTTATTAACTTCAGGTGTTGGATAGTAGTAGTATAATGTTGGATAGTAGTAGTCATGTATATTTTCAAGTTGTGAGCCACCTCACCTAGTCTGTCTTTCTGTCTCTCTTCCACTCTCCCCCCTTCATAGGGCATAACTTAATTTCATGTTGCTCTTGTGGTCGGTTAATGCACAGCTCCATGGGCAGGGCCCTCTTTCTCTCTCTCCACAGTCTGGTTCAAATGTTACTTGACTTGAAAAGTTAAAATTATAGACTAAAGTATATTTTAAAACTATGGTTTAAAGTTTAAAATAACCTTTGGTTTATGGTTATTTATGCCTCACACTTCCCCCAAGCTATCCTTTACGTGGCAATAAATGGCTCCCTGCACTGAAAGGCAAGTGAAAACTGTGAGGAATAGTAGATGCAGTTCAATGAATGAATAAATTTGCAGAAGGTTCCAATTTGGGGAAAAAACTTTCCCTCAAAAAGGGTTGATCCTTGTATTTTCCCAAGAGGTTGCTGTAAGAAGTAACTGAATGAAATTCGAGTGGGCCTTCTGCTGCCATGGGCTAATGTGATTTGATTAACTTTGGGTGGGTAAACTGTGTAATGTTGGATATTAGCAGTTATCTTATATTTCTGACTTGTGAGCCACCAGCCTGGAGATCTTAGAATAGACTTCTTTCCCCTTCAAAAGAATGCTGAGCATAAACCAGCTATTGAAATCCTTGTTGGAGCCAGACTCTGTATCCCATCATATTTTTTAAATGACAGTAAGCCAAGCAGAGCCAGCTGAAGGATCACTCTGTGTTAAATAAATAATAAACCTTTATAGCTTCCATTTAAAATACAGTAATGCTTTAGTGTGGAGAAGACAGTGTTTACATTGTCTAGGGATTTCTTGGCAGACCAGAATCAGGGAATATGCACTGCTGGTATTTACTAAGCAACCCACTGCTATCTATTCTTATACCCATCCCCAAGCTTGTATTTTGGCCTCTGTATGGTGATAGCACTAGGTCTGAGTATAATCAGCCCTATGTGTTGCATTGTTCTCATACTTCTCAGTCAGACTTCAGTGCATTAAAGTCATTGTGCGTGGCTTGAAATGTGTTCTTCTGCTGAAGTGAACAGGGAAACTCTTCCCGGCAGATGAACTCACCATATATTTGAGCCCCTTTGAAGATTAGCAGTTGGTCATGCAAGCACTCTTGTCATCCTAGCGCTAGAAATCCACTTAAACCCCTACGCACACCCACCCACCAGGACTTCTTCTGGTTTGGAAAGCTAAGCGGACATGCATTGAAAAGCGTGGGGTGAACAAATGACTAATGGGAAGATGTGCAAACCTCCTGCAAGCAAATCAGGATGGATGTTCATTTTCTTACAACCACCCTAGAAAGAAATCTGAACTAATGCTCAGTGAAGTCCATATGTAATCTAACCTTGATGTAATCATTGTGCAAAGAAATCAGGGTGAATATTCAGTAACACCCCTGTACTTTGTTTTCCCAGAATGTAGGAAAGAGTTGTTGCGGGGGGGGGGGGGAGAGCCATTCTTCTTCTGTCAGCAAGTATCTGTGAGGTGTGTGCTTGGTTAGAACCACATATTCCATAGTTTAACTTATGAAGATGCAGAAGAAAAAACCATGTTAAATCATGTTAAATCTGTTCTCCTTTGGGAGTCAAGCAATCATTAATGTTTTATGGTTAGGAAAGAGCATTTCCGGTGGATCGTTGTTTTGCTATGGTGTCTTCCTTCATGGATCCCCTTCATGGATCACTGCCTTGCCGTGGCGAAGGGGCTTGAAGAACTCAGAGAAGCTATGAACTATGCCGAGCAGGGCACCCAAGATGAACAGGTCATAGTGGAGAGTTTTGACCAAACGTGATCCACCTGGAGGAGGAACCGGCAAGCCACTCCAGTATCCCTGCCAAGAAAACTCCATGGACAAAGACAACAGGCATATAAAAGATATGACGCTGGAAGATGAGCCCCTCAGGTCGGAAGGCGTCCAACATGCTACTGGGGAAGAGCGGAGGGCAAGTACAAGTAGATCCAGAGCTGATGAAGCGGCTGGGCCAAAGCCGAAAGGACGCTCAGTTGCGGATATGCCTGGAAGCGAAAGGAAAGTCCAATGCTGTAAAGAAAAATATTGCATAGGAACCTGGAATGTAAGAACCATGAACCTGGGTAAGTTGGAGGTGGTCAAAAATGAGATGGCAAGAATAAATATTGACATCCTGGGCATCAGTGAACTAAAATGGACGGGAATGGGTGAATTCAGTTCGGATGACCATCATATCTACTACTGTGGGCAAGAAACCCATAAAAGAAATGGAGTGGCCCTCATAGTCAACAAAAGAGTGGTGAAAGCTGTACTGGGATGCAATCTCAAAAATGATAGAATGATCTCGATACGAATCCAAGGCAGACCTTTTAACATCACAGTAATCCAAGTTTATGCACCAACTACTTGTGCTGAAGAAACTGAAATTGACCAATTCTATGAAGACTTACAAGACCTTATAGAAGTGACACCAAATAAGGATGTTCTTCTCATTATAGGGGATTGGAATGCTAAAGTAGGGAGTCAAGAGATAAAAGGAACAACTGGCAAGTTTGGCCTTGGAGATCAAAACGAAGCAGGGCAAAGGCTAATAGAGTTCTGTCAAGAGAACAAGCTGGTCATCACAAACACGCTTTTCCAGCAACACAAGAGACGACTCTACACATGGACATCACCAGATGGGCAGCATCGAAATCAGATTGATTATATTCTCTGCAGCCAAAGATGGAGAAGCTCTATACAGTCAGCAAAAACAAGACCTGGAGCTGACTGTGGCTCAGATCATCAGCTTCTTATAGCAAAATTCAAGCTTAAACTGAAGAAAGTAGGAAAAACCACTGGGCCGGTAAGATACAATCTAAGTCAAATCCCTTATGAATACACAGTGGAAGTGAGGAACAGGTTTAAGGATTTAGATTTGGTGGACAGAATGCCTGAAGAACTATGGATGGAGGCTCGTAACATTATACAGGAGGCAGCAACGAAAACCATCCCAATGAAAAGGAAATGCAAGAAAGCAAAGTGGCTGTCCAATGAGGCCTTACAAATAGCGGGGGAGAGAAGGCAAGCAAAATGCGAGGGAGATGGTGAAAGATACAGGAAATTGAATGCAGATTTCCAAAGAATAGCAAGGAGAGACAAGAAGACCTTCTTAAACGAGCAATGCAAAGAAATAGAGGAAAGCAATAGAATGGGAAGAACCAGAGATCTGTTCAAGAAAATTGGAGATATGAAAGGAACATTTCGTACAAAGATTTCCACAATAAAGGACAAAAGTGGAAAGGACCTAACAGAAGCAGAAGACATCAAGAAGAGGTGGCAAGAATACACAGAGGAATTATACCAGAAAGAAATGGATGTCTCGTATACCCCAGGTAGTGTGGTTGCTGACCTTGAGCCAGACATCCTGGAAAGTGAAGTCAAATGGGCCTTAGAAAGCACTGCAAATAACAAGGCCAGTGGAAGTGATGGCATTCCAGCTGAACTATTTAAAATTTTAAAAGATGATGCTGTTAAGGTGCTACACTCAATATGCCAGCAAGTTTGGAAAACTCAGCAGTGGCCAGAGGATTGGAGAAGATCAGTCTACATCCCAATCCCAAAGAAGGGCAGTGCCAAAGAATGCTCCAACTACCGCACAATTGCACTCATTTCACATGCTAGCAAGGTTATGCTTAAAATTCTACAAGGAAGGCTCAAGCAGTATGTGGACCGAGAACTCCCAGAAGTGCAAGCTGGATTTAGAAGAGGCAGAGGAACCAGAGACCAAATTGCAAACATGCGCTGGATTATGGAGAAAGCTAGAGAGTTCCAGAAAGACATCTACTTCTGCTTCATTGACTATGCAAAAGCTTTTGACTGTGTCGACCACGGCAAACTATGGCAAGTTCTTAAAGAAATGGGAGTGCCAGATCACCTCATCTGTCTCCTGAGAAATCTCTATGTGGGACAAGAAGCTACAGTTAGAACTGGATATGGAACAACTGATTGGTTCAAAATTGGGAAAGGAGTACGACAAGGCTGTATTTTGTCTCCCTGCTTATTTAACTTATATGCAGAATTCATCATGCGAAAGGCTGGGCTGGATGAATCCCTAGCCGGAATCAAGATTGCCGGAAGAAATATCAACAACCTCAGATATGCAGATGACACAACCTTGATGGCAGAAAGTGAGGAGGAATTAAAGAACCTTTTAATGAGGGTGAAAGAGGAGAGCGCAAAATATGGCCTGAAGCTCAACATCAAAAAAACGAAGATCATGGCCACTGGTCCCATCACCTCCTGGCAAATAGAAGGGGAAGAAATGGAGGTAGTGAGAGATTTTACTTTCTTGGGCTCAATGATCACTGCAGATGGTGACAGCAGCCATGAAATTAAAAGACGCCTGCTTCTTGGGAGAAGGGCAATGACAGGCCTAGACAGCATCTTGAGAAGTAGAGACATCACCTTGCCAACAAAGGTTCGTATAGTTAAAGCTATGGTTTTCCCAGTAGTGATGTATGGAAGTGAGAGCTGGACCATAAAGAAGGCTGATCGCCGAAGAATTGATGCTTTTGAATTATGGTGCTGGAGGAGACTCTTGAGAGTCCCATGGACTGCAAGAAGATCAAACCTCTCCATACTGAAGGAAATCAACCCTGAGTGCTCACTGGAAGGACAGATTGTGAAGCTGAGGCTCCAGTACTTTGGCCACCTCATGAGAAGAGAAGACTCCCTGGAGAAGACCCTGATGTTGGGAAAGATGGAGGGCACAAGGAGAAGGGGACGGCAGAGGACGAGATGGTTGGATAGTGTTTTCGAGGTTACCAGCATGAGTTTGAGCAAACTGCGGGAGGCAGTGGAGGACAGAGGTGCCTGGCGTTCTCTGGTCCATGGGGTCACGAAGAGTCGGACACGACTAAACGACTAAACAACAACTTCCTTTGCTGTTGTTGCAATTATGTATGGCGGTCTAGAGTGCAGCAAATTGGTTTGTTTCTTCCTTCTTGATTGCCCGCCTCTCCCAGATTAGTCGTTATTTGGTAGGAAGAATCGATGTGATTGGCCCCATGCACAGGTTTCCATGCTTCTCATGCCCTAATAGTAATGTCTTGGAGCTGGGGAGAAGTAGCTCTCATGTTGTTTTAGTAATGCGTACTTCCAAAACTTCTTGAGTTCAGCAGGGGGGAGTTAAGCATTTGCCTAACTTGCCTATTGTTGATGGATCTGAAAAGTGCTTGGCTTTGGGTGTTATGATGTAGAGCTTCAAACACATTAGCCTGTTTCAGGTAATCAGCTAAAGTCCAGGTGGTTGCAAAAGAACTGTGGCTAACCTCAGGGTTGCATGTTTCCTGCCAAACTGTAGCCTATTCTTACTGGAGCTACTTAAAATAAACCAGGGTATGAAACTTTATTTGTGATAATCTAAATTATGGTTTAGATATATTGCTCAGCCAGGCCACTAGCTATCAATCTCATGAATTTTCTGAATATTTTCTGAGTTAAGCTTTCAGCCACATCCATAGGCATGTGGAGGGGGGGAGGTGTCCAGGCACAGCCTAATGTTTAAAAAGACATTAAAGGTGGTGGTGGGGATCTAGGGAAGCAGACAGAGAGGCAAAGGCAGAATAAAAAGGCTGGAGTGGCTCTGGAATGGATCAACTTCTGCCTGTGTCTCTGGAAGTGGTGGTAGGGTGATTGGCTCCACCTATGACAGTAAGTGAGGAGGGACTCCCTCTTCGGCTGGCAGAAGCTCCAGATCCATTCCAGACTTTTCCTTCTGCCCACATCTGTCTCTGTCTCAAGGCTCTGTCTCCATCTGAAGCCTGCTGGCCACCTTTGGTGGAGGGAGATCTGTGGAGATGAGGGGCTTCTCTTGTGATGTCCAAGTGAGGAGAAGGAGTCACCCCACCCCTGGCCCTCCAGATTTGCAGTTCCATGCCTCTGGTTAGCTTGGCATGGGTCTTTTCTCTGTTGCAAAAGTTACCTGTTTGGACTTCTTGGCCACTCTTGTGATTGTTTTCTTTTTAATCATTTTGCATCTTTACCTCTTCCTTATTTGTTTGTTTTATTTCCCCCTTCTTCCTTCATTGAAATGAGATGTGCTGTGCACGCCCATGACCACAACCGTAACACTTTGCAAGAGATGGAAGGGGAAGAAATATGACAAGGAGGAATTGCACTGGGAAAGTTAAGAACTCCTCCTCACTGGTCCCATTTAACTTTTCTTTCTTTTAACATTGCATTGCTTTCTGATGAACTTTCTGTCTGCTAGCTCTGAGCATTCTTGCTATCACTGGGTGCTGCTTGCTTCTGTACACAGATGCAGGTGGTAGAAAGATGGAAGCAGGAGAGCTAACTATATGGCTGAAGTGGGATTTAGAGCTTAGGCATTTTGTTTTAACTTCTGGATTTTTGCTTTGTTTTGCAGGTTTGCTGCAGGAGGGCATACCAACAATTGACCTATTTAACACTTCACAAAATATCATAAATGAGAGAGGAAGTTTAATCTCTGGTGAGTCTTGGATTTTGGGGGCAATCATTACAACAACTGCATATCAATGGCAGATCACATTATTAGAAAATTTCAGAGAACAAGGCAGTGTATCAGTAGCAAATAAATTGTAATTTCTTGGAAATTAAGTATGGAGTCATCCAGTAAAACTGGGTTGATTTAAGTGGCCTCAAAAAGTGGTGATTGTGTTGTTTCAGCTCCTGAAAGCTAGTTATTTCTTTAACGTTCTCTCTCTTTCTTTCTCTCTCTCTCTTTTAAATATACAGCTCAGACATGAGCAGTGATAGTAACTCACTGGCACGTGAATTTTTGTCAGATGTCAGCCAACTTTGCAATGCAGTGGACCAAAGGATGGAGGCCAGGGAGGAGGAAGAGGAAAAAACACACATAGCCGCACTGGGGCAATACCTTATCCAAGGTCGTGGATTCATTTTGCTTACTAAACTTAATTCCATACTTGATCAGGTAATACTTTCTTTTTCATAACAACTGTAATAGATTTGGCTTGAAACCCACCTTGCATTTCAAAGTGGCAAAGTAGCTGTTTTTTAAA
The DNA here is from genome assembly GCF_964106915.1 of Podarcis gaigeae. Classification (NCBI taxonomy): domain Eukaryota; kingdom Metazoa; phylum Chordata; class Lepidosauria; order Squamata; family Lacertidae; genus Podarcis; species Podarcis gaigeae. The sequence goes on along the minus strand of NC_139680.1, from coordinate 76,470,537 downwards.
AAAATGTCAGACCTTCAGTTACACTGTTGGTTTGGGCATGTGTATAGATGAAATGCTAGTTTAACTTTCTAAATGAATTTATTTTACCATGGGCAGTTAAGTTATAAAAACCAGCATTTTAATTGCTTCTTGCCTCATGCCAGGCTGCTCCAAACCAGCAGAAGTGATTTGTTTTTTTCGTTGAATAATACTCTTCTAGGAGCGAGGAATTATTTCAGCTTGGAAAGTTTTATTACAAGGATATGCTAAATACCTACATGCCCTTAGATTAGTTTGCAGCCTTTTAAGCCTGACTCTCACTTGGCTGAATTTAAAACTTAAATCATGCTGTTGGTGTGTCACACTACAGAAATAAATGTTGGAGGCTTTGGAAAAGGTATTAAAATGAAAGCAAAGAAGCTTTAAACCAAATGTTTTGAATCTGTGGTGGATAACAGTTTCTATCTTTCTGTAAAGATACAGAATATAAGCAAGCCTTTGTTTCCTAAACAGGAACTGACCTGTCGCGAAGACCTCCTTACTCTCCTCCTCTCACTTCTACCACTAGTATGGAAAATACCTGTACAAGAAGAAAAGGCATTAGGTACATGTTCTTTACACACATGAAGAAATGCCTCTTCATTATTCAAGATATATACTTGGATATTTGTTCTGAATTTTGGTCGTGTCTTTTGGGGTTGTAGCCAACATGGCGCTATGTGAACATTCTGTGAGTGCAAGGATTTCCTTCCCCTCTCCTCCTCCTGCACAGTCCCTAAATATGTTTTGCAGGTTCTCCCAACCCCCTGGAGCCGGGTTTGTGGAAGGCAAAGTAGGAGGAGAGGGGGTGGGAAATGCCCCATTGTGCAAGCAAAAATCTCTGCACTAACAGGATCCTTAAATGGGAAACTGCCCTGAATTTCCTCTATCTCATATGCAAAGTGGTAAAATCTTAGTTGTTTATTTTTCTATGCACATAAATAGCATTATTTTTCTGCAGATTATGTATGTACAACTGCAGACTCTTATGAGCGATGTCACAGAGTAGATCAGTTGAAATCAATGGGTTGTATCTAGTGACATCCATGTAAGAGCAGAACAGAGCAGCAGGTCTTCTCCTTCACTCTGCATTGCCCTGAATCTGTTCTGGAGGGTTTGGATATCCCCTCCAAAGCAGATCTGAATAGGAGTATAGGGTGCTGCATAGGAGAGGAAGAATAATTCTGCTGCACAAGTGGAATTCTGCTTACAATACATTGGAATCAATTAAGTGGACTTAAGTCACTTGACTAGGATTGGATAGCGCCCTAAATCTTACTGTATGCACTTTTTAAAGTGCGTGAATAACCTGCACTGCAGCTAGGACACTGATTCAGGGAGCATCTCTAGCATAGAAAATTCAAGACCCTGAAAATATTTGCATGTATATGTATGAAATGTGAGAGTACAATTGTATAATGGTGTATTGGGAGTGAGTTCCGTACATCCTCTCCACTTTGTGTAGGACCTAGGTAATGGGGCACAAACATAACTGGGACCTGCTTATCTATGTAGGCCTCAGTTCATCTTAAAGATTCTTGGTGTAGTTGCTGAGGCCGTATGAGCTCAAGACTTGCATGTATAACTTTATACTCCTGGATCATGTTTAGACTGGCTCTGAGGCTCCATAGTTGAAATCATCTAACTGTAATTTTTGACTCCTGACAGATTTTAATCTGCCCTTCTGTGTTGATATATGCTTGACCAAAGAGGCAACTCCGGGTTCTCTCAAATCTACTCAGGAAAAAGAAGATCTAGAAGAAAATCCTCATCTGTCTGCCCAGGTGTCTGTAAAATTAAGCTCCCGGAAAAGTAGACGGCAGCGCAAAACTACTCATCGCTATTCTGTGAGGGATGCAAGGAAATCCCAGCTATCCACCTCTGATTCAGAAGGCAATTCGGATGAGAAGACGACTGTGATTATGAAGCACAGGAGGTCCCAAATCCTGCAGCCTTTTCTAACAAACCCACCTAAGGAACAATACATTACAGGGAAAGGCAGCTTTCTAGAAGTTGGAGAAGTCCAGAGTTGTAATCTCAGTAGGGAGCATCTAGGTGACATTGAACAGGTTATTCCAGTGAAAAAAATCAGTTCTGAGACTTCAGAGGAGCCCGCTTCACCACCTGTCAGCTGCCAGGACAATTCTCCCTTTGACTTGTGTCATCTCTTACTATCGCTGCTCGAAAAAATATGCAAGTTTGATATTTCTGTGAATCACAAGTCGGCGCTGGCAGCAAATGTGGTGTGCACACTAACGGAACTTTTGTCCAAACTTGGAGACTGCTACAGTGCAAGCAGTACTGCTGAAAATGAAGCCGTTTCCTCAAGCTGGGCAGAGGAATCAGTGGCCCTGACTCAGAGGATGCTCTTTAGGACAGTCTTGCACCTGATGGCTGTGGACGTCAACAACGCTGAGACCATGCCTGGCAGCTTAAGGAAAAATCTAATTGATTTGCTTAGAGCAGCTTTAAAAACTAAATGTTTGCTGGAAAAAACATACGAGCCTTTTGCTTCTGGGCAAAAGGGAGCTTTACAGAAGGGAATTCAGGGCAGCTTCGCCATCTCAAGATACCGCCACAGAGCCCTTCTTTTGCCGGAGTTTATAGAAGGAGTTCTGCAGATCCTGATCTGCTGCCTTCAGAGTGCCGCCTCCAATCCAATTTATTTCAGTCAAGCAATGGATCTCGCTCACGAGTTCATACAGCATCAGGGATTCAGACTGTTTGAGACCACTGTGCTGCAGATGGAATGGCTGGTGGCGAGGGAAACTGAGATAAAATCCGAAGCATCGGAATACCTCTCAGCCCTCATTAACAGCATCATGAAAATAATCAGCACCATCAAAAAAGTGAAGTCGGAGCAACTTCATCAGTCTGTGTGCACCAGAAAGCGGCACAGGCGATGTGAGTACTCTCACTTTATGCATCACCACAGAGACCTCTCAGGGCTCCCGGTTTCTACTTTTAAAAACCAAGTCTCCAAGAACCCATTTGATGAAACGCTAGATGGGGAAGTTCATTATCCTGACCGGTGCTGCTGCGTCGCTGTCTGTGCTCACCAGTGTTTGCGGCTGCTGGAACTGGTTTCACTTAACAGCACATGTTTTCAGATCTTGTCCGGTGTCCATAATGTGGGTATATGTTGTTGCATGGACCCCAGGTCTGTAATCACCCCCTTGCTTCATTCTTTCAGATCACAAGTATTGAAAAACTTTCAGCCACATATATTAAGCATCCTTAATAAATTTATATTGGACCAACTGGGAGGAGCACAGGTCTCTCAGAAACTCACACAGGCCTCCTGCAACATTTGTACCATTGACTGTGATCAGCTTGCTGAACTGGATGATGTCTTGCATGGGAATGCCACTGACGTTTCCCCATCAAGTTCTTCAACTCCCTATAGGTTTCAAGGAATTTTGCCTAGCAGAGGGTCTGAAGACATGCTGCTGAAGTGGGATGCCTTGGAGGCCTACCAGAGCCTTGTTTTTGAAGAGGACGACAAACTGCGCTGCATGCAGATAGCCAGCCATGTTTGCAATTTGATTCAGAAAGGCAACGAAGTCATTCAGTGGAAACTGTACAATTATATATTCAGCCCAGTGCTCCAGAGAGGTGTTGAATTGGCTCATAACTCTCAACAACTAGGTGTTACTACAGCCATCAGCCAGGCAGGCAGCTACCACAAATGGAGCTTGCCTCAGGAAGTGCTTCAAATCTATTTGCAGACTCTGCCTACGCTGTTTAAATCAAGGTATGTTACCTTTCTTAATTGTTGGGGAATTGGGCTTGATCAGAGACTCATAGACAAGGCAGGGCAGCAGGGAATTTGGTACAGGAACAGTGGTGGGACTGCTGGATTGGCACTTACCGTATTTTTCGTCCCATAGGACGCTCCGTCCCATAGGACGCACCTACTTTTTTGGGGGGGAAATAAAGGAAAAATTTTTTTCCTTTATTTCCCCCCCCAAAACCAGGTCGGGGAACAGTGGGATGGCGGTGCTGCGCCTCCCCGCTGTCCCCCGAGCTTGTGGGGCTGGCCCATGTCTGCCTGGCGCGAGGGGCGCTCTGCTTCAGGGCGCCCCGCGTGTCGGGCGGCAGGCTACAGTCCGCAGCATGGGGAACCCTCTGTTTCAGGGCGCCCCACGCGCCCCCGGGTGCGCAAGGCTTGCGGACACCTGCGTGGAGCACGGGGCGTCCTCTGGAGGGCGCCCCGTGCTCCGCGCTGCAGGCTGCCGCCCGCAAGCCTTGCGCTCCCGGGGGGAGATCCCCCGGGTGCGCAAGACTTGCCAACACCAGCGCGGAGCACGGGGTGGCCTCCGAAGGGCACCCCGTGCTCCGCGCTGCCAGCTGCCGCCCGCAAGCCTTGCGCTCCCGGGGGGAGATCCCCCGGGTGCGCAAGGCTTGCCGACACCAGCGCGGAGCACGGGGCCGCCTCCAAAGGGCGTCCCGTGCTCCGTGCTGCCGGCTTCCACCCGCAAGCCTTGCGCTCCCGGGGGGGGAGATCCCCCGGGTGCGCAAGGCTGGCCAAAGGCAGCGCGGAGCACGGGGCGGCCTCCAAAGGGCGCCCCGTGCTGCCGGCTTCCGCCCGCAAGCCTTGCGCTCTCGGGGGGAGATCCCCCGGGTGCGCAAGGCTGGCCAACACCAGCGCGGAGCACGGGGCGGCCTCCAAAGGGCGCCCCGTGCTCCGTGCTGCCGGCTTCCGCCCGCAAGCCTTGCGCTCTCGGGGGGAGATCCCCCGGGTGCGCAAGGCTGGCCAACACCAGCGCGGAGCACGGGGCGTCCTCCAAAGGGCGCTCCGTGCTCCGTGCTGCCGCCCGCAAGCCTTCGGCTCCCGGGGGAGATCCCCCGGGTGCGCAAGGCTAGCGGACACCTGCGCGAAGCACTGGGCATCCTCCGGAGGGCGCCCCGTGCTCCGCGCTGCAGGCTGCCGCCCGCAAGCCTTGCGCGCCCGGGGGAACTCCCTCCGGGCGTGCAAGGCTTGCGGATAGCTTCCTGGAGCCTGGAGAGCGAGAGACGTCGGTGCACACCGACGCCTCTCGCTCTCCAGGCTTCAGCAAAAGCCTGCATTCGCCCCATAGGACGCACACACATTTCCCCTTCATTTTTGGAGGGGAAAAAGTGTGTCTTATAGGGCGAAAAATACGGTACCTCCTTACACTTTCTTCCCTGACACCCTCCCTCTCAGTAAGCACAATAATCATAGAATCATGTTTGCTGACAGGAGGTCAGGTGTGTGGCACTGACCCTCAGAACCAGCTGCCCCTGGCAGAGGTACACAATCAGATACAACCCACAGTATGCTCATTTTTGGGGTTCCTTTTCTATCTAATTGGTTTTCTGCTTTTCTCTACAGAATAGTAAGAGAGTTGTTCATAAGCTGCAATGGAATAAATCAAATGACTGAATTGCATTACTTGGACTCTGTAAGAAGTTATTCTTTGAAAGTGTTCGAAACATTAATATTTTGCCTTGGAGACCAGCAGACGGACCAAGTGATTCCAGACTTAGATGTCTTAGACAATGAGCAAAAGAAGTCTGCGTTAGAATTAGGTGCTTTGGTTCATAGGCAGCAAGTAGCTTCAGATGTGCCTCAAAGCCTGACCAAATTTTATGCTGGGCTCAAAGAAGTCTATCCAAAGAAGAAGAAATCAGTCAGTCAAGATGTTCACGTCAACATGATAAACATATTTCTCTGTGTTGCTTTCTTATGTGTGAGTAAGGAAGCAGAGGCTGATCGAGATTCTACAAATGATTCTGAGGATACTTCAGGTTATGACAGCACAGCTAGTGAACCTTTGAGCCACAGGCTCCCATGTCTGTCACCAGAAAGTCTCTCTTTGCCTTCTTTGGAACATATCCATAGGGCAGCAGACATTTGGTCGATGTGCCGCTGGATCTATTTGTGCAGCTCCGTTTTCCAAAGACAGTTCCATAGACTTGGTGGCTTTGAAGTATGTCATAAATTGATAGCCATGATTATTCAGAAACTTGCCAAAAAAGGAGCCAAGGAACAAGGCGAGCAGGAGAAGCCTGTTGAAATGAGTAATGAGAGAGGGCAGTCAGATCAGGATAGTCTTGACAAAAATCTTGACGGTGTAGGACAACCTGAATGCCCTTCCTGTGACCATTCAAGAGTGGAACAAAATTCAGCTGATGGCACTGCAACGTTGAAAAGAGCTTTCATGCAAGAAAACGAGTGGTCGCTCCAGGGTATAAGACTCTTGGAAGCTCTGCTAGCTATTTGTTTACACAGTGCAAATAATTTCCAGCAGAAGTCAGAAATGGAGTCTCTTCCCCAGGTAACCTGCCATGAAATAATTACATTCATATTGTCATTTAAAAACCGTTTTAGAGGTAGCAAGGAAAACAACTACTGTTCTGGATTTTAAAGTCGCATCTTACTTTCTAGATGGCAAGCTGAACTCCAATTAAATTTAGTCAAATTGTAACATTTTAAATGTTACACAGCGGACGGTTCCATTGAAGGAAAACAAGCTGTTGCAGGAATAAGAATAAAGTAATTGGGCATAAAGTGTGAAACGCATCTCCATAGAGAGATCTGGACGCAGTGTTCAGCTGGAGGAAATGTAGTGAAAGTAACCTAAAGATTAGGTGCATTAACTTATTCACATGACACATTTCTTCTTGTTTTGTATTATCTTGCCGCTTTTAAGGCTTGAGTGCTGTAATTGGGTGTGTTTTTCATTTAGGTTTTCGAACCATGTATAATGTTTTACTATGTATTTATACAGGGTGAGTCCTTTAAAAGAGGCCCCGTGGATACAGAAGACACATGTTCCACTGGGCCTCTTTTAAAAGACTCACCCTGTATATGCTGGAAGCTACCCAGAGTGACTGGGGCAACCCAGTCAGATGGGCAGGGTAGAAATAATAAATTTATTGCTATTATTATTATTATTATTAACCAAATATATATTGTGTGAAATCTACCAAGAAATTAGAACTGTTCAGAGGAAATCATAGTGATCTATATACCATGTATAACATGCAAAAAAGCACATTATTTATTAATTTCATAAAATTTATATACTGCTTGGTTGTAAAAACAAAACAAAGAAGACCCTCAAAGCAAATATGCTTAGTTCTTGATGTTGTGATGTTGGCAATTGTGAGAAGGCCAGGAATTTAAATAGTGAAGAAACTGTAATTGCTTTTAGTACCATTTTATTTAACCGGGACAAGCTTGTAAGCATATTTCCCCCCTACTTGAATGTAGAATGTGTGTGCGGAAGATATATTACTTGAAATGCGGGACCATCTTACAAAATCTAGAATAATGGAGACTGACTTGGTGAAGCCTTTATTTGATTCTTTGCTTCGAGTTGCTTTGGGAACCTATTCTGCTGATCTTGATCATTCTGAAGAGAAGAAAGAAAAGGTATAATTAGTTAAAAATTCATGTTTTGTATTGCCTGCTTGCTTGTCTGATAGCCTAATTTATGTTCTCATGATATGTTACGGAACATTAATAAGCGTTATATTTGTACCATCAGTCATCAGAAACAGTAGGCTATTTACAAACAGTTCAGATAGCAGATGGGTCAGAATTAGAAAAATCTCTCATAGGGCATAGCGAAGGAGTGACTTGACGGGCATAGGAATAAAGGAGTTGCCTTCTCCTGTATCAAACCTCTGGGCATGGAAAATATAGGGACTAACTTAAGAACAGCCCTGCTCAATCAGGACAAAGGCCTATCAAGTCCAGCATTTTGCTTTCCCACAATGATTAAGAAGGCGACAATAGGAAGCTCACATGCAGGAGACAAGGGCTATTGCTGTTGTCCCCCACCATTGGCATTCTGATGCTGGAGGTGGCCCATAGCCATCATGGCTTGGAGCCGTATCTTCTGTGAATTTTACAAATCCCCCTTTAAAGTAATATAAACTGGTAACCATGACTACATAATTCCGTAGTTTAGCTATGTGCTGTTTATCTTGAATCTTCCAACCTTCATCTTCATTTGATGGCCCTGGGTATGAGTGAGGAAGTAAAATATCTCTTTACCCACTTTCTCTACAACATGCATTATTATAGACACCTTCACCTTATTTACCTTGTTTTGTAAATAGAAAAGCCACAAATATTGTAATCTTTCCTCAAAGGGAAGTTACTCCAGTCACCTTTTTTGTGCAAGTTTCTTTTCCTTTTTCTTCTGTTCCTTTTCTCATTTGGGTACAAGGCATCCATTTTCTGAAGGAAGCCTTATTGTCTTAAATAGATTCCTTGTCTCTGCTCATTAGCCATGCTGACATCTTCTTGAACTTGGTGCTATCTTTCCTAATATGTGGTGTGCATTATAGCTGAGCATCTATTGTTGTGGTTTTAAATTGCCCTGAAGCTGCCTGGAGAGATTCAACTCTCAACTTCTTCTTCTTCTTCTTCTTCTTCTTCTTCTTCTTCTTCTTCCTCTTCCTCTTCCTCTTCCTCTTCCTCTTCCTCTTCCCACTCCTCTAATTTTTTTGGGAAGTTCTGAAAAGCAGAACTTGAGGACAGCTGGAAGGTCTGCCTTCTGTTGACTGCAAGAAAGTGGGCAAGTGAGGGAGCTTCATAAGTTGTGGGCCAGGATGTCTATGTGGACTTGAACATGAAGACATTTTGGGTTTTGTGTATCTAGTTTATTTGCTGAATGCAGTTTTCTTGGAACTTCTGTGGATAACTTCATGGTCCGTCTTGTTGTTTCTGCTCTTATATGTAACTTCTACACTCTACACAACAGTTAAACAGTATTCCAAGTGCCAAGATGACAGAACAGCTAGAATCCATAACGATTGAAGTAAGGGGATGTGTCAAATCTTGTCTATTTGAAAATACTTGACTGTGGTCAAATATTCTATGAAGCCCAGAATATTCTGCAGGTTTTTAATGGATGAGCTTAAACATATAAAATATGCATGTCACAGATCCAGCAGTCTGAAAAGGAACCTGCACCTCAGGCTGGTGATATATCTGAAGAAGCTGAAGAATCCCAGTGCTGTGGCTTTACATTTTTTGCTGAAGAAGAAGGCTATGATGCAGACAGTGAAAGCAATCCTGATGACAGTGAAAGCAAGGATGAAGGTAAGTCTGAACTTAATTTCATGTGATGCACCCATGGTTTTCTCAGATACATCTTGGTTTACGTTCCAGCAGCATTCACATGTGTGTGGACTCACCAGGCATAGTAGTTTTCCAGCTCTAGTGGCTGAATCATGATTTGATGGTGAATCTTTAAATACAGTGGTCCAGTTCACATGTCATGGTAAAACATAGTTAAGAGTTTACCATGATTGTTCTGATCTCTGCTCCTCCCCTTCAGTGCATGGAAAAATGGACCACAATTCCTGTACAGTATTAGCATTATGTCTGTACTGGGCATTGTGGTTTGTTTCACTCCAAACCACTATCAGCAAGCCAAGTACAAACCTTGGCTATTGATCATCATCTGTTTGAAGGAGAAAAACCCACAGTCTCCAGTTCAAACGTTAACACTAAGCCAGTGATTGTGTTTCTTTCTCCAGTATAGTAGCAGGAAAGAACAAAGCGGGCGAGATTGTCACACTCATGGTAAACCATTAAATAAGGTTACTATGATGTAAGAATACTGGAACCCTGTGGACTTATTTGTTCTGGCAACTTGTACAGACGAATCTGTATTGGTTTTTGGCTGGCTGTCATCTTAAAGTCACATTTGCTGCTTATTTTCACTCATTGTTTTGTAGTCTGCTTGCCTGAGTCAGGAGAGGAGGAGCATGTTGGCAGCATTGCCTATGATCTGCAAAATTTAAAAATATTACTACTGAATCACAGCAGTTGATGCTGCTGTATTCCCCTGGTTCCAGATTTCTTATAAACTTGTGAAATGAGTAGACAAGTCATAACTCTTGCTTTTTTTTGCTCATGGGACCTGTAATTTATTATTTTTTTTAAATTGATAGTGGTATTTGAAGCTTTCAGTATACAGCTCAACCTTTTATAAAGCAGGCGCTTTGTAGGTTATGATTTTCCTTAAGCAAGATGGCACAAAAGTGTCTGCATGCAGTAGTGGTGGTGAGGCATAAGCACATCAGTAAACAGAAAGATTTAAAAAATGGATTATTGTAGTGTATATGCTTGTCAATTTTCAACCCACTGACCGATGAGTCGATTAGTATATAAACATGCATGGTTTACTTTGTGCATTTCTGCATGATAATTGTATGCTTAAAAAGATCCCGGTTGTCTGATAACCACACCAGATCCTTGTTCATTAAAAGTTGGGCAGTAGGGGCAAAGCTCCACAAAATAGGTAGGTAGATAAGGCAGAGATTAGCTGAATTTCACCATGTGCCTTCCTTTCTAGGAACAGACATTAAGAAAGATAAAGGATGTTTCGGCTATTCCAGTTTTGCCAGTGACACAGCAGAAACCCTCATTCAAGGGGAATTAATATATCCTGAAATCTGTATGTTGGAATTGCATTTACTCTCTGCTAGCAACCCAAGCCTAGATGTCCTTACACATGTTTTCCAGAGCTTCTTGAAAGCAATCAGGCTGAAGGGGAAAAATGCAATGTTACTTATGCAGCAGGTAAGTGACGCCAATTCTATGACCTTGCACATATATAGTATACACATGTGCTAAACAGTAGTGATGATTAATAAGTTCTGCAACAGGGTCCCACACATTCACAAGTCTCTGCTCATCTGTCCCTGAATTACTTGGCCAGTGTAGGTGGGATAGAAAGATGGGAAGGTCATAGACAATTCAAGGAACCTTTCAAGCGTGTGATCCCTTATTTTCTTACCTGCCCCCCCCCATTGCTTTCCTCTGTTTTAGGAGAGCCATCAGTGTTCCAATGGCAGTAATCATTTCAGCAAATCACATCCCAGCTCAGACCTATTTGCGTGTGCATGAATCAGCTTGCCTCACACTAGCAAAAGAGGCAGAGAATACCATTCTCAGTTGGCCTAGAACAGGCATGTCTGTTTCAGGGGCCTAATCCGATTTAATCTGGCCCCTGTGGCAGTATATCTCCTGGGGTAAAATCCTTTTAAAAAAGCTCAACAACTTTGGGGTAAAATTGTATGTTCACTTCATCAAATCTGGCCCTCTTTGAAAAAAAGTTGGGGCACCCCTAGCCTAGAAGCACAGGGTCTAGAATAAATGTGGGTGAGAACAACAGCAGAGGTGAGCAACAACCAGAATGTCTCTTTTTCTGGACGAGTGCTGGACTTAAGGACACAGACACAATCTTCAAGGCTTGAAGAAAACAAAAACAAGATCTGTTCATTGTGCAGTTCATTAAGCACTAGTGCATCTGTAGGCCACATTCCCATATATCTGTTCTCTATTTGGTAGTCATCTTAATGTCGTTAGGATGGTCTTCAAGTAAAGGCAAAGAGTAAGAGCACTGAGGTAATTCTGCAGTTGAGGTAATCAACTGGGAGAGGAAGTCTGAGGTGACAGGACAAGGTCAGGCAAAGCCAGCTTAGAAGGAGGTTGGGACTAGTACTCAGCCAGCCACTAAGCTGAAGCCCATTTTCTAAGGACATACTTCCCCATCACTTGGTGGGCATTTTGTTAATTCAAGATGATTGTTCAGTATATAATTTTTTTTTTTATTTCTAGGGAGCTGTAAAGAGTCTCTTGGTAGGGTTCCTCCACATATTGACACAGACAGATTCCAATTTTCATGGTGAGTTATAAATAAAAGCAATATTTACCTTTTTGGGTACCGCTCACTTGGGCAGGTACTCTTAACTATAAATTTATAGGTCTTACTGAGACATGAGTTTAGCATTACGTTCATACTGGCCCCAATGAGTGTCAAATGCAGTCCAGAAAATTTTAACATTGAATGCTTCTCGGTTTAAAGAAAGAAGTATAGCCATGGTGGGCCAATAGCCTTAAGTCAATTTTTGTTTTGGGTCTCAAGATTTTTGGTTGACAATGTCTTCTGCCAGAAATGTCTTCTTCTTAGGACATAGATTGAAACTAAGAATAATGGAGTAAGTGAATATTACGTCATTAGGATCTTGACTTCATAGTATGTATCCACTAAACAGTGATATGAAGAGTTTGGTCACAGCCTGTCTTGAGTCACATGGGCAATTGTTAATTAACATATTATATACCTAAATAATGTGACTTAGGATTTTAGTAGCCTTCATACCATTGGAAAGTTTCTATTTTTCTTCCTAGAAATTTTGTTGCTGCTTTAATTCCACTGTGCAAATGTTTTGATTCTAGTTTGCCTTGAGAGGTGGTCTGATAGTATATACAGTGCTGCCTCGGATTACATACGCTTCAGGTTACATACGCTTCAGGTTACAGACTGCGCTAACCCAGAAATATTACCTCGTGTTAAGAACTTTGCTTCAGCATGAGAACAGAAATCATTCTCCTGCGGCGTGGTGGCAGGAGGCCCCATTAGCTAAAGTGGTGCTTCAGGTAAAGAACAGTTTCAGGTTAAGAACGGACCTCTGGAACGAATTAAGTACTTAACCCGAGGTACCACTGTAGTGCTGTTGCATTGTTTAACCTAGATAAGTATTAATCAGGCTATCATTTACCTCAGAGACACCCCCTGCTCCTGGGGACAAGGCACTTTGAGGTTTTCCCCATATACAATGGGATAGAAATGTTAGTAGCAAAACTATTTTATGTTGTTGAAATGCTTATGTACCAGCCTGTAAGAGCTGCATATCAAGATTTTTCAGTCTTTTTCTGGTGACAATTCTGTGCAGGATCAGTGGTTGCTCTTGATGTTTTCCTGTGTTTTAAGAGAAATATTACCCAGCAATGCAAGAACTGCTATCAGGATGGGGAGAGGGGTTGACCGAGTGCCTTCTTGGATTCTAGCTGCTTATTTTAATAACTTTGGTAGTTTTGATAACATTTTAAAATGAATGGTGCTGTTGCTTTTCAGCATGTCAGCAGGTGCTGGTGGATCTGCTGGTGTCTCTAATGAGTTCAAAGACCTGTTCAGAAGAGCTGACTCTTCTTTTAAGAATCTTTTTGGAAAAAACACCATCTACGGTAATTTTTTTTAGAATGAAATGAAGTACTTTGAAGTACACTGCCAATGTTGATATAGTAGCTATTTTGATTTTATTTAGCATTTTCAGAGTGAAGTGGTATGTCAGCCCCCTAATCAGATAGTGTGGGTGAAGCAAGTGCCAGCTACACATGGCTGGCAGGCAGCAAGCGAGCAAACAAGCAGGATAGGTCAGTAGCCGAGAGGGGAAGCCATTCCTGCCACATCTCTCCTTCTCTCCAACAGCCTTCCAAACAAATAAGAATGCTATGGGATGGGCCTTTCCGGGTCCAGCAACCCTCTGCCCTGCTCTTAGATCCCTCCCCCTCAATTCCAAAAAAATATTAAGAGCCACAATTGAAGGCCCATGGTCAGCGAGTTGGCAATCCTTGCTGCAACTAGACACATTGTCCTTACAGGTAACTAGTGTCTTGCACAGGGGTTGCCTTCTGGGATTGGCACATATACACAAAAACCAATTCCTTGTAGCTGCCACCACACAAACAACACCTTCTGGAGCTGGCACGCTAAACGGGTCTTACCACCCCCACCCACAAACAAATCAGAGCTTAAAAGTTATTTCTGCACTGGGGAAAACCTGGGCAAAAAGAGTTTTTAAGCTCTCTGGCTTCCATGGATTTAATTCATGTAATTTCAACCAGGTGACCTTCAACTGTGTAAAGTTGAAGCAGCACATATTCAAGGTGCATCAGTTACAAGTTACTTGTAGAAGGATATTGTAGAGTTGGAAAAGGTCAGAAAAGGAGCAACCAAAATGATCAAGGGGATGGAGCAATTCACCTTTGAGGAAACTGAGCTGCATCAGTTTCTTTAAAGTGAGCTAAGTGAAACTGTTAATTCTTGCAGTTTAGGGTATATAGCAATGAACAGTTACGTAGTTCCTGTCTTATTTCCATTTCTTTTAGAGCACGTTGCTCAAAGGAATTCTGAAGATTTTGGAGACAAATACCGAGATGAGGCCCTTACATCACATCTCATTTCCTTTGCATCAAATACCAAATTCAGGAAGTAGCCCTTCTCAAAAACCAACTCTCAATTTTGGCAGCAAAACCATAGGACTACTAAGACGAGCAAAGTTTGCACAGACCAAGAAGGAAGCAGAGGGGGAGAGCTTGCCTCACCATCTACTTTCTTCTTGGCATGTTGCTCCAATTCATTTGCCTCTGGTTGGGCAAAACTGTTGGCCGCATATGTCTGAAGGTTTCAGCATCTCGTTGTGGTTTTGTATGGAATGCATTCATGAAGTAGACATTTCCTTAGAGAAAGCAAAAAGAATGAAAAGGAGGAGCAAATCACTGATTTCACACGACAGCAGTTTTGATGATATGGGTAAGTTGTATTCTGTACAATGAAACTGAATCTGTAAAGACTTTAGAATATATATGTATATATATGTATGTATATGGTATAAAAATCAGGTCATTCTTCTAGCTGCATATAGTGCCGCACATTCAGATGAAAGAACATTGATTCCAAAGAGAGTTTTTTTGAGTTAAAAGATTCCAGCTATAGATAAACATTACACATTGCTTTTCTGCAAGGAGCTCCAAATCACAGCATTGTGTATTTTCAAAAAATACTTTTATTTATTTATTTTTAAATAAAACAAGATAAAAAACACACTTTTCAACAAAGCAAGAATCAATGGAGTACAAGAATATGACAATTCCAGTAAAGAGAATTATTGCAAAAGCCAACATACCATGCATATTTTTATTCCACTGAAACATAGGAGTTTGGAATTTCATAGAATTGTAGACTTGGAAGGGATCCTGAGGGTTTGCTTACCCCTGCTATAAATAGTTGGCTCTTGAAGTTTTCTTAGCATGCGTGAATCATAAGTCACACAATAAGCCATTTGCTTACAACTGTATTATTTGCTTGATGCTTTCTAGATCCTAGTTTAAGTTGAAGGTTTAACATATTTCCATGTCTTAGTACCACAGATCAGCAGGCTCTTTAGTCATTTTCACCAGAGGCTTGAGGCTTAAATTTGCTTCCCTCTCCCCGCTTTCTAAATGGGTTTCTAATATGCATGCAAATCTACCTTGGCTGGGATGCATGCTTCTGTTTTTCCATTCTCAATTGTCTCCTGCATTAATAGTGTTAATGACATACAATTGGTGAGAAAAGCTCAAGGGTATTTTGCATATGAAAAACTGCAGGCAATTCACCATTCTTAGCTAGCTATAAATTTATCACTGGTTTTTCCTCACTCTAAGAAATGCAAAATGGAATCATAATGGAGAGGAAATTTGGGCATGCCTGCGGTTTATATTTCAAATCCAGCTAGGACTCTAGTTTTAACCATCTTATGGAATGCTAGCTACATTTTTATACTTTATAGAATGCAAAGCAGTTGCACTTGTCAGCATCCATTGTTTTAACTATGTACCCGATTTAACCGTTTTTCTAGAAGAAAGCAAAGCTGGAATTGATCACCTCAATTTAGGAGACAAACTTCTTGAAGATGGTTGCCTTCATATATTTTCACTGGGGTCCAAAGCATTGATGATCCAAGTGTGGGCGAATGTGAACACTGGAAGTTTCACATTTCGGTACTGTAAACTTGTTTTTACACACTGAAAAATGCATTATTTCTTCTTCTGTTCTAGTAGGTTTAATGTAGGGTCCCATTCAGGGAATTTTAAGCACAATACAGGCAACCTCCCATTTTCAAGGGGGTTATGTTCTGAGTTACCACACCCGTCAATTAAATAATGTATATTTGAATCCCCATTGAAGAAGCCTGCAAACACCCCATTCCACCCCTTTTGTGATGTTTTGGGGTTCAGCGCGATTCATGTGTGCACAGTTGTGTACATATTGGACTGCATAAATGGTGGGTTGCCTGTGTTACATTATCAGGAGATCATAGTATTCTTAGCAATGATTCTTATATATTTTTAACTAACTGCAGTCAGTCTTGTTGCTGCTTGGAGCTCAGGGAATGAGATGCATAAAATGGGTCAGATGATTTTTACCCATCGTCTGTTTTAGATCAGTTTTAATTGGTAATACCATGCTGGCAATTGTATTTCCCGGAGCCTAGTTGGAGAAGAAATCTGTACAGTGTGATAAATAAGATTTTCAAGACTTACAAAAGTGAACATTAGGGGAAAAAGGATTAATTTACCTTATTACTGAAGGCACAGTTGGGCCATGTAGTATCCTGATAAAGAGGAATGAAACAGAAAAATGTGCTCTGAGTTGCTTTGAATATTTTCTTGTGTTAAAAAAAAAGCAGGATAGGCAATAAACTGACTGAAAAATTACACTGCAGTAGAGGGATAAAACAATAGCTGTGAACAGTTTGAAGCATCCATAATAATGCAGGTGGGGAGGTTGTGCCTACAATTCTTGTTCTTGAAGTGAAAAGCAAACCAGGAGAACATTTAGGTCATTTCTGATCATCTTGTCACAGTGTAATGATGAGGAGATGGCAGTGAACTGGAGCAGTGTTGTTTAAACAGTAATAACTAAGGGGGAGGATAGTGGAGAAGCAGAGGATCCAGGCATCAAAGAACTATTACAGAAAAAGGGAAAAAATGCCCCAATTAGTTGTAGGCAGAAACCTAGAAAATGAGCGGCAGATAGTATTTTTGTCACTAACAAACTGACATCTCTTGGTTCAGTCTATAAAAGCAATGAAAAACATGCCAAAGTCTGTATGTATTGGAAACCCAACAGACATAGTGTTCCAGAGTAGTATTTTATGCATAAATTTAAAAAACATACCACAATTTAAAAGGATAACAGACTGGCATATTCTCCTATTTTCATAGTATGTGTATGGACCCAAACGATGAAATGAAAGCTGGGCTATTAGCACAAGCGGAAACACCCGAGAACACATTCCTTGTAGGCACGTGGCAGCATATGGCACTGACATACCTGCAGCAGCCAGAAAGCAAGAAAAACATCCATGGAACACTGTCCTTATGGATTTCTGGTCAGAGGTAATTCCCCAGTGTGGTAAATGATAGAACTATTACCATTAAAGAAGCTCTAGAGGCATTTGCCTTCTCTCTAAATTGGAACGTGATGAAATATGGAGGAGGAGGAGGACAAAGAAATGCTCACAGCCAAAATAATGGAGTGGTTGCTTACCCATCTGTTTCTGTTAAACTGTTGTTGCTGGAATCCTTCAGTATCCTTAAATGAGCTCTTTGTACGACGTGCCATCCTAATTAAAGCTCCACTTGCAACCATAAATGCCAATGAAATTGTTGTGATTGTTTTTATTAATTTTATTAAATATTTATAAGCGGCACTTTCATATAGACAAGGCGGTGTAAAAATGCACCAAGATTCGTACTCGGCTGATACTGTATGAAAGAGCTAACGGCAGGCAGACCTGGAAGGTGGAGGTGGCAGTGTAGAACTGGCAATGAGAATCTGTTCTAGGGCAAGTGGGTGGGTAATGGTGAAGTCAGAATACAGGTGCACACGCTTGCTTGCTTGCTTGCTTGCTTGCTTGCTTGCTTGCTTGCAGCTGCAGCAGAGAGCAGGCTTGACTGTTGACATGGCTTTGACAGTAAAGTTGCATGGGGAAGAAGAGGATGTTAAATAAACTTCTTCAAGCACCTGCCCTAAAGATCTTGCATCTCTCTAGTCTCACTGTTAAGTGGATTTATATATTATTGTTTCCCCCTTGAAGTATGCATTGTAGTCTTTATTCTTAATATATCAGACACATGACTGGTACATTTATACCCATCTGCTTTTGTGTGGTTCTTCGGTCTGCTTCAGTGAGAGATGTTCCTGTTAGTCTACCAAAGAACATCCTCAGTATTTGCTGGGCCTGGTGTGAGGAAGCTCTATATTAATTGGTTGCTTGAACCAGAGTAGGGTAGCAGCAGGAATGGTTACTGCGGAGGTTGAGGCTGTGGACCCAGGTGAGTGACCTCTGTGCTATCAGCCATCTGGTGATCTAGGAATGATAGGTGCAGCAGGTATATTTGAAACACTGTCAGGGTATCTGAAGCACCCTGTAGGGGTGTGGAGCCAATTGTGGGAAATGGCTTCAATTTTATTTTACACAGCTTTCAGTTTAATTATCACAGAAGAAGTGAAATTACCTATTATAAGCCCTTTAATCACTCTTGCTATTCAATTGAAATTGTTCAGGATATACTAAAGCTTTCTTCTTTTTCTTAGAAAACCTGAAATTAGTTTAGATTATACCCTTCCGAGGAAAACAAGCTTATCTTCTGACAGCAACAAGACCTTCTGTATGACTGGCCACTATACACCATCCCAAGATGAGTATTTGCAGTTGGCTGGAAGATGGGACCTGGGAAATCTCCTGCTCTTCAATGGTAAGTTTGTTTGTTTTTTCCCTTATGTGTTGCTGGTTATCTTGTACTAAACTGGTGCCAGATACGAAAGATGTTTTAAAAACTTTATTAGTGCCATGCCATAGTTCTTATACCTAAAAAAAGACAATTAAAACAAAAGAAGAGCCTGCTAGATCAGGCCCAATGGCCCATCTAATCCAGCATCCTGGTCTCTTAGTTGCCAACCTGAGGCCTGTAGGAAACCTGCAAGCACAACAAACATTCTCCTTCCTGTAGTTTCCAGCGACTAGAATTCTGTATTTCTGTGACACTTTAGCTGCAAATCCTGGTTTCCTTTTTTCATATGTTTTGCTCCTTTAAACATTGTGTTTTTTTTAATAAGAGCTGCCTTGAAGGCAGGATATAAGTCTTCCTACTAAAATAAATAACACTGCTGCTTTCTGGAAGGTGGCTGCCAAAAGGTGACTCAAAGAGTGTTGCTGGGGGAAGATTGTGTGTGAGGCCATGAGCACTGTCTGAGTCATTGTGGTGCCACATGGAAACCACATTGTTTCAGTTCCTGATATTATGGAAGACTTTTTATTAAGCCACTTTGAAAGATTCTTGGGGCTGTAAACTGGAATAGGTCTGTTTTTAACTTTAGCACCATCGTTGAAGCAGTGTGCAACTTAGACTGTGTTGTTCGGCTTGTTCTTGCCTTGTGACAGATACCACACATTCCGGTCTCGTTCCATAGAAGTAATAAAGTATATTAGCCGGTGGCTCATGAATTTTGGCCAGTGCAAATCCATTGATCCTTGAAGATACATATTTGCACCTTGCATGCCATGGGATTTCCTGTGGCTTCACATCTTGCGTTGCTTCTTTGAATGCAGATGCAGGCATGTCATCCACATGTGCAGTGTAATATGAGAAACAAACTTATGGGGACCTGTCTGTCATTTATGAACTAAGAAATTGGTGAGCTACAATAGAAGTATTTATGGTACACGAGGCAGCATATATTGAAACACATGTTTTTGTTTTTGTAGGTGCAAAAATTGGGCCAGAAGAAGCATTTTATCTTTATTCTTGTGGACCAGACTTTACCTCGGTAATGCCTTGCAAATATGGCAAAACAATAAGTGATTATACCAAATACATAGATAAAGAAATTCTGCAATGTGAACAAATCAAAGAACTCCTAATGACAAAGAGAGAAGTGGACACTGGACCTTTAACGGTAAGTTTGTAATCCTAGTACAGTACTAAATCTCTCTCTCTCTTTTTCCCATTACAGCATGAAAAATGAATGAGAAATTGTAAGCCACAATGCTCAGTGGTGACATTTATTTTAGAAGCGTAGCCTAATTTGTCTCAAGTATTCAGGGCAAGTAACAAATACCAAGAGTGTTTCTCTCCTACCCAAAGTCTTACTGTCTCAGGCAACTAGTGGGGAACTAGTGACCCCTCCAGATGTTGCTGAACCACAATTCCAATCATCCATGACCATTCTTGCTTGGGCAGATGGGAGTTATAGTGCAGCAACATTTGGCTACCAGAGGCTCCCAAGCCCTGGTGTATCTGTGATGTGCCCTGGGTCACTTGACTTGAATTTGGTTTTAATCACACTTTCTGTGACCACATTTTATTGGGAATACCATTTGTGCCCAGGCCATCTCAGGCCACATCCTGATCTAAAATTCAATGCGTATGGCAGTCTTTGCTGCCACAATAGTTCTGTTAATGCTGCTATTGCAAAAAACAACAACCCCAAAACAAATTCCAAAGACCACAAATGGAATAGGTGGAGAAGAGGGGATATGGCAAAATGAAATGCAGCGAGATGTGAATCTAACTTATGGTACAAATATCTCAAACACACTCAACTTATTCAGATTCATTTTGTCTCCCTAAGAAACCTTTATTTATTCCTAACTTATCTCCTGTAGGTTGTCTCCTTTCTACCCTATAACTTAACTTTGTTTTCCATGTATCCCAACTCATAGTTACCGTAAATTTCGCTCCATAACACACAGATTTTTCCTCCTAGAAAGTAAGGGGAAATGTCTGTGCGTGTTATGGAGCGAATGCCTACAGATGGCGGGGGAATCTGCTGCAGTTGTGAGCAGTCCGTGGCTCGCTTTGAAACAGCAAAGCGGGTGTAAGCGGCTCCTGTCAGCTAGCGGAGCCGGGGAGGAGGGAGAGAAGCAGAGCGGGGTTGGCTGCTTTAAAACAACCCGTCCTCTATGTTCCTCTCTCCTCCCCACTGAGCTGCTAAGTAGCAGCAAAGCCTTTCAGCCAGCCTAGCGGGGAGGAGGGAGAGAAGCAGAGCGGGGTTGGCTACTTTAAAAGAACCCCGTGCTCTCTGTCCCTGCCTGCAGTTTTTTGCTGTCCGATTTTGGATTAGCCACTGTAGGGGCTGTGTGTGTGTGTGTGTGTGTGTGTGTGTGTGTGCTTGAGCTATTGTTCTCCTCCTCCTGCTTCCCGTTCACTCTCCCTGCGCCCCTGCGCTCTCTCTCCGACTTTAGAATTGACACTCTGTGTGTGAGAGAGGGCTCCTTCTCCTTCTCTTGCTTCCGTTCACTCTCCCTGCGCCCCTGCGACTTTAGAATCGACACTCTGTGTGTCTGTGTGTGTGAGGGCTCCTTCTCCTTCTCTTGCTTCCTGTTCACTCTCCCTGCGCCCCTGCGACTTTAGAATCGACACTCTGTGTGTCTCTGTGTGTGTGAGGGCTCCTTCTCCTTCTCTTGCTTCCCGTTCACTCCCCCAGCGCCCCTGCGACTTCCTGCGACTTTAGGGCCAGTTCTCTCTCTGCGTGTGTGTGTGTGTTTTGACCTCACTGCGCTTGTTGGGGGAGAGTGTTGGTCGCAATTTTTCTTGATTTGTCTCAGAGTGGTTACTATCATGGTTTCCTTGCCGGGGAGGAGGGAGAGACGCAGAGCCTGCTTGTTCTAAAGGAGCAAAGCCAGAGAGGAGCCTCTTCTGCATTATTAGCAGCATCCTTCTCCACACCCCCACGCGTGCTCCTTGTCCCTTGAGTTCTTTTCCTTCCCTCCCCACTTAAAACGTGGTTACAAAGCACGGATCCACATGGATCCTCAGGATTTTTGCACTAGGTCACCCCAAATTCACCATCAGATCACATAGCATATCCATGGCTACAGCCTGCACCAAAAAAACACACGCACCCACTGTTTCATGGGGCCGCAATGGCGCAAAAACGTGGTTACAAAGCATGGATCCACATGGATCCTCAGGATTTTTGCATTGGGCTACCCCAAACTCACCGTCAGATCACATGTCTGTGGCCACAGCATGAACCACAAAAATCATACATCCACTGTTTCGTTTAGAATATGTTTTTCTTGTTTTCCTCCTCTAAAAACTACGTGCATGTTATGGTCAGGTGCATGGTATAGAGCGAAAAATACGGTACATTTCTGAAAGGCTAGTATCATTTCGTTAAATGCGTAGGGATGAACTGCTGTGCCAACCATGACAGTGGAAGCTCAAAAGAAAAGTGGTGATTTGGGTGAAAGCTGCAAGCTCCTTTAATGTTGTCTTGTATTTCAGGAAAGCCTTGCTACTGTTTACACCACTTGCTGCCCTGGCCACTATACAATCTATGAGCCAGTAATCAGGCTTAAAGGTCAAGCGAAAACCATTCCTTCCCAACGACCTTTCAGCTCAAAAGAAGTACAAAGCAATTTGCCAGATCCTTATTACCTGAAAATGCTACAGCCGACAGAATACAAAGGTCTTCAGGGAATACTGCACGAGATTGGTGGAACTGGGTCCTTTGTCTTCCTTTTTGCCAGGGTAAGATGCTGAAAAATTGCTTTCCCTCTTAGTGCATTTGTCATGGCAGACTTTCAGGACTTTTGATTGCTAGTATGTGAGGAAGCAAATAAAGTGAACGGATGCATGAAACCCAGGCTGCTCCCAGACAGGCTCCTCATAGGGCCACTAATAAGGAGCATTGTTGTTAATGGAGGTATAAGGAAAATGCTGTCAGTAAATAAATGTTGTTTTTCTACTGTAAGCTATAAGCAGAACTAGAATCAGGGATATTGCACCTTTTTTTTGTGTATACCCTGCTACGTTTCATCTACAGCAGTGTATGTGACACATCAGGTATGGGTGGGGAAGCTGCAGTTTACATGCAGTGATTGCCCCCCTCCCCAAAGACCCAGCAATTCTTTGAGCATTAATTAAATAATTAAAACCTAAGTTCTTACTCATTTGCTGATTGCCCAATACTGCCCATAATGAAATCCTAACCTACCACTTCTTGCAAAGTGTTTCAAAATTTGTTTTAGTTTGGATGTGTAGGTTGGAAGTCTTTTAATTAGGAAGAAAAGCAACATGACTAAAATGGAATTGACTGGAAAAATAGCAGGGTCCCGTCCCCCGTCTCCCTGCCCTTTTGCCATGCCAACTCCAGGATGGTGAAGCAATTGGTCTGTAAGCATGGCAAGGCTGTGGATGTGGCAGAGGCCCCACCCTTACATTCCCCACCCCCAGGTTTGGATTTTGCCCTTCAGAGACTATGCTATTCACAGATTCAGGAGCACTGGATTATAATCACTTTAATTAATAATGGGTGACATCCAGTGGACCACTGTAAAGTCCAGGGCACTGCATGGGAGAAGAAGGGTAGTTCCAGCATGGCCATTTCCCAATTTGCTTGAGGCACTCTTGAAGCACTTGAAACACACTACAAGGGTGGCCTAAATAGGCATTAAAGGTAAAGGGACCTTTGACCGTTAGGTCCAGTCGCGGACGACTTTGGGGTTACGGTGCTCATCTCGCTTTATTGGCCATGGTAGCCGGTGTACAGTTTCCGGGTCATGTGGCCAGCATGACTAAGCCGCTTCTGGCGAACCAGAGCAGCACACAGAAATGCCGTTTACCTTCCCGCTGGAGTGGTACCTATTTATCTATTTGCACTTTGACGTGCTTTTGAACTGCTAGGTTGGCAGGAGCAGGGACCGAGCAACGGGCGCTCACCCTGTCATGGGGATTCAAACCGCTGACCTTCTGATCGGCAAGCCCTAGGCTCTGTGGTTTAGACCAAAGCGCCACCCGCGTCCCTTAAGTAATAGGTATTACTTAGTTGTTATTCTGTCCAGTGCCTTGTTTGGTGATAGGATTGCACATGGTCTAGTCTCCCTTTACAAATCAACCCCTGCAATAAAGGCCTAAAATGTGCCTCCAGTAGAGACCAAGAGCTTGCAGTTGAAATAGCTCCTCCATGATAACTGTAACAAGATAATCCATGTGGGGCAGGACAAGTAACACTGAAGTAACACTCCATCAGACATGCTTTATTACCTAAGCGGCATATTGGCTTATTTTTAGGTTGTGGAAATCAGCGACTGTGAAGAAACCCAAGCTTTAGCTCTGAAAGTTATCCTTGCCTTAACCAAACACAATCAGCAGAGAATACATGAGTTAGAAAACTGCAATGGTTATTCCATGATTCATCAGGTGTTGATAAAGCCCAAATGTATTGTTGGATTTCATATTTTGCAGGTAAGGTGCTCTGCTGAAACCTTCTCTTTGCATTGACTGATCTTGGCAAAATCGTTAGTCTACTTTTCACATTCACTTCTGGTTCATAACTTCACAAAACTGAATCTCTTTGTTATCCCTTTGCAAGACTCTCCTTGCAGGATGCTGCAGTGAGAAGATGATTCATCTGAATGAAAATGGGCAGTTCATACTAGATGTAGAGTCTAG
Organism: Podarcis gaigeae; assembly: GCF_964106915.1. Taxonomy (NCBI): domain Eukaryota; kingdom Metazoa; phylum Chordata; class Lepidosauria; order Squamata; family Lacertidae; genus Podarcis; species Podarcis gaigeae. Next base: position 76,446,455 of record NC_139680.1, on the reverse strand, counting down.
AGCGGTGATTCAAGATGTCAAGCTTTTGGAAGAGCTGCTACTTGATTGGAAGATATGGTCTAAAGCCCAGGTGATTTGCACAGATCAGAACATGACTGCTCCACAACTAAATCAAAGTTAAAATATGGTTGTTACCAGAATTTAATATCTCTTTGTTCCCTCTAGAAAATGTGATGTGGTTTCCAAGGTCCCTTGGACCTCTAATGACCAAGACATATCCAAGAATACCCCCAAACTATGCATTTTATCCTTTAGGATGTGCAGCCCTGTCCAGAACAAGTAGTTGGCTTGCCTTCTGAATGTGCACTTATATAGAAAGGATTTGCTTTTTAATTCATGTAATAATAATAATAATAATAATAATAATAATAATAATAATTTATTTGTACCCCGCCCATCTGGCTGGGTTTCCCCAGCCACTCTTGGCGGCTTCCAGAAAAACCAGAAATACACTAAAATATCACAGATTAAAAACTTCCCTGAACAGGGCTGCCTTAAGATGTCTTCTGAATGTCAGGTAGTTATTTATCGCTTTGACATCTGATGGGAGGGCGTTCCACAGGGCGGGTGCCACTACCAAGAAGGCCCTCTGCCTGGTTCCCTGTAACCTCACTTCTCGTAATGAGGGAACCGCCAGAAGGCCCTCGGCGCTGGACCTCAGCGTCCGGGCAGAACGATGGGGGTGGAGACGCTCCTTCAGGTATACTGGGCCGAGGCCGTTTAGGGCTTTAAAGGTCAACACCAGCCCTTTGAATTGTGCTCGGAAACGTACTGGGAGCCAATGTAGGTCTTTCAAGACCGGTGTTATGTGGTCTCGGCGGCCGCCCCCAGTCACCAGTCTAGCTGCCGCATTCTGGATTAGTTGTAGTTTCCGAGTCACCTTCAAAGGTAGCCCCACGTAGAGCGCATTGCAGTAGTCCAAGCGGGAGATAACTAGAGCATGCACCACTCTGGCGAGACAGTCCGCGGGCAGGTAGGGTCTCAGCCTGCGTACCAGGTGGAGTTGGTAGACAGCTGCCCTCGATACAGAATTGACCTGCGCCTCCATGGACAGCTGTGAGTCCAAAATGACTCCCAGGCTGCGCACCTGGTCCTTCAGGGGCACAGTTACCCTATTCAGGACCAGGGAGTCCTCCACACCAGCCCGCCCCCTGTCCCCCAAAAACAGTACTTCTGTCTTGTCAGGATTCAACCTCAATCCATTAGCCGCCATCCATCCTCCAACCGCCTCCAGGCACTTACACAGAACCTTCACCGCCTTCACTGGTTCTGATTTGAAAGAGAGGTAGAGCTGGGTATCATCTGCATATTGATGGACACCCAGTCCAAACCCCCTGATGATCTCTCCCAGCGGCTTCATATAGATGTTAAAAAGCATGGGGGAGAGGACGGAACCCTGAGGCACCCCACAAGTGAGGGCCCAGGGGTCCGAACACTCATCCCCCACCACTACTTTCTGAACACGGCCCAGGAGGAAGGAGCGAAACCACTGTATAACAGTGCCCCCAGCTCCCAGCCCCTCTAGACGGTCCAGAAGGATGTTATGGTCGATTGTATCAAAGGCCGCTGAGAGATCCAGCAGAACTAGGAAACAACTCTCACCTTTGTCCCTAGCTCGCTGGAGATCATCAACCAGCGCGACCAAGGCAGTTTCAGTCCCATGATGAGGCCTGAATCCCGATTGGAAGGGATCCAAATGGTCCGCATCCTCCAGGCGTGCCTGGAGTTGTTCAGCAACCACGCGCTCAATCACCTTGCCCAAGAATGGAAGATTTGAGACTGGGCGATAGTTGGCCATACTGGCTGGGTCTAAAGATGGTTTTTTAACAAGCGATTTAATGACCGCCTCTTTCAGCGGATCTGGGAATGTTCCCTCACAGAGGGAAGCATTCACCACCCCGCAGAGCCCATCGCCCAGCCCTTCCCGGCTTGCTTTTATTAGCCAGGATGGGCAAGGATCCAGGAGACAGGTGGTTGGTTTCACGCGTCCAAGCAGCCTGTCCACATCCTCGGGGGTAATGGATTGAAATCGATTCCATGCAACTTGACCAGACAGAGCTCTAGCACTCTCCCGCCCCAGCCCTGCTCCCACGGTGGTGTCTAGCTCCTTCCGAATATGAGTGATTTTATCTGCAAAAAACTTTGCAAAATCGTTGCAGGAGATCTTGGGGTCTTTACAAAGCCCCGGTGGTAAAGGTGGTTCTGTTAAATTCTGAACCACCTGAAAAAGTCTCCTGCTACTATTTTCTGCAGATGCAATAGAGGCGGCGAAGAAAGTCTTCTTCGCCGTCGCTATCGCCACTTGGTAGGCTCGACGTTGAGCTCTAACCTGTGTCCGGTCAGATTCGGAGTGAGTTTTCTGCCACCGACGCTCTAGCTGTCTCAGCGATTGTTTCATTGCCCTCAGCTCCGAAGAAAACCACGGGGCTGTCCGGGCTCCATGCAATCGGAGAGGGCGCTTCGGAGCCAGACAGTCAATAGCCCTGGTTAACTCCGCATTCCAGCGGGCCACCAGGGAATCAGGTGAAAGGCCATCAACATGGGATAAAGCATCCCCTACCACTCTCTGGAAACCATTTGGATCCATTAAGTGGCGGGGGCGGACCATCCGAATTGGTCCCACCTCCCTGCAGAGGGGAAGGGTCGCGGAGAAGTCCAGTTGCACCAGGAAGTGATCTGACCATGGCACTTCTTTTGTTTCACTTTTACTTAGTGTCAGATCACCCACGTCACTAGATGTGAACACCATGTAGGGGATCTCAACCCTTTAGGGACCCAAGGGTACATTTGAATTGAAACTCAGGAGCACCACAAAATACCCATTTTACAGAAGAAGAAAATGGCAGTGCTCAGAACCCTCCTCCAAAGTGGGCACCTCCAAATGCCCCAAATACTGTTCCAGCTAAACCGCAGGGTCCTCTCAATTTTAAGAAAAAAATGTGAAGGGGTTGTGGGGCTTGGGAAGCGCCATAGTACTCAAAAGTGCCCTGCTGACCTATAGGCAGGTCAGTTACCTATTCTCTTCATGGTTCCCCTGGCAAACTTTTTCCTTTGTGAAATTTCTCCAGTGGTGTTAAAACAAATCTGTATTCGTTGTGTAAATGCTTTCATTGCTATACCAGTATCAATATATCTATAACCAATGATTTTAAGAGCACGTTGGAGAAGGTAAACATTCTGCCATATATCCTCCCTGCTTTGTGAAGAAAACTGGGGCAGGAGGCAGAAGATGCAGTTGTCACCTGTACCTGTGTTTAGGAAATAGTTAAAAGTGTAGAAAAGCCCCATCCTCCTGAACATCTTCATAATTCTTAATGGTTATTAGACAAGTTTGACCACAAAAAACAGCCTCAGCAGGAGCATATGCAAACTTCTGATTCACAATCATTTTCAGGTCTGAATTCAGGTTCAAATGTTGGACTGGTGCTAATAGTACTTTAGAGGGAAGCCTAACAAATATTTTGCTGCTGTCTAGATGTAAAATGTAAGTCCTGCATGCATTTGTGACCGCTGTTATGCTAAGCGCACAGGATGTTTTTCATTGACATCCCACTAGCAATCTAGATTTCTGAAGTTTTGGGTTGCCTTGCTGGCTACAGGTTTTTTTATTCTACCAGCATTTCCAATACAGTTTTGATGGCAACTTGCTTCTAACTTCATTTTGATTTTTGTGTGTGCCTAAGACTACTTCTCTTTTTGCAGCCAGGTGTTTGGGAAACACTCTTATCAGCTCTGGAAGTCCTTATCCATGATGATCATTGGCAGCAGACGTTTAACATTAAGCAGCTCCTCAAAGCTCAAGTTGTGCATCACTTCCTGCTGACATGCCAGGTTCTGCAGGTAAGGCACCACAACCTTTGTTCTGAATGTTTCAGATGCTTGTCTGTAAGAGTGAACACGTACATGATGCTTCACAGCATCTGACTCACACTCCCCCTCTTTCTCCAGCCCTATTAATAAAGATATTACAGATAGTGATGATTTTGAACAGAAACTGTTGAATAGTGAAAGCTGTCCAGCTTTCCCAACTTCCACTGATGCCGCTAACTGATTTATGATGTGACTTTTAGTTAGATCTGCAAATGCCATAAGCCCTATTTAACTGTTACAACTCCACTCCTGATATCAGGCAGCTTTTGCTGGTGTTCTGGTGTAACATTTGTAACAGATAGCCCTTTCTACCAGTGGCGTCTCCCTGTGCTACTTAGAACCCCATTACTCCAGAGTGCTTAATCAAATGGGGAACCTTCATAATTAGAAAAGGCTCTCCTGCTGTAGAAGTTACACTAGAACATGTGGAAGCCAGCAGAGCTATGTGATGACTGGGGGAGGGAGGGTACAGGTACATAGCTCCACAGCCTTTTTCTACTCATGTTGCTCCTTGAAAGTATATCTGAACAGGACTTGAGATGACCTTGCACCACAAAAAGTATGCACTTCTAACTTTCCTGGTCTGTAGGTCCCTCATGCCTCATTGGAATATTCGCCACAGATGCCAGTTAATGCAGATGATAGCTATATCTGAGATAGTAGATACGCATTACATTAGGTTTCAAAATTGCTTGATAGCAAGTTTCCATTGGATCACACACGCGCACAAGTTAGGGTGGAGCTTAGTGCTGCAAGCTATAATGCCAGTGTTTACAGGACCATGCTTGTAACATTGTCAATTGATCCTAAACCTTAAGTGTTGAGAATTGGCATCCCAGAGTAATTACCTTACAGATACTTCTAAAAATTCTAGATTTTGAAGGGGTCAATGGATCTGATTCAATCTCCTGTTTTGAAAGAGATACATAAACCATTGCCAGCAGGGAGTTTTCTGACCATTTCTTGGAAAAGGTTATAAATAGCAGCTGTACATAATACTGTAACATGCCCTCTGCTATACATGCATGCATCCTAGAAGTGTGAGTACAGGTAAAACAAAGGAATACAGTTTTGTCAGATATATATCCTTGAACAGTATACAGAAGGAAATTGTGATTTTGTAGGACTCTATTTGTTTCTCTCTTTGTTTCTCACTTAGGAGCAGGAAGAAGAAAACTTCACATCTATGCCTACAGAAGTTTGCACATCATTTGTGAAAATAATTGAAGAAGTACTTGGTTCTCCCCCAGATCTGGAATTGCTGGCACTGATCTTCAATTTTCTCTTAGCAGTTCACCCTCCTACTAATACATATGTATGTCACAATCCCAGAGACTTCTACTTTTCCCTGCACATAGGTAAAGCATTGTTTTGACCTGAATCAGAAAATAAGAAACTAACTATATTAATACTACAGAAACATAGCAGTTTACCTTTTTTTCAATCCCTTCCCCCTTAGTTTTATAGCTTCTACTCTTGATTTGTTTCCCCAGATTATATTCATACTTGCATTCTGATTGGTTTATGGTAGCAGATTTTTAGGCTCTCAGCCCTATTGTATTGAATTCAGAGCTTGATGTTCAACATATTTGACATATTTGTAAAAAGCTAATACAGTTGTACCTTGGATCCCGAACACCTTGCGAGTCAAACATTTTGGCTCCCGAACACTGCAAACCTGGAAGTGAGTGTTCCGGTTTGCGAACATTCTTTGGAACCCGAACGTCCGATGTGGCTTCCGATTGGCTGCAGGATGCTGCGCCTTGGTTTCCGAACGTTTTGGAAGTCGAATGGACTTCCGGAACGGTTTCCGTTCGACTTCCGAGGTACCACTGTACCTGCAAAATAAATCTTCTGATTTTAGGGATAAAGAATTTGAGGCCTTAAAAAGTGACTTATTCAAAGTTGCTCTGTGCTTTGGAACCTTGGATACTAGCTGTTTCGTGTGTCTCTTAAGGATTGCAGGAGTGGAATGCTTAATCTCTTTGCAGCTGAGATAAACTGTCATAGATAGGCATGGCTTTTTTAGAAGTACCATTAAATTCAGAGGGTTACTTACTAGCCTGATTAGAATTAAAGCCGAAGGTTTTTGTTGCATGTACAGACACTGAAGAGTCAATTTTGTAGGTTTGTAGAGTGTGTCGTTGAGCTTGGTAAGATGAATTTATGAATAAATACACACAGGATTGCACTGCATCTTTGTCAACACCCTCTAATACGTTCGTTCAGAGTGGCTCCGATGAATCACAATACTGGTCAAGACTTAGCATAGTTCAATGTCTCCACTTAAATTCTGTGCAAGGAATGAAATCTTCTGAGATGTTAAATTCCCTTGTTTGCTTTTTCTAGATGGCAACATTTTCCAAGAGAAGGTCCAATCCATTATGTATTTGAGGAATTCCAGCAGTGGCGGAAAATCTATTGACAGTCCAGCACTGGCAATTACAAGTCCAACTGGATTTTCAGCTGTTTGCCAAGAAAGTAAGTAATTGCCACAAGACCTGAGCTTCCCAAGTTACAGTGAAGTGAGTACTGCAGCACAGAAGCTTAAAGGGACTGATTCAGGCTGGTGTAGGCAGCTGTGGTGGTGAAGTAGATACACTGTTCCTGACTTGCCTTAGGAGAGAAGACTGGAGCAGGGTGCACACTGCAGACTTTCTAGTGGTGCAGCTGACCTGCCTAATGGTAAGTGAATCCAGCCTTGGCAGAATTGGTGGCAAAGCTCTTGCTAATGTTTGGTGCCTGATGGACATGGGAATAGCTTACAGGAGATTATTAGAGGTTACCGCCCACACATTTCCGCTGCTCTTTACTGCTTGTGTGGTAGCACCTCAGTAAAACCACTTCTTACTGTTTGTAGCAGAGTTTTCCCCAGAGGCAGAGGACAAGCACAGGAGTCATACTTAAATTCACAGTCAGGAGCTTCTTTATTGCTTGACTGGTTGCACAAGCAGTTCTGTTACTATTACATACAAGCTGTTTACAAGCTGACACCAATCGAGCCTAGAGTGCCACTCCTACACACTAAAGAAAATTCCGGAACCCTCTTTAAAGCTTCCATGAACTTTTTATCTGTTTCTTAAAGAATATTTTCCTAACAGAGATGTAGGAACTTCTAACATTAATGTAAGGGTGTCTGATGATATTTAACGCTTGTAAAAAATAGATTAAATTGAAAGCAAGGGGTGATATTCAGCTACATTTTACTTAGAGTGGACCCAATGAAATTAATCAACACAAATTAGGGCCATTAATTTCAGTAGATCTACTCTCAGTAAAACTTAGCTGCCTACCACCCATAGCGATTAACGAAGTGTGTGCATTTCCAAAAGTGTAGTGAGTGTGCATGTCCAATTTGGAAGATATTGGGAGAAGATCTTCCACTTCCATTTCTCTCTTCAATGCAGAAATTGTTTGGGGGTATCGGTCATTCGTTTTCAGAAAGCTGTCTCTGTGAGTTTCTGTATGTAACGCAAAGCTCTGGCTGTGATGCTGGATTGTTTACACAGCTGCAAGATAAGAAAGTGAAATCATGCACATGCGCATGGCATTATGTGCGCAACTGAGAGTTTTGGTTTTGGTCTACTGAGAGGATGCAAGCAGATCTGCTTCTGTGGGGACCCACAGTGGTCTCTGTATACAGCAACCTACACTTAATCTACCTAGAACAGTCTTGTGTTGCTGATCAGTCAAGACTCAGGGCCAATTCCACTTGCTTCACTGCTGACTGTGTTTCAGCTCTGCTGACGTCTAGTGTGAAGTGTGCTGGGCAAATCTGTTTATGGCAGGCTTCACACCTTAAACAGCCACAGAAATGTCAAATTACACAGATATTCTATGCCCAAGACCAGTGTAGTCCGGGAACATTCTGTATTTAGGACTTCTGAAGTATTTCCAACTAGTCCTGGTGCTGCTTGCCTTGTGTACTGAAGCATGACTCAGAAGACATGTGTGACATCCGTTTTACTTTGGAGGCATGATATAAAATGCTGTATGAACACTTTGTGTGCGAAACCAATTAACAGCCTATATTTAGCTGACATTAATTATAATGCAGCAGGAAACTTTTTCAAGAAATAGATGTTCTTCAGTAGCTTGTTGTAGGTAACTTATGAAATATAGTCCTTTCTATCTAAAGGTCCTGACTTATTATGCTTAGAGCCTCTGCTTTAGGAACACAATACATGTTAACAAACAAATGTTTGGAACAGAGCTGTGGTCTCTCACCCCCAGTGTAGATGTCCCACTCAAAGTTCAAAATCCCTGATTACTTGTGTTTCAGACCATGCTAGTGAAAAAATGTGTGTTTGGACTGGAGAAACAGTGGCAGGGAAAACTTAAGCACTCCCTTTTAGTCCCTTTGTCATTGATGCAAATGCGTAGCAATGTGAAAATATATTTATAAGATGCCAAATAAGTTTCCACCTTCAGTTTATCAGCAGCAAGTAATAGTACATTAGGTAAAATACATTAGGTAAAATAGTACATTTGGTAAAGGGGCCCCTGACCGACTCTGGGGTTGCGGCGCTCATCTCGCTTTATTGGCTGAGGGAGCCGGTGTACAGCTTCCGGATCATGTGGCTAGCATGACTTAAGCTGCTTCTGGCGAACCAGAGCAGCGCACGGAAACGCCATTTACCTTCCCGCTGGAGCGGTACCTATTTATCAACTTGCACTTTGACGTGCTTTTGAACTGCTAGGTTGGCAGGAGCAGGGACTGAGCAACGGAAGCTCACCCCATTGCAGGGATTCGAACCTCTGACCTTCTGATCGTCAAGTCCTAGGCTCTGTGGTTTAACCCACAGTACCACCCGCGTCCATTAATAGTACATTACCAACCTTCAAAACAGTGGCATACTGCTTATATTATACAAAAATAATATTTAATTTACAAACTAGCAGCTGGAGGTAGCAAATTTTCCGAACGCCGGAACAGGCAGAACTACTACTAATAAGGCAGGCCACTTTTGTTCAGTGGGCATGTTAATTTCAGTTAAATTAGGTGGGAAAGTGCTGGTGAAATTTCTTCCCTAGAGTAGCGTTAAGAGAGGAGTTGGTTGTTGACAAGGAAGACAGTAAAGATGAATGAGTGTGAGTGAAGTTAAATAATGGGCGAAGAACAGTATTAGGTTTTCTTCAGAAGCACTTTGTGGACCTTAAGAACATAAGAAGAACCTGGTGGACCAAGCCAGTGGCCCCTCTAGTCCAGCATCCTGTTCTCACAGTGGCCAACCAGATACCTGTGGGAAAACAGGGAGCAGTACATGAACACAAGAGCTCTCTCCTCTCCCGTGATTTCCAGCAACTGGTGATTGCTACCTCCAGCTGCTAGTAGCCATTGACCTTGAAATCTTTTTCGAAAGCCGAACGCCCAGCGCGGCTTCCATGGCTTCTGATTGGCTGTAGGAGCTTTCTGCAGCCAATTGGAAGCCGGACCTTGGTTCTCAAACCATTTTGGGAGTTGGATGGACTCCAGGAACAGATTAAGTTGGAGAAGCAAGGTTTCACTGTAATATTTTCATTAAGGACTGATGTAAAAAAAATATTGAGAATAGCACTTGCCATATTTGTTTTCTCAGGAAATGATTCTTCTGAAATCAGCGAACTACAGACAGCAGTTCCTCAGGCACCTGACCGGCGGTGTAAAAGCCTACCAACATCTCTCACTTCCTCTCCACAAATGCACCGAAAGGGGTTCTGTGGGAACATGGGCAGCAGTGTTGAGAACTTGAATATACTTCGAAAGACTGAGGTAGATGAGCTACTGCATAAAAATAATTTCGTAAAGAGCTTGGAGGTCTTTAAAATGATGCAGGAGGCGCATTTACTCAGTAGCTGTGAATCTGCAAAAACAGTTGTAAATGTGGGAGAGTTGACTTCTGCTGAGACGTTTGATATTTCAAAGGAAGAGGTGGAAATGTTGGACAAGCCTTCAGAGAACCAAGAAGCAAACACAGGAATGAAATCTAGTGAAGATGGCGCTGCCCCTGCATTGTCCCTGAGGCGTCCTGACAATCTGAAAGGGTTGTCTACCTTTCAGAAAAGTCATGGCAACTTTGCAGGTTTGGGATTAGCCTTTTCAGCTCATAGTGGATCCACCATTGCTCGTTGGCCAAGCCTGGCTGATAAGAGTGTAGCTTCGGAAGACTGGGAACATCTCGCCTTTTCCTCGACTAGCAAACAGGCTCCTCTGAAATCCGAAAGCACTGCTGATAGGTACGTGGATGTGAAAGTTTATAATTCTCACGTTCATGCAGTTTTCACTTGGCAAGAGCTGAACTTTGCTTGGCTGATTTTGTGGACAAAAGTAGCCCCAAAATATTAGGTGACTAATCCCTCAAAACAGATGTGGGCAACCTCAGGTCCTCCAGATGTTGCTGAACTACAGCTCCCTTTATCCCTGGCCATTGACCATGCTTGCTGGGGCTGATGGGAGTTGTAGTTCAGCAGCAGCTGGAGAGCCAAACTGTTCCCCACAACTGCCTTAGAACAAGAGTGGTTAACCTTTTTGGAACTGAGGGCTGCATGAATCCATGATCAACCCTTGGGTTCATGTCATGTAGGCATGGGCAAAGTGTAGAAATTGCTATGGCCTCTTTTTTTTTTTTTAAGGACAAGTTTGAGAAGGACACGAAAGCCGTACGGGATCACAGAATTGCAGCAGGGGATGTATAAGAATGGGCTTTTTTATATATGTGTGAAATGGACCTATTTTGCAGGACCTTGGGGACACAATAAACAACTTAATATGCAGTCACACAGAGAAATATACTATTTATTCTACTGGATTCTACTGGATTATTTTATAATAATAACTGGATCTGGATTATTTTATTCTACTGTAGTGGTGTTTTCAGCAACCACCGTTTGTCTGGTAACTTGTGCCCCTTCACAAGACACAATTCTCCATGTGATTGTGTTCATGAATTACATATTGGAACTTTCCTTTTGGATAGGACTTGTGCTGTAGAGTTTTATATAAAGAGTGGAGCTATTAAGATAACTTTCTATTAAAGAGATTCATTCTCTTCTACTGGGTGTAAGACATGGTGCAGCTGAGGCAGAAGCAAGTGGATTACCATTCTTCTTGTTACATTCCAGCACCCACTTATTCTGGCAGTGGCTGCAATCTTCTACTACTGTGCAACAATAAATACAAAGGGCATCTTAGTAATAAACTCTCTTCTTCCGATCAGATCAACAGAAGACTGCCTCGTACTCGTATGCTGTGGTTTTTATCAGCTCTTGAGGAGAGTACTTCTGATCTTGCCAGATGTCATGCTTCAAGATGTGATGGACAAGCTTATTCAGCCAGATGTTCTCATAGTTCTTGTGAACCATCCGTCTCCTCTCATACAACAAGGAGTTATTAAAGTAGGAAAAATACGTTTGTGTGTGCTTATTTGTGTTTGTGTAAAAGTATAATATACACATTTGCAGCCTGATTAAACTGCTTAAGCCAGGGGTGTCAAACTCAAATTCATCGGGGGCCGCATCAGCAGTTTGGTCACCCTCAAAGGGCTGGTTGTATCTGTAAAGTGGAGGTTTCCTGTGTAGAACGGCCAGCACTGCTAGAGGGCAGACGTTCTCTGGCTTGTAGGCTGCCGTGCATGCACTGAAGAGACGGCTTTCTTGTGTTAAAAAAAAAGAAGCGAGAATAAAAGGTGAAGGCTGGCGGCCGGCGGCAGCTACACGGGCCACATGACGAGGTCTGGCGGGCCGGATTCGGCCCGCGGGCCTTGTGTTTGACACCCGTGGCTTAAGCAATCTCATGGGTCACAACCAAAGATGTAACTAAGGACCTTGCCTGAACATCTTCTCTCACTCCCACTACCATAATACTAAAAATAGAGGACACCCAATGAAGTTGACTAGCTGTAGGTTTAGAATATGGTATAAAAAAGTAGTTTATAAAATGAATGAATGCCAGTGAATGGCCTGGAAGCACACGATCATGCAGCATTGTCTGTGCCAGATTTACGCATAAGCTAAACAAGCTGTAGCTTAGGGCCCCACTCTCTTGGGGCCCCCAAAATAATTTAAAGTAAAAAAAACAACCACTGGAAGTACATTTCCAAAATATAAGATAAAAAAACAAATAAAACCTACATACAGCAACAGTGTTTTGTGTTGTGTAGGCTCCTATTTGTTATGTGCAAATGGCTTTAGATACCTATTAGGTCCATAAATTACCATATATTCAACACAAAAAATAGTGACAATTTGTTGTTGACAAAGGACAGCTGGACATATAAAGGGCCCCATTACCTTCAGTAGCTTAGGGCCTCATCAAACCTAAATCCGGCCCTGAGCATTGTATATATATATATATATATATATATATATATATATATATATATGTATATATGTATATATGTATATATATTCTATTCTCTGAATGGGAAACCACCAGAATTCCCATGCAAGAGTGGGAAATAAGTACAATATATATTAAGTATAATTATATTAAATGTGTATATGGAATTCACTGCCACAAGCAATGGCATGATTGCTACCTTAAATAGTTTTAGAAAAAGAATTTCACAATGAATAACTTAAAATCATTCTTCTGTTCCCTCAGCTTTTGGACACGTATTTCAGCAGAGCAACCAGGGAACAAAAGGAGAAGTTCCTGAAGAATCGTGGTTTCTCTTTGTTAGCTAACCAGTTATATCTTCACCAAGGCACTCAAGAACTTATGGAATGCTTCATGGAAATGCTGTTTGGTCGATCAGTCGGTCTTGATGAAGAGTAACTAATCCTTTTTTTATCCTCTATAGATTAACTTATTTTTAGCTGAGCTAAAAACTGGGCAGTATGCTGTAGGCAAATATAAATTGCTTGCCAAGGGCCTTCATTTCCCTGCAAAGGCCCACTCAGAATAAATCAATTTATGCTATAAACAGTTCATAAGAACTCCAGTTCCATTAACGCACCTCAGAGAAAACCATTTCATCAATCCTTATTTTGTTTTGTGAAATATACACTCCTTGTGTTGTATTTGGCCAGATTAGGCTCATTTGGTTGTATCCAAAGCAGCGCTAATAGTGTTCCATTGGTGAAACAGCTCTTTAATTTCCTCTCCTCCCCCTTTACATGCGCAAAATCTTCTCCAGGGTTTCTCCCAATTTTAAAGATACCCTGGGCAAGACGTGTGTGTGTGTGTGTGTGTGTGTGTGTGTGTGTGTAGGCAGGCAGGCTCCAGGAGAATCACAGAATTGTAGACTTGGAAGGAACCCTAAGGGTTTAGTTCTACTAGTGAGAGTCTACTGGTGTTGGAAAGGAAAGGAAAGGAGAGCAGGTTTTTCACCCCTGATCTAATCGTTTCACTGCTAATCCCTGCAGTGTATCAAAGTCTCTGTTTGTGGCCAAGTTATTTTATTTATAGCAAAGATTTTCCTGCCTTTGTGTTCATGATGGTGCCAGCAGCAGAATGATTTAGCACAGCCAGTAGGGTTTATCATAGCCAATAAGATTTTTAGTTTTTCTACGAATGTGATTTTTCTCTGTCCTGTAATACAGAAGCTGAATTGAATTTGTTATCTCTTATTATTAAATCCCAGGACTTGTTAGGCTAGCAAATTAAGTACTTAGGATAGTGCTGTGTGTCAAATCATGATGCTATTCAGTGCCAGAGGTTTGATTTCATCCACATACCTTGTTGTGACTGAATTAACTGCATACGAATTTATAAATACAAGTTCCATCTTGCTTCTAATAGCCTAACACAGAAAGGTCAATAAGATGTGGGTTGATTGTTATTTTTGTTGCATATTTAAAGCTGCATTACAGATTGCCTTTTCCTCCCTTTAACAGCTTTGATTTAGAAGATGTGAAAGGTGCTGGACTTTTTCAAAAGTGGTGTGTGATACCTGTTCTGGGGCTTATAGAGAACTCCCTCTACGATAGCATCCTGCTGCATAACTCCCTCTGTTTCCTGATGCAAATCATAAACTCCTGTTCTAAAATGGCAGACATGCTGCTAGATAATGGCTTGCTATATGCACTGTGCAATACTTTGGCAGCTCTCAACGGGTTAGAAGCCAAGTAAGTGATGGATTAGTCCCTACTATTTTAGAATTCCTACACTGTATAGATTGCAGGAGAGCACATTTCCATTCTTAAATTAGTAATGGGTTGAATAAATTCTGTTGCCAAAGAGAGGGCTTATTATCTTAGCATAACAAGTCCTTCTTATAGGGCACGGGTAGGCAAACTAAGGCCCGGGGGCCGGAGCCGGCCCAATTGCCTTCTAAATCCAGCCTGCGGACGGTCTGGGAATCAGCGTGTTTTTACATGAGCAGAATGTGTCCTTTTTAAAAAAATGCATCTCTGGGTTATTTGTGGGGCATAGGAATTTGTTCATATTCTTTTTTCCAGAATATAGTCTGGCCCCCACCAGGTCTGAGGGACAGTTGACTGGCCTCCTGTTGAAAAAGTTTGCTGACCCCTGCTATAGGGTTTCCTGTATTCAACTTTTTAAGTTTTGCATGCTGTTATAAACATTTGTTTAGAATGTGCTGGTCATTGTACAGGATGAACATCTTTCGATGGACATTTCCTAGAAAGCTTACGGTTCTTAGATGTATAAATTAAGTATTGGGTGGGAAGGTCAGGAATCGCCAAGCAAATAATGGCATTAGGGTAGACACAGGTTAGTTGGCACTGAATATGTGTGTCGTTCTTATAAAAATAATGGAATTCAAGTGAATGATTTAACTTCCTTTGCAGCAGCATCTCAAACGACTACAGGTTACTTGTGTGTGATATACAGCAGATACTTGTAGCAGTGACAATCCATGCCTGCAGCTCTTCAGGTTCCCAGTATTTTCGGATTATTGAAGATCTCATGGTGTTACTTGGACATCTTCAGAACAGCAAGAACGAAAGAACACAGAGTATGTCGCAAGTTCCTTTGTGTGAATGTACTGAACAGTAACTTTTTTATTTATTTTAACAATTTCACAGTTTGAAGAAATGCTTGTTCATTTGATCTCTTCCTTTCAGATATGGCCATTGCTTTGCAGTTCAGAGTCCTACAAGCAGGCATTGAGTTCATAAAAACTGCAGCAAATCAAGACTCAGAAGATCTAAGCAATTCCTCCCAATTAATTCCTTCACATCAGCAGGCTATATTTCAAAAACGTCAGAGCATCACTGGTGAGTAATAAAATTCAGTTGTTTCTTTTTCTTTTTTCTTTGAAATTAGAAATCCCTGATCATAATTTGCAGTGAAAACTATCCCATTGTAGAGATGTTCTTTTAAAATGTTAAAATTTCCCATGAGTGAATGTTGTTATCGGGGACTTTGCAAAGCAGGATTGGGACATACAATTTGGAACCAGTTCAGTTAAATGACAACATTGCATGTGTGTACAGATAATTGGGTGCCCTTTCATATAGAAGAGGACCAGCAGGACACCGGCTAGGGAGAGGCAGACTTTTTGGGACTGCATAAAAACAGCACAAACTGGAAGAGGAGCATTGATCAGAGACAGGAATCAGGATGGGGTACCGACTAAAGATAGTGGACAAATCCTGTTCAGTTCTCATGAAAGTGTACCAAATTTCCCCTTCCTGAAACAATATGCAAGCCTTCCTTTTGTGCATCTCTAAATTTTGTAATACAGTTGTACAGCAAAAAATGTGTACAAAGATGCATGTATTAGGGGAAAGTGTGCATTAAAATGCACCTGAGTGCAAAAATGACTTAACAAAAGTGCAGTATATTAGGGAAGGTTGTTTGCAAAAATATGTATGCTAGGAAAAATGAGCACCCAGATGATAACAATTTTTCACAATGCTAAGGTTAGAAAAATGGAAAACTGAGAGAATCCAAAATGGACGTACTCTCCATCCCTAGACTGCACCTGGTCATCATTATTTTGTTATGAGTTCAAAAAACAGCTAGTGCAGACATATCCTTGGGCACATTTGATCTCCTTCAAGTCACCCAGTTGGGATATTAGATAGCCCAATAGCCTACTTCTATTTTCAGAACTGGAGTGCCAGTTTAACTTTTCCTGTTTCTAGACTCTCTTTGAACTCTGATTTTATTTCATTTGTAAAAGGACTTTGCAGTATGTATATACTACAGATTAGTCACATAAAACTGATATTTTTTGTTTAAAACAAAGGTTCAGTTGCAATGAAAGACTCCATTATTCCTCATCTACCAAGACAACATTTCCCTTCTTATGGTCAACTTGAGATGCCTTCCTCCTTCAGTCTGTTAAATTTGGAGTCGTCCCTCCTGTCCCCTCTTGGAACTGCTTTCTGTTCGTTCCCTACAGATACAGGTGCAGTAATGGTAGCTGTGCCTACCAACTCATTCTGAAAAAACATTTCTCACGAAATGCTTTTGCAGAATTAGATTTAGAGCATCGTGTCATCAAAAATGTTTTGATGATATGTAAATCAGCTAGATTTCTTGAAGCTGTTTTGACACTTAGCCTGACTGGATCCCCCCCCCCCTTTTAGTTCACATTGATGAATCGTCTAACATTTGTTCTCCTTTCCTAAGATAATTGTAGATTCCCTCCTTTTGATCACCACTAGAGTCTTTTTCAGTAGCGCTGGGGCTCTTAATCGATAGCTCTTTTATTGATATTTCTTTTTCTGTTGATATTTCTTTTTCATTTTGAAGCAGCTAGAAAATTTTCTCTTGCTCAGTCAGACACATTGCTAATGAGAATGCGTACAATTGCAAGCGATGAACTCAATTTGATGATGCAGCGAAGAATGAGTCATGACAACCCTGTTTGTGCCACCGAGGCAGAGCTTATACAGAGGTTACAGAGAATTACTGTTCTGTCAACCAACAGGTTCATGTATCAAGGTAATAATACTCCTTCAAAAATTATCAGGATGTTTTTAATGTTAAATGGGTGGGATAAGGTAAAGGTAAAGGGACCCCTGACCATTAGGTCCAGTCGTGACCGACTCTGGGGTTGCGGCACTCATCTCGCTTTATTGGCCGAGGGAGCCAGCGTACAGCTTCCGGGTCATGTGGCCAGCATGACTAAGCCGCTTCTGGCGAACCAGAGCAGCGCACAGAAACACCGTTTACCTTCCCGCTGGAGGGGTATCTATTTATCCACTTGCACTTTGACGTGCTTTCGAACTGCTAGGTGGGCAGGAGCAGGGACTGAGCAATGGGGGCTCACCCCGTCATGGGGATTCGAACTGCTGACCTTCTGATTGGCAAGTCCTAGGCTCTGTGGTTTAACCCACAGCGCCACCTGCATCCCTAATGGGCGGGGTAGTAATAATAATAATAACAACAACAACAACAACAACAACAACAACAACAACAACAACCTTAAAACTCATCCCATTTACCAATAGCTATATTATCAACTTCCTTAATTGAATCTTTGCAGTCCACTAGGACATAGCATTGGTTTTGCCAAACTGAAGAGGGCCTTTCCATTTCTGGCTTGCTTGGCTTACATGAGAAGCGTTAATGTTTGTTTTTAGACAGAAGAAAGATTGGAATTGTTGCACGGAGTTTTACGAAATGGCCACACTTTCAGGATGTAAAATTAAACAAATTAGCTAATAAGAATGTGAGGAAGTCAGTATGGAGCAGACCCATTGAAATCAGTGTTGATGAAATCCATTGATTTCAGTGGATCTACTTTGGATACAACTCAAGGTAATTTGCTGCAGTATTATTTAAAAGAGTTCTTAAGCCACCTCTCTGAGCACACTATCCTAGCAAGGTGACTTACAAAACTCTAAAATTCATGAAAAATTCAATAGCCCACATTGAGAGAAGCAGTAACAAGATTTCCCCCAACTTACAGCACAATTCAGCCAAACACAGGCTTGAATAAATTTATTTTTATACACATTATAGTGGATATTACTTGTGTCACTTAAAAAAGGGTGAACATGGCTCTGGATTGGAATCATCTGATTTTTAACACTGACCTAACAATGTTTTTAAAAAATTACAGAGTTTTCTGAAAACTGCCTTGATATGCTGGACATAATGGAAGACCCAGTGCAGAGCAGACTTTCAGTTTCTCAGATGGAAGAGGCAGAAAAGGAGGATAAACCAGAGCAACCTAGCCTTAAATTTGCTTTCTTGAAAGAAATTTTGAATATAATGATCGAAGGAATTGGATTATCTGTTGTAAGTTACCATGCTTGGTGTTATCTCCTGCAGCCCGTTGTCTCCACTACCTCAATCCCCCTTTATGTATTCTGGATATACAAGTCTTACAGTTTGTTTTCCCCCTTTATTTTCTCAGTTTTCTTTTAACCTGTAAGCCAAAATTATCTCTTAGGGTACATGTGTATTTAGGTTTGGGGTCAGAATATGTTTCATATTGGAACTTGCATAAAGTTTCTAAATAATTACATCTTATTTAGTAACTGTTGAATGTGGATTTGATATGCCAGCTTGCACAGTATTAAAACATTCCAGAGTTTTTGAACCCAATCCTGTTATATTTTGTTCTTGTTGATTGAAGCCATTTTTATTAAAGCTTTTGGCTTTTACCTCCATTTGTGTATGTGATATATACAGTGCTTTTTTCTGGGGGTATGCAGGGGTACACATACCCCTAAACATTTTGTGAATCTAAGTCTGGCCTCATTGAGGGGCAGTATTTCAATATGAGTAGGAAAATGAGAGAACCCCTAAACATTTTTTAAAGAAAAAAAAGCACTGGATATATATCTGAAACCTTATTCATGGCAGGAGGGGTTGGAATATTCAGTGACAGTGCATTATGTTACTTGCATTTTGTTTCATGTACAAAATCAAAGAGAGGCTTTATTTGTTAGATTAGGAAAAAGCATCTGGTTAAGTTCTCTTAACTTTTTTATTTCTTTAGGGCACAAGTAGATCTAATACCCCAAAGCAACAGTGGAAGAGGATTCTCTTGTCATGTAAGGATACTTTTCGCGTGCAGCTTGGAAGATTGCTTGTGCATGCTCTGTCTCCAGCACGCCCTTTACAGGAGAGAAAGCAAACTCTGGAGATCCTATCTGAAATCAGCCACCAGGAAATTTTGCGAGACTGTCTAAGTCCAACTTTGCAAGTAAGCATGGTGGTGCTTCTTAACACTGAATGAGAAATCCATTGACCTTAAAACCAATCACTTCCAATTCTTGTTTTGCTTTTCAGCATGGGCCCAAACTGTCTCTCTACTTATTTGAGTTAATGCATGATCACAAGGAGCAGCTGTCCCATGAAGATCAGTTAGCAGTGGGAGTATTTATGAATGCATTAAAACTTTGTGGTTACAAATATATTCCTCTCAACGCACCACCAAAGCCAGACCTTATAAAAGCTATGAGGGAGGTGCGTAAGTCTATACAATCGCTTTTCTTATTGATCTTCATTTGACTAATTGTCATTGAAATGGTCTCTGGGGGACAAAGTCACACTTTTGCCCTGTTTAAGAGATGTATACATCAGTTGAGAGGACAACAGTCGAGAGAGCTAGCTTTTGTGCCACAAAAGATTGCTTTCTGGAGATTTCTGTAACATTTTTCTGAAGATAATAAAAAAAAGGAGAAGCTTATAAAATGCTTTAAAATGAATCATTGATACAAGAAATATGAAAATACTGGTAAGTAACTGAAAAGAAAAGAGCCCCTAAATCTTTTTTCTAACAATTTTTTGTCAGGATCAAAAAAAATATGAGGCAGAGGAAGATGTAAACAAAGCGGCTTGGGAGAAGACTATGGCTAATAACAGGCAAACGTAAGTTGTTCCTGTTTTCATTAAGAATGGCATTAGGTGTGAAGTTGTCACCAAAAGCAGCACCATTACCAATCTTGTTTCTACCAAATTCCAACACTGCCATCAAATGAGATGCATATGGGATCGCGTCATACCATGTGTTTCCCCACTTCTAACTGCCTCTATAGTGAAACAAAGAAAGGGAAATGCATGGCATAGTGTGACATCTTTTTTTTTTTATGACACATCACAGAGGAGGAGGTGGCAAACTCAACAGAAGCTTACAATTTTCGGTCGCAACAGTCCCATGTGTTTGGCCATGTCAAGTTCCACTCCCTGCCTTTGCTTTGAAAGGCCTTGGTGCTTGCATGGTCTCTCAGTGCCCTAGCAGAGGCCAACTTGAAACAGAAGTATTTCAAGCTAACTTTTTAAAGCTACACTGTACTGTGTCTCAGATTCCGAAACATGAAATAGTTACTTTACCCATATAAATGCTGTGTTGGCAGATAATCTGTTCCTACCAAGTTTTAGTAGTTTAGTATTCCTGTCATATAAGTGAAAAAGACTTGAATGCCTGGATCCACCCATAAATTGGTCATGTTCCTAGCAGTTTTTGGACTTATTTTATTCTTATTAAACAGAGACAGCTGATAATCCTTTTAAGTTGATTTGCTTATTCAGCCTCTTTCAGCGCCTGGATGCAAAGTCGAAGGACATTTCTAAAGCAGCTGGAGATATCACCCAGGCTGTGTCTCTGTCCCAAGGAATAGAAAGAAAGAAGGTGATTCATCACATTAGAGGAATGTATAAAACAGACCTAAGTGCTAGCAGGCACTGGCAGGAGCTTATTCAGCAATTAACACATGACAGGTAAGCAGCTTCACTCTGGCAATCTCCCTTTCAAGATATGAGAGGCTGTTCTTGCGTTCGTCTCTTATCTCAAAGGAAAATGATCTGAAATACATATAGAAAATATTTGCTCATTTATAAAGGACTTAATGCCTTTTAACTTCTAAAGAAGGTGTCTTGAGTTATAAGATTTCATTCTTGACTGTGCTAAAATAATCTTGGCATCTCTCTTCCTGGTTGTGCAGGAAGAGGTGGAGATAGAGAGCACATCTTGGACACTTCACTTGGACTTGCAAAGGCTTTTCTGTATAGTGCAAAGCCATAATTTGGGGTTGCATGTGAACTATGCCATTCTGTGTCTACAAAACTGATGAATCAATTAGTAGCAAAGTGTTTAGGAATATATGAATGTCTGCCTCTTTCCCCACCACCATCTTCAAGGAAAGAGTGATACAAACCAAATTCCTATTCTTATAGAGAATACATGCAAGACATAAACTTAGACTTCTTCTAACATGCTCTCAAAAATCAGGATGGGTTAATGGAGTAAAAACACATTTTACTGCAGCTCACTGAAAGCTGGACCAAATTGATCTCCTAGTTTCTCAAAATTATACGCATCCTCCATTTTCAGTACCTTAAGAGACTGCGTATTTTTATCTATGAGTAGCATAACTGTACTTTTTGAATGTGTGGTAATATTTTGAGGCTCTTCAGAACTGAGTTTTTGGTCATAGAATCATAGAATCATAGAGTTGGAAGAGACCACAAGGGCCATCGAGTCCAACCCCCTGCCAAGCAGGAAACACCATCAGAGCACTCCTGACAAGCCTCTGCTTAAAGACCTCCAAAGAAGGAGACTCCACAACACTCCTTGGCAGCAAATTCCACTGTCGAACAGCTCTTACTGTCAGGAAGTTCTTCCTAATGTTTAGGTGGAATCTTTTTTCTTGTAGTTTGGATCTATTGCTCCGTGTCCGCTTCTCTGGAGCAGCAGAAAACAACCTTTCTCCCTCCTCTATGTGACATCCTTTTATATATTTGAACATGGCTATCATATCACCCCTTAACCTCCTCTTCTCCAGGCTAAACTTGCCCAGCTCCCTTAGCTGTTATTCATAAGGCATCGTTTCCAGGCCTTTGACCATTTTGGTTGCCCTCCTCTGGACACGTTCCAGTTTGTCAGTGTCATAAGGTGACACTGGGAAGATCTTGGCTTCCTGAAATTTGCACCACTGTTTTAAGACAGAGATGGCCCCTAATCCCTGATGAAATGCTTCTTCTTTCAGAGCACTCTGGTATGACCCAAGCTCCTACCCAACATCTTGGCAACTAGATCCGACAGAAGGCCCCAACAGAGAGAGGCGGCGTTTGCAGAGGTGCTACTTAACTATTCCCAATAAGTATCTTCTCAAAGACAGGCAGAAATTGGAAGGTATGCTTTAATATCCTCTGGGGTTCCTGTTACCGTCTCTTAAATGTTGCAAAAAATAATTTTTTGTTTTGTGTTTTTTTAATAGAGGTTATTAAACCCCCTCTGTCATATCTCTTTGAAGACAAAACACATTCTTCTCACTCTTCTACTGTAAAAGATAAAGCTGCCAGTGAGCATATAAGGTTAGTTTGAATTGGGGAGAAAAAAGCTTTTGCATAGCTAGACCATCTGCATAAAAAGTGACAACAAAAAATTTAGACGGTATCCAAGAAAGCAGTTCCAGTAGCACAAGGATTTTCGTTAGCACAAGGGAACTTCTTCTCCCTGGATGCTTCCTGTGCCTTCCCCAGATATGCTCCAGAGGGTTGGGGAAACCTCAAGAACAGAATTAGGGGGCATTTGGGGGAGAGGGGGTGAAATTCTGTTGTGCAGCTAGAAGTTATTGCCATGCTTCATTAGATGCTGCCCTTATCTAAGGAAGAATTGGCATAATTCAGGATTGCAAATACCCACTTTCCTCTTCAAAGTGAGAATTGGTTCCTGGTGATCAGGAACCATTTCTTCTCTCCTCCCTCCCCACCATCAAATTAGGCAGTCCATGACTAATGAAGGTGTACAGTATGGTTCACCTTATGCGGGGATTCAGCTCCAAGGGTTTTGCATATACACAAAAATGTGTGCACTCATACTGCCCCTCCTGTGAGCATCCCAAGCCTTCTGGAGTTGGAGCGCTGTGAGGGCCTTGCACGGCAAGCTAGGCAGAGAACTTTAAAGTTCTTTTTGTACCAGGGAAACTTTGCATTTAATTTGCGGAATTTCAACTAGCCAGCTTTCAGCCGCGTATAGTTGGAATCATGCAAGTGACCTTGACTGGTAATCCAGCTGACAGAACACATTGACCAGGTTGCTAAAGTATTGTATTTGAGAATGGTAGTTTTGACATGCTTTGGAGAGGTTCGTAACAGCAAACCAGTGAATTCCCTGTATGTCTCTGCAGAGTAAATCGAAGATGCATCAACGTGGCACCATCTAGAGAGACTCCTGGTGAATTGCTACTAGGTAACAGATATTATTTCTCTAACCTCACACTTAAGCAGTTGTGTTGCTTTGTTTAAAGTGAATGTTTTGCAAGCAGCACCTTTTTTTTAATAATTTGGGAAACGTTGGAAAGAAAACTTGCAGTAAAAAGCTATTATTCCTCAGGCCAAGCTAGACATCATGTTAAATGCATGGTTCTTATAAATAACTGTTTTCCCCTTGCGTGTCTGTCGGGATTTGGACAACAGTGCACAAGGTGAGGGATTTAACCTATCTCCTGCTGTGGTTCCAATGAAAACTGCTGTTAGTCCCCAGAGAACCTGCTAACTCATCAGCACTACTGCTATGATCCCAAGGAAGGAAGCTTCCATTGATGTTAATAGACATTTTATTCCAAGACTGAATAGATGGTTTTTTGTGGGTATGGGGTATTTGCATCAGGACCATGATGGAAGTGAATGCAGATAGGAGTCCTGCCCCCTCCTCCTTACGTGCTGTGGCCCTAATTCTGAGGCCAATGGGTCTACTCTGACCAACATTGGAGCTCACTCCATGTTTATTTTTAGAAACTGTTCAATAGCTGAGTGTGATGGGATAATGAGCTGCTTGTGCGTAAAGCTTGATCCCTCCGGGTTTTGGCTGGTCAGCCAACCTAAATCTCTAACGGAGCCCCCCAAAGCATGACTCTGTCAGTCGCTGGTAGAATCTGACAGTGGGCGTCTACGGAACTTACTCCAACATAAAAGCTGTTTGACGGACATGCGCCTCCTGGACTCTCTGCGTGACAGCTTCCGGCGAGGGGTGGGGGTTGCTAAAGGGGGTCTTGTTACCTCCTCACTGTTCTCACTGGAAGTATCCCAGAGCCTCCCCTCCGACTCCCTTTCCCTTTGAGCTCCTGCTCTCCCCCTACTGGTTCCCTCTTCTGCTGCAGAGTCTCTCCTATTCTCCTGGAGCCTTTCTACCACCTGTTCTTCCGATGGCAGTTCCCTGACACTGAGGATCTAGGGTCGACTTATTTTCATGTCAATTCATTGATATCAGGAGTATATTTCCAATGTAATAGGGTTATATATTACAAAGTGGGTGAATAAATAATCCATATAAATGTTCTTCATGGTGCAGGTAAATGCGGAATGTATTTTGTGGAAGACAATGCTTCTGATACAATTGAAAGCTTGGTAAGTAAAAAAAGTAAAAAAGTGAATTGTCTTCTTTTTAAAGTTGATTTTTTCATTAGCATAATTTTAGCAGTAACCTGTGATTACTGGTTACTTCTAGGTTGCCGCAGAGCGCAACCCAAAAGCGCTCAACTTGAAGCATATTTAACCTTAGGTATGACTGTACATACGGTCCTCAGGTCCCATTAAACTAATTGGGTCTGAGCAGGCATGTATATCGGATTGCATTTTCAAGCATTTAACTTAAATAAAACTTGTAAGTACTTGGTCCTTTGGAATTCTCATCAAGGGATTCCAGACCAGAGGCTGGGAACTGCAGGCCAGGAACATTTAATGGGACTGATTTGGTTCCCATGTGCAGTGACTCCCCGCAAAGTGCTTGCACTGGTGAAAACACCGTAAAGGGAACTGGTAATGGACCACGACACAAAATTCTGCACTGAAGACTCTCTAGAGTGTAGCTTGCTTCCCTCCCAGTAAATTTTGTTTTGGGGAGGCCAGAATGGGCAACCAAGAGGAACTTCTCCAGAATCATTGGCATTCCTAAGGAGAATGACAAGAGGATGCAGGCACACAGCAACCAACCAACCTATGGTTGTTTATGCGTGACACACAGGCACTCTCTTATCCCCTGCCAAGGGAGGTGTAGTGCTAGCTTGCTTTAATACCAGAGAGGCCCCATCAAGAAGATTCCCTGTCTTCTGGGCATCTACTGCCCATAGGGCACAATCAAGCCACAATCAACCACTTCCAAGCTCTTCTGGCTCTTCCTCGTTGCTCCTGGCTCTCTTCTCTTATGCAACATCTCATAACTCCACTCAAGTGCTTTATACAGGGATTAGTTTGCATGTGATACTTTGCTGCAAGCCCATCTGGTCCATAGTCCTGGTGGGAAGGAGGGCAGCTCATGAGTGGTGGTGGCATGGGGCGGTAGGTTCAGGCCCATAGGAGTGGGCCCTTGCTTGGAACCTGACCAGGTCAACAGCTCCTGCTGGCCATGAATTTGTTGAATGCTTATTGGGTCAAATATAATATGAAATCAAGAATGATAGATTTAGATAATGTAGTATGTATTAACAGTGTTCATATGCCACCCAATTGCAAAGTTTATTACTTAGTATCTGAAAGATTACAAAATATCAGCATGGCAAATAAATGCATTTTAAATGAACACGGTTTTTAAAAGGCTAATAGCTTTAATATGCTGTGCTTTGTTCAGAGTTTTCATGGTGAAACTGAACCAGCATCGTTTTCTTGGACATTTGAAGAAATCAAAGAAGTGCACAAGCGTTGGTGGCAATTAAGGGACAACGCTGTAGAAATATTTTTAACAAATGGCAGAACTTTGCTATTAGCTTTTGACAACACAAAGGTAAATATTTTCCATGACAGCATAGCAATGTTGAGCAACAGCTTGCCTAAACATATTCTTTAGTATATACCAAAATAAGCGTATTAATAGAATAATAAGGCAGATTTTTCATCACTTCGTTAAAGCAGTGAAATAACTTGTTTTTCAGCAAGGAGAGAATAGTAACCTGAGAATGTTGGTTTTTTCAGATTGTATCTGATAGAATGCCAATCACAGTGCTATCTGTTACTGTAATCTGTTTTATTAGTAAGAGGGTAAATAATTTTAGTTTTGAATTTTCCTAATCTCATTAAATATGCTTAGTGAGTTGTTAGATGGAATTTGATAGAAATGGTATTCATTTTCATTGGCTTTCAGCAATGGTTACTTTGGTAGATTCTCAGTAGTCAAGGCATGGGCAACCAACCATGACAGGAATAATGTGTACAGATATATATTTATTTGTTTGTTTTATAAAAATATTTATATACTTCTGTATCATAAAACAAACTAGTTTTTTATATGAATTGTATTAGTCTTTGGGCAATCTTGACATTATTTCTGCAGAGTTTCATATTTTAACACTTATTAAAATGTTATATCACTTTCCCCAAAAGTTCATAACAGTGTTCAACCAACCAAAAATATTTAGCACTATTAAATTACCATCCAAGAAACAAAGTACATCAGAAAACCCACAGTGCCATTCAAAGACTAATAATTTTTATTTTTATTTTAAAAAAATCACAACCCTGAGAGGAAGCCTGTCTTAGAACTTCTGGGATGAAGTTCCACATTTTGGACAGGCGTCACTGAAAAGTCTCCAGCCCTAGCAGTCACTGACTAAACCTCTTAGTGGTGATCATTCATATAATAGCATGCGTAGTTTGTGTATGTGAATGTGACTTGCATTTGAAATGGAGGATAACTACTCATTTATGCTTGTATGATTGTCCTAAATACTGTTGAAACTAATACATATCCAAGAACTGGAGCCTGAGAACTGCCTGCAGGAAGGCTGGCTAGAAAGTGATTTCCCCCAACATTACCTCCTTCCCTGAGCAGCCCCTAACCCCTCTGACAAGAGCCCTAAACGGCCTCAGCCCAGTATACCTGAAGGAGCATCTCAACCCCCAACGTCCAGCTCGGATACTGAGGTCCAGCTCCAAGGGCCTTTTGGTGGTTCCCTCACTGCGAGAAGTGAGGTTACAGGGAACCAGGCAGAGGGCCTTCTTGGTAGTGGTTCCCGCCCTGTGGAACGCTCTCCCATCAGATGTCAAAGAAATAAACAACTATCTGACGTTTAGAAGACATCTGAAGGCAGCCCTGTTTAGTGGCGTTTTTAATGTTTGATGTTTTATCGTGTTTTTAATATTCTGTTGGGAGCCACCCAGAGTGGCTGGGGAAACCCAGCCAGATGGGCAGGGTGTAAATAATAAAATATTATCTATCTATCTATCTATCTATCTATCTATCTATCTATCTATCTATCATCTATCTATCATCTATCTATCTATCTATCTATCTATCTATCTATATCTATCTATCTATCAATCATCTATCTATCCATCCCATAACCGCGGGACACTGCTGACTAGGATGTGCTGTAGTGGTGGAGAGATGTGGAGAAGTTGTGAGGAGATTGTATAGAGGCAGTGTCTGTGAGCAGGGCATAAGGTGTCTCCACAAAATCTGGCAATTGTTCTATTCAGCAGGGTCCCAGAATCCTTTTGGGGAGAGGGTTCTTTTCAGGGGGCCTGAGAGAAGAGGAGAAGGTAGGAAAGTCCCCTTCTGCCAGTTGCCTTCCATGGGCTCTCCCACTGCAATGCTTGATTAATGCATGTAGGTATTTGCATGTGTTAATTCAGCTAAAGTACTGAAATAAAAGTATGAATATGTTATAAAACTGAAATATGCACATTTCAAGAGACTAGATCATTTGTGGTTTGGTAAAAGCTTGATGTTTTGGTTCTTTTTAGGTACGTGATGATGTGTACCACCACATCCTAACAAACAACCTCCCTAACATCTTGAAGTATGGCAACATTACAGCATTAACCCAACTGTGGTACACAGGACAGATCACTAATTTTGAATACCTCACTCATTTAAACAAACATGCAGGCCGTTCCTTCAATGATCTTATGCAGTATCCAGTATTTCCCTTTATACTTTCCGACTATACTAGTGAAACACTGGACCTCAATGATCCATCCGTTTATAGGTAATAAGAAATATCATGAATTGTTTCTTTTAAAGTAATTTACTAAATATACCATCTGCTGTAGAATTAATATATTTTTGTTAATAAGCACCCATTGTAGTCATTGTAGTGTTTCTTAACTACAGCAAGTATCAGTAATTTATGGAACTGACAAGCTGCTAATATTTGTATAATTTCAGAAATTTGGTCAAACCCATAGCTGTACAATCAAAAGAAAAGGAAGATCGTTATGTGGACACTTACAAGGTATTAAGATATCTAATGCATTATTGCTTAGTGCCAGCCTGGTATAAAAGGAGAACTTTATGTAACACTATTGACTTTGCTTTTCATTCTGCAAACATATGCATACATTTCCAGTTCAACTGAGTGAAAGGAAATAAAACATTCATAACCCAACATTCCTCCCCATACTGGCCTTTGTGAAGAGATTAGCAAGTATCTTATCTGCTAAACCAGGGCTGAGGTACCTGATCTACCGGGCCGATCTACCAGATGGCCCAATTTGGCCCGCAAGACCATATTCCCCAAACCACGCTCATCTGTTAATCAGCTGACATCACTGTATGACTTCAGCTGATGAACAAGATGGCAGAGTTTAGTCCTGGGGAACACACTGCAGATCCCTGTAGAGAGCAAGATTGAATTCTTAATTCATCAGCTGATGAGTGGAAAGTTCAGTCTTGCTGCGTGCTGCAACAACAGCACACTTTCTGCAGGGAATGTGCTGGCGAAAAATACCTTTCGCCCATGCTTGTCATGTTATCGTGTCACTGGCAAGGTGGATAGTCCCAACCACCTGTCATATTTGGGCCTTTCACTTGATCCAGTAGGATTCTTCTCATTTTCCTCGGTATTTCTACTATAAGCTTGCCCAAAGTTTTTTTTTAAACTGGATAGGGGTGCATTCCAGATAGTCAAAATATCAGAAGACTAATGGCACTAATGGCATGATACCTCTGAATTGGTTGTAGATAAAGCCTTTGCCCACCAACCAAAGGGAGCCTTCATGATACAGGTGGATGGATGGATTATAGTTTGGTGTAGTTTACATAGGGACAGGACTGCGTGTCCATTTCCATGTGGATTTTGGAGAAGCATACTTATGTCCATGTGTTCTCCCTTTTGCAGTATTTAGAAGAGGAATACCGTAAAGGAGCAAGAGAAGATGACCCCATGCCCCCTGTGCAACCTTATCACTATGGATCTCATTACTCCAATAGTGGAACTGTACTTCACTTCTTGGTTAGGATGCCTCCTTTCACAAAGATGTTCTTAGCTTATCAAGGTAAGAATTGCTTTAGGTTTTCCTATATACATTTAATTGATCATTTATATGGAAGCTGTTTGTATTTATCGCTGTTTCGTTAGCCAAATGTGGCTATTATGATAATATCTGTTATGAATTTGGTATGTGTAGTACATTTATATAGCTTTGGACATTTTTATACTGGTGCTTTGATAGTATTGTATGACAAAAAAACCCAGTCCATTTTGGTTCTGTTTTGCCCTATTATAGGGTTCTATAAATTTATAGCTCATGCAATGTGTTCTTTTCTGTAGTATAACCAGTTTAATTTGACTTCATTTTACAGACCAGAGTTTTGACATTCCAGACAGAACCTTCCACTCCACCAACACAACCTGGCGCCTTTCATCATATGAATCCATGACTGATGTAAAGGAGCTCATTCCAGAATTTTTTTATCTTCCTGAGTTTTTGGTTAACAGAGAAGGTGTGTTGGGGTTTCGTTGAGTATAAAATTGGGAGGAGAGGAACATGGTGTAGGCAGCTCTGAGCTGCTTGAAGGGAAGAGTGGGTTGCCAACATTTACTTGCATTGGGTACTCAAACCCAAGCCAACTACTATAAACAAGGCTTTATATTTATAGGATTTGATTTTGGGGTACGTCAGAATGGGGAAAGAGTGAACCACGTGAATCTCCCACCTTGGGCTCGAAATGATCCCCGACTTTTTATCCTGATCCACCGTCAAGCTTTGGAGTCTGACCATGTTTCCCAGACAATCTGCCATTGGATTGATTTAGTGTTTGGGTATAAGCAAAAGGGCAAGGCTTCAGTTCAAGCTATCAATGTCTTTCACCCTGCTGTGAGTACCTTTCCCCCCGTAAATCAATTTTTATTTACTGTACAGAATCACTGGATGTTGTATTTGTAGAACATGTTACAGGACACTCCCCGACTTCCTCTTGTGAAAGTTAGTTCAGGCATTGGGAATTGTCCTACATCTTCCTCTGTGAGGATAGATACAAATAATTCCTTGAGCTTCTTGGCAATCACCTTGACCATTTATTAGTGCATCTTCGACTCCTACTAGGCAGCACCAGGTCCTCAGGAAAAGACCCTGCACCCTAAAGACCTCCCTGTATTCAGCTAACTCTCAGTTTACTCTGCCAAGGTGCGTGAATTCAGCTCCCACTAAAGAAACATCCATCAACCATTTTGGGTCATTAATAGGCAGTGTGCCTGACAAAGGAGTAGCCTGCCGCCATAGTGCATTTGTCTTGTTAGTTTAAAATTATGATCTTGTGTAAGAACATTACTTGTCAGTCTGCAGATTTGGCATGCTTTACCTAAGCTTAGTATTGTGCTTCATTACTCAAGAGTTTTGTCTAATCCAAGTCTCAAGCACATGCAGATGTTAAATGCATCAGACTGTGCAGCAAGAACCCCCCTTTATTGTCTTTTCAATAGAACATTATATTCTTGTATTTGGCTCGCATTTTAGACATACTTTGGAATGGACGTGTCAGCTGTAGAAGATCCAGTTCAACAAAGAGCCCTGGAGACTATGATAAAAACATATGGACAAACCCCTCGCCAGCTGTTCCACACCGCACATGTCAGCAGACCTGGATCCAAACTCATTATGGAGGGAGAGCTCCTTGCTCCCATGGGGCTATTGGTGCAGCTTGCATTCAGAGACACAAAGGAGCAAACTAAAGAGATCACATATCCGGTATGTCAGAGTGATTCATGAGGCTGCTTAATATTAATTAATATGTGGCAGCTAGTGTGTGGGGTCTTTTTGTAGGGGAGTATCTGGAAGATTTCCCTTCTTTCTAACCAGGGAAGGGGATCCTGTGGCCTTTCACATGTTCTTGGACTCATGTTCCCAACAGCCTCAGCAGCATAGTCAATGTTTGGGAATGGTGGGAGTTGTAGTTCAACACCAATGGGGGGGGGCACACATTCCCTACCCTAATTCTAAAGTGTTTCTGAAGCAGCCTGGAAACAAGTCCTGTGCTTTCATGCTCCTTCATGCCTTTCTTTCCAGCCTTCTTTTTCACCCTGCTTCAGAAATACTTTCCTAGTTTCTTGAACCACAGTATCTTGTGATTCTGAATTGCGAGACTGATTAAAGGGCTTACTCCGAAAGCAGGATATGAGCCAGGATTGGCCATTCCAACGCAATAAACCATGGTTTATCTTAGCAGTTTGGAATTGTTGAATTTTGCCCTTTTGTCTTACACTATTCCGTGCTTCTATTTTTCCTTTGATAATTGTTCTAAGACCTTATATATCATTGTAGTTACCTTTGGATAAATACCTGTTTAAAATTAATGTATGTTAAAGAAAATTGCATTCAGCTTGAGATTTAAAACGCTTAGCTACAATGACTGTTTAAAATGTGTTAGCTGACAGCTGTTTTATTTCATTATCTTTTAGAGTCCTTTACCTTGGATTAAAGGCTTGAAGTGGGGGGAATATGTAGGTTCCCCAAGTGCCCCTGATCCCCTTGTCTGCTTCAGCCAGCCACATGGAGAAAGGTTTGGCTCCCTGCAGGCTCTGCCAACAAGAGCAATTTGTGGTTTATCCCGGAAGTTCTGTCTTCTGATGATCTATAGCAAAGAGCAAGGTAAGGGTGCTCAGTGGTCTCTGCAGTAGCATTGCAAAAAAGATTTCATGCTGCCAGCCTAATTGTCTCAGCTGCTCTGTTGTCCAGTCTCTCACTCATTCAAAGATTGCAGCTAATATAATGCTGAGGCCTGACTCATATGTTACCTGGGTGGAATAATTGCTGCTGAGATCTCAAAGTGCATGGGAGCAGAACTGTGTGGGAAGCAGTTTGCGAAGTGGCTCCCATGTGAGTTGGAGCAATTTTAGCCACATCTACAGAACCGTCCAGAAATAAGTGGTTCTGCAGATGTACTAAGAATCTGCTCCAAAGTCGCTTCATGCAGCCAGTTTCCTAGTGGTTTGAGATCTCTCTAGTAATTGTACTGCTCTGATCACATATGAATTGGTCCCAGTAAACTTGTTAAACAAGGATTCTTCACTGTGGGAAGTGCTTTTTATGTTTAGGAAACTGAAGTATTTCAAGTGTGTCTGTTCTCTATCAAGTTCAGGGTTTGATATTTGGATATACAGCACAGACAAAATTAAAAATGACCACATTATTGAAGGCAGAAGTGGAGAAACTTGGGTCCAGGGGCCAAATATGCCTTCCCAGGCTGTTTTGTAAGGCCTACAGTACTCTCCCATGGCCACAGCCCACACTGGCTTCACCTCCACCCTCAGGATTTTTGCCTTGCTGGAATTTGACCTTCAACTCTGTTAATGCAAAGATAACACCCACCTTTGCCTGTGTCCCACATGCCACTAGCATGTGGCCCTCAAAAGGTTTCTTAGCTGGGAATGTGTCCCTCCCATTTGAAAAGGACTCCCCACCCCCAAATTTAAGACTTTATTGGGAAGTGTCCATATGTTGCTCAGACATTCGAACAGTGGAATTTAAAATCCAAAAATAGATACATAATATGTGTCTTTTTGTTGTAGACTAACACTGTGAGTTTTCTGCTTCATCTGAATGTCCTGACTGCTGTTACAGGTGTAAGAAGCATGCACAGTACAGATATCCAGTGGTCAGCCATTCTGAGTTGGGGATATGCTGACAATATACTGAGACTGAAAAGCAAGCAAAGTGAACCTCCAGTTAACTTTATACAGAGCTCACAGTTTCATCAGGTAAAAGCCATTTTTATTTCCCCTCTTTTCACCTATAGAATGCCGTGTTTGAAAAACAGTGTTCATCTGCGGCAGCGAAACCAGACTCACAGCATCTTAGATGATATGCTGGTTCAAAGATAATCTCAGCCTAATCATTTATGTCCAAGAAATCAGTCTAATGATTTTTTCCAGATGCTCGCCGTTCTTGCCCCTCTCCTCCCATTGCTTGTCTCACTTTGGCATTTTGTGCCAAATGACTTATTAAAATATCAATTTCCTATCCTATTAAGAACAGGAAACTGGTTTAATCTCTGTTTGCTAACCACGAACTGATCCCTGATATCATATCCTTGTTTTTTAACAGAGATTAAACCACAATTTCTTGGTTTTGATGTTATGAGAAACTGTGGTTTATTAAACCCAAGAGGCCAATCAACCATGTGTTATGCTGTGAAACGGATGAGGGAGCATGTGGGCACAGTGTTATGTCTAAATTAGGCCAAGACCTAATACTCATATTATTATAACATGAGCTTTTATGGACTGCACCCCACTTTAGACAGTGTTCAGGCTCAGGTGGCAGCTATATATATGTTAGTGGGGCCAAAAGGCCACTTACTGGAAATCCGGCCTTTCTTATTGCTGTTTCTTATGAATGTGTGTGAGCAGGTCTGCAACTGAAGAAATGGCTTCTCATCCATGAGGGCTTATACCACTATAAATCTATTAGTCTTATGTTCATGTCCCTGATTTTCCTGGACTTCTGCTTTCTCTGGATTATAGAGATGTAGATAAACCTGATAATTCTGTGAGCATTTCTCTGCTAGTAGTATTTGTTTACTACATTTCTGCCCTCCCTTCCTCCTCAAGGTAGGGCAGCAAACAAGCAATAAAACAATGCAACTAAAACAAAACATGCTTATCACATTAAAACTTTAAGAACACATAAAAGCATTTTTTAAATGGTCACATGCCCTCATAGTTAATAATTTCAAGGTTGCCAAGAACAGTATTTTTCAGCCATCAAATGCCTGGGCGAATAGGAATGATTTTACTTACCTCCTGAATGTGCATAATGAGAAAGAGCAAGAGAGACCTCATTAGGGAGGACATTCCACAAACAGGGAACTGCCACCGAGAAGGCCCTGTCATAGGTTAGCACCAGCCGGGCCATACCCAGTGGTAGCACCATGAATAGGGCCTCCCAGTCATCACTTGACTTGTTCACTTCAGCAAGACTATAGGAAAACGATTGTTCATAAATCTATGGCCTTTTAACTTGTGTGTGTGCATTATTGTTTTTGTCTGTTGCTATGTTATGCATTATTGCGTTTTTATATTGTAAACTGCCCTGTGAGCCCTGAATGAAGGGAAGTATAGCAATTTAATAAATAATGAAGGCAACTATTTACCTCTGTTAATATGAATGAATATGAAATCCGGAAAAGGTAAAGTAATTGAGCCTAGTTAGGCTCATGTGCCGGCCGGCCTGCAATAGGATTTTCTGTTTTTTGAGGCGCAGCTTCATCTGCACAGCTCTAGAAACTACTTCTGGGCTGCCCCCGCAAGGTTTGGATTCAGCTTCCTTTGTGGTGTAGAATAACTGCTTTCAGATTATGAAAGCAAGGAGCCCTGCTGTGCTGGGTGGCTTTGCACCCTCATTAACCAGCTGTAGGTTTCTCTGTGATTAAGAGAGCTTTAGCCATTGCACTTCCAAACAACAGCTAAAGAACTGAAAAGTGTGGGGTGTCTGTTCTGCAGTTATAAACCACCTTGAAGGGTCTTTGAGATGAACAGCAGGGCATAAACTTAATAAAAGCAAAAATAGTGTGGGATACTATTTAAATGTCTCTCACTTTTTCTTTTATGCAAGGTAACAAGCTGCGCTTGGGTGCCTGACAGCTGTCAGCTTTTTACTGGCAGCAAGTGTGGGGTCATCACAGCATATATGAACAGATTCACTAGCAGCACAGTAAGTAAATGAAAGAGAAATAGGGACTAGTTAAAAGCCTAGCTACAGTAAATCGTATTTATTTCTCTCTCTCTATGATTATAAAAACAGTAATACAAAGAGAAAGCATCTTAGCAAGAACTGATTCCTCCCCCCCACCTTGCCTTTTTTGCTGTTGTACCAAATCGGTTTTCTGATTGGGCTGCATCTTCTAGCAAAATGTTTTATCGTTGCTTAAATGGCAAAATGCTTCCTTTTTTTGTGGGTTTGCTAGATAAATGAAGGTTTGGAGCCTAGTTCCATGTGATGCAGGAGATCCATGATTAGATCTTCATTTTTATTTATTTATTTTACATCGATTGCAGAAGTTAAAATTTGTAAATATTGTTTGTGGTAAACGAGAGTGGTGCTTTAAAGACCAGAAAATAAACTGATACAGCATGGGCTTATATTTGGTCTATAAATGCTCTCAACCTAAATGTGGGCATTTCTCCCATTCCCTTCTGCTCAGGTGTGACCATCTTTATGGGAGTCCCATAGCTCTGGCATTTCTACACACAACAGACAGCATGCAAAGGAAACCTCTGTGTCTAGTCTGCTTCTCAAAATAAGGCCATATGGTGTGACAGCATGTTCACTGGCATCTGTTTTGCTTTCTGCTCCCAGCTGACTAATTTAGGTGGACAACTTGATTCGGTGCAGGGCAGGAAATAATTATTATGTATTCTATTTGTTAGTCACTTTTGTCACAGAGTGACCCAAAGCGACTTGCATTAAAATCAGTTAAGAACAACAACAGAGTCCTAGAATTGTAGAGTTGGAAGTGACCACGAGGGTCATCTGGTCCAACCTCTAGCAATGCAGGAATCCTTTGCCCAATGTGAGGCTCAAACTCACAACCCTGAGATTAAGAGTCTCATGCTCTACCAACCTAAAAAAGCACAGCTATACAAACAAAAGACAGGGCTGCAGATCCCACCCCGCTAAAAAAGGCCACAATGCCAATCACGTGTGAAGTAACTCATACTTAAGAACGAAAGACATACAGTGTGGTTCTAAACTATTTGCGTTGCTGTTTCTACCTGAAATACCAGCGTGAGAGGGCAACGCAGTGCTATGATGTGCATAGCATAGTGCAGATGTAGACGACAGGCCCTATACCTTTATCCTGGCACAATAAATCTTAGGCTTGGTACAGGAGAGAGACAGGTCTGTTTTTTAATGGGCTGTTGTAGTCTAGCACCACACTGATGCGGCTAGCGTATCTAGGAAAAGTGTTGGTTCTTGTCTGTCGCCTCTTCCTTCTGTTCTTACCAGCTTCTTCTATTATGATGACGATTCTGCACCTCAGTTAGTTTTTTGGCTCTTCAGAGAGGAAAGGGTGGAATTAAACAGTAGTAAAGTTGGGCAAGGTTTTATTTCCTTCTCGCTGCAGTTTGTTCTTAACAATGGCAATGTGAAAGACACATCTAGATATAAATTAGTCAAGCGACAATGTGTCTTGGCAAATAAAGCAGCCGTATAGAGCTTTTCTCTGTGCTAATAACTATGTGAGACATCTGAAGATGCTACCTTTCAGCACTAATACCATACTACCATTTGTTTGTCAGCCAAGTATTCAGGTTGTGTGTGTGTTTTAAGTGGTATGGATGCTTTTGACTTGAGCAACCCTCACTTACATGTTGTTGTTTTGATAGCTGAAATGGAAAAACACAACTGTATAGAATAGGAGCTATCAGTGACACAAGTGCAAATCGTTATTTAGAACATCTATACCCCACCCGCTAGCTTAGCATCAGACCTCGTTTTGCAATATCGTTTTGTGCCCTCCTCACCCCCCACATCCCAATTCAACCAAAGTTGGAACTTAGTGTATCTTTGTTTCTTTTCAGCCATCTGAGATTGAGATGGAATCTCAAGTGCATCTGTATGGCCATACTGCAGAGATCACCAGCTTGTTTGTCTGCAAGCCTTACAGTATAATGATAAGCGTGAGCAAAGATGGAACTTGCATCATCTGGGATTTGAACAGGTACGAATATGCTTCAATATATCCTCCTGCTGGCGTGACTGCACCCAACTTCTATATTTTAAATATTGAAATATAATGTAGGATTGACTTCTGTTTCATTTATCATAAAATGGATCGTGATAATTAAGTACTATCCCACCCGTACTATATAAAAATATTGTAGTCAGATATTCATAATTGATATTGGAGGCAGGCACATCAAATAAAACATTAATTGAAAGATACTGATACTTTCAACAGCAGTGAAAGCTGCTTCTTTCATCACTGAACTCTGATTCTTACAGGCTCTGCTACGTGCAAAGTCTTGCTGGGCACAAGAGTCCTGTAACAGCAGTGTCTGCTAGCGAAACAACAGGTGACATTGCAACAGTTTGTGACTCAGGTAGGTGCCTTCTCAAAAACAGTGCTGTGGTTTGTTTCCGTCCTATTGGGCAAAGGCAGCTGCAGGACAGACATAATTTGAGCAGTGTGCACAAGGGTGCTGCTGGTTTAAGTGAGGCTCTCATTTATTTCAGACTAGCTTACCTTGGTGTGCAAACCAGACCATGAAATCAGACCCTGTAGTTCAGCCTAAGCTGATGGGCAATGGCTCTCTGACTTCAGACAGGAGCCTTTACCACCCCTCTCTGGAGATGCTAGGGACTGGATATGGGACCTGCTGCATCAAAAGTTATGCTCTTCCACTGAGCTGTGTGCCCCTAAAGGCAAGATGCCGGGGTTCTTATTGGCACATACTAGCAAAGACTGACCCACTAAACAGGGCTGAGGAACCAGAACTGGCCCGTGGGCCAGATCCTTATCTCATCCACTGGCAAACTACGGCAGGTAGGTAGAACCCTCCGTAATGACACCTGCCAAAGTTCAAAGGAGGTCTCTGTAATGGCTGGTCATTGCTTAGAGCAACCTTCTTTGAAGATGAGCTTTCAGTGCCAATCAGCTGAAAGAGGCTTCTTTTAAATGGTGATCAGCTAATTGCCTTTTGAAGTTTCTACAGAGAAAACAGATCGTATTCTAAGCGCTGGGGAAAGCACTTTGAATACAAACTACTTCCTTTGCAAAGAAAAAAAATGCTCCCTTTAAAAACAAATGTACTGCTTCCCAAGCACCCAAAATCTGCAAGGGGCTTAGCAAGTCCTGTCTTTGGGGCTTGACAGGTAGGTGTAGTTTGGCTCAAGTGGCCTGGTCACCTAAAGGGGAGCTTCATTTCCCTTCTGCCAGATGCCCTTTGTTCACCATTGAATGCTGGTCTAGAGGGTCATCCCAACATTCAGTGATGGGTTCGAAGGGCTGTGGGGTAGGAAGGTGGGACCAAACACTCTGCATACCTGTGATTCCTGGATATCATATTTACTATGCATTTTCCTGGGTGAAATGATGCTACATTGTAAAATCTGTATGTGTGCGAACACAAGCACATGAATCTCAATCTCTCAAAGGTTTAATGGTTCAGTTAGCTCTAAAAGAGTTCCCATTATCTGAAGTTAAGGCCCAAACATCAGATTTGTTATCCAAGATACTGTATCAGAAAAATTCCTGTAGGGGATATACAAGCCAAAATTGCTTTTGTTAAAATTATATCTTCTCCTTGCTTCCTGATATTAAATAACTGGTAGCATGGGGACTGTATTAAAATGTTCATTAAGTATACATGCAAAAGCAAGACAAATATCGGTGATATTCCCATTGGCTCTGCAATAGAATTAAAACAAGCAGCGTAGGTGTTCCAAAAGAGGAGATTCCGGAAGAGAATGTGGATTATCTGTAGCTATTTGTAGGTTACTGCACATCTCTAGAGACTGAATTGATTTATCAGCAACTCTCTAAAATCCTAGAGAGATTAATGGCCAGTTTACACCTTCATTTGTTTTCACTCCTCAGCTTGAGCTAAAGGTAATAATGACTCCAGTCACTAGAGTACTTAAAGGTAAAGAGGGGTTGGAGTAGGGATGGGGAATGATGTGTTATATATCTAGATATTACTTTTAACCTGTTCCTTTTCTTTAGTGATTTAAAGCTAATGAATTTTTAAAGCTGCCTCCTTGCCAACTGTCTCTTTATAAATTCATGGTGGAGTTAGATTTTCTTGCTATTCTGATACCTTTTTTATTTGGTTGATTGGCTGGTAAAGTTCAATCAAAAGTCATGACCCAGAGGTGTGTTGTCTTCATTAAAAAAAATAATGAAATATCAAATGCTTGTGTTCCTTTTTATATATTTTATTCTTCTTCCTTTATATATGGGAAAGGGCATGGAACTATGTGAGTCACCAAAGCGCTTTCCCCTTATCAGTGGAAATAGATGTCATTTTTACCTCCCTCCATGAGGAATTCAGCACAGCTTTTCATGCCTATTGTCTGAGCAATAGCTGCAGAGTCACAAAATGCAGCCTGCTACTTCTCATCATGTCTACCTGGCCCATGAACAATGTTCAAGGCTAAATTAACAAACACCCCTTGCTCTATCAAGGGTGGGCACCACATTACCTTCTACAAGGACCCCATCTGAAGATCTCAGACAAATTACCGGGGGGGGGGGTGTCTCCCACTATCGAAGCAGAAGCTGGATAACTACCGTATTTTTCGCTCCATAAGACACACTTTTTTCTTCCTAAAAAGTAAGGAGAAATGTCTCTGCATCTTATGGAGTGAATGCGTGGTCCCTGGAGCCTAATTGCCCAGGGGCGAAAAGCAGATCAGCCTTTTTTTTTTTAAAAAAAAAGAGGGAAGTGGGTGTTGAAACAAAGCCGCTGATCGGCAAGCAATCAGGAGGGAGATAAGGCTGCTGGTAAAGGAGGCTGTCGGGGGAGGGGGGAAGGTAAAGACAGCGAACTTGCAAAGAGACAGGAATACTCAAACAAGCAATGAGGAGAGAAATTAGAAGAAAAGGAGGAGCAAAAAACTGTTCCATCTAAGGAAAATATTGATATCCTCCAGATTAGTGCAATTTAGGGGTGCCCCTGATATTGACAAAGATGTTCCCCTGCAGTCCAGTAACACCTTCAGTTTGTTAGTGGTTGTTAGGTGTGATTGGTATTACCTATTGATAATGCTATTGCTTCTGTGTAGATCATTTGGATTTTATGTTTTTGAGAAATAGTCAGTGCCAGAAAATGTAATGTCAGCGCTTGCATATGATTGGATGCTAGTCCTTCATTCTTTTGAGTGGTCTTTTGGGTAGTATATTGTTTCATCTAGATCATGTTCTGGATTTTATTTTGCTAATGCAGCTGTTCTATTGCGTTTCAGTTGGTGGTGGCAGTGATCTGAGACTTTGGACCGTGAACGGTGATCTTGTGGGACATGTGCACTGCAGGGAAATTATATGCTCTGTTGCTTTCTCTAACCAGCCTGAAGGAGTCTCTATCAATGTGATTGCTGGAGGGCTGGAAAATGGAGTTGTACGGTGAGTGGTTACGAGAGACAATTTTCCTTTTTGATTGCAAGTGCTCCTTATAAAAGCTATTCTTTGGGAAACTCTGTGCCGTACTTCTTTTTCCATTCATCTGTTCTGAAGATGTTATTTCTGTGGAGCAAAGGGGACAGCTTCCTCCATACAGTAACCCTAGTTTCACAGCTTTACAACAAGGTTGTGAAGGAGGGAGGGTGCTCTTGCTTCAAAAGGAACCCATTTGCAGCAGATGAAAAGGGCTTTTTAAATCTTTTTTCTAAAAAAAACCAGTTTGTCCATGACACTTGCACTAAAAAGGTATACATATGCATTAGCGCAGCAAGGTAATGGGTGCGTCTGAAAAATGCCAAAAATCTGCAACACAGGTTTAACCAGAGACTCTGGCAGGACACAAAAAGAGATGAAAGTGCTAGTCTTACAATGCTGCAGCCAAATCTCTAAAAAGCTGTTTTTGGATTGTATGCGGTAGCAGTCATTCTGTCTTTGTCTTTTCCTTAGGCTATGGAGCACGTGGGATTTGAAACCTGTGCGGGAAATTAC
The DNA here is from genome assembly GCF_964106915.1 of Podarcis gaigeae. Classification (NCBI taxonomy): domain Eukaryota; kingdom Metazoa; phylum Chordata; class Lepidosauria; order Squamata; family Lacertidae; genus Podarcis; species Podarcis gaigeae. Next base: position 76,405,908 of record NC_139680.1, on the reverse strand, counting down.
ATTCTCTAAATCAAATAAACCTATTGTAAGGTAATAAACAAACAAACAAGGAAACAAACAAATGGCTTCATTTTGGAACACAGCAATTTTCTGTCACGCTTTGAGAACCTGGTTTTCTGTGTGAATTGATGCCTTTGAAATATGTTTTGCTTACCTTTTTGAAGTTACTATTACAGATAATTTTGAGAATTCTGCATTACTGTCCGTTACTGATTTTACTGTCCATTTGCATCTATTTGTGTTCCCATTTAGTTTGTGTAGTCCACATATTACCCTCAAACAACACCAATATCAATTTCCCCGTAAATTTGAGTTTGTCTAATATGGGGTTAATCCAATAAATTGGGGAAAATTGGGCTCACAACTGCTCTACTGAGGGCTGCAGTTGATCAGTTTTTGTGTTCAGTTGTCAGTACAGTGGTACCTCGGGTTACAAATGTTTCGGGTTACAAATGCTTCAGGTTATAGACTCCGCTAACCTGGAAGTAGTACCTATGGTTAAGAACTTTACCTCAGGATGAGAACAAAAATCGTGCGTTGGCAGCGGGAGGCCCCATTAGCTAAAGTGGTACCTCAGGTTAAGAACAGTCTCAGATTAAGAACGGACCTCCAGAACGAATTAAGTTCTTAACCAGAGGTACCACTGTATCTGCTACTCCCCTTTCCATGCCCACGACTTCCTCAGTGCTTTCTTTCTTCTTTTTCCTAGCTGTGCTCATAATTATTTCTGGTGCGTTCCTGAATGGAGGAATAAATATTCTTTCTTTTGATCTGTCAGATTACATAAAACGAGAAAACTGCAGAAACAAGCCACATAAAAAAATTTTTTAGCGCCAAATAAATTGGACAGGAAACTGAAAGGTGTATGCCGAGAATTTACTTTCAAAAGCCATTTCTTCTGCGGTGGGCTAGTAAAGGCACGTCAGGAGCTTAGCCATATATATTTCTTTCCATAGATATTTCACATACATTTTCTTTCGACCCCTAAGATTTGCAGGAAACCAGAAAACTGCACAAGGAAATTTATGGTTGCCTGACTCTGCACTCCAGCACAAGAGGCAGCCAGGATGGGGGGGGGGGGGAGAGAAAGCACGCAAATTAGAATAAAATAAGAGTGAGTGTAGACTTGATGTGCGGCAGTTTTCCTTGGGACCTATTCAGGGGTGAGGGTGGAGGAGCTGTTGCAAACATTCCTAACGTTTTTCAGAATTGAGTGAATGTACAACGTGCTGTTTTGTACGAGACTTTTTTTTTTAAAAAAAGAAAGGCAGGGTGTCAGTGCTGAAAATAAATGTACGTACAGTGGTACCTCGAGTTAAGCACTTAATTCGTTCTGGAGGTCCGTTCTTAGCCTGAAACTGTTCTTAACCTGAAGCACCACTTTAGCTAATGGGGCCTCCTGCTGCCACTGCGCCGCCACTGCACGATTTCTGTTCTCATCCTGAAGCAAAGTTCTTAACCTGAAGCACTATTTTTGGGTCTGTAACCTGAAGTGTATGTAACCTAAAGTGTATGTAACCTGAAGCGTATGTAACCCGAGGTACCACTGTACTAGCGCAGGTATATTAAAACTGAGTCTCACCCCCCCCCCCGCCACCCCTTTAAGCATCCATAGTGTTAGGGTTTAAAATTCTCAATTAACCCATGAGATGTGACAGATTTTTGTTTTGTTTTTCTTTACAGCCTTACATTTTCCTGTGATGGCCATCATCTGTACACAGCAAATAATGAAGGAACTGTTATTGCTTGGTGTCGCAAGGACCAAAAGCCCTTGAAACTCCCCATGTTTTACTCCTTCCTGAGCAGCTATGCAGCTGGCTGATGGCTGTTCTTCCTCCTTGGCCTTGGTTATTTTGAAGCGCTTTCAATCCAGGGTAGATTATAGAACTTCTTCTGTTTACCTGGATCTCGAAATACTCTTTTAACATCTTCATGGTAACTGAGAGTAGATTAGCAATATATCAGTGAAAGGCTGCTACGAATGCTCACGCACCAGACCATATCACTGGTTATAGGAAACTTCTGGTGTGCTTTTTTTCAGGAGAGAGTAGAAGCGCTAACCCGGAAGTTTAAATGCTGCAATGTATAATGTAAAAATATTTTTACAAATCATTCCGTGGACATGTATATTCTAAATCCTGAAGCGCTAATGGTGACTTCTGCCCCTTTGTGTTGTAAAAAAATAAAATAGAATTAAAATACTTCAAAGGTTTATTAAAAAAAAACAAGGTCGGTTTGTGTGTATAACTTATTAGTTGACTGTAGTACACCTTTCTCTAGAATGGACACACCCAGTTACCAGTGTTTTAAAATTCAAGAACTCAGATTTGCTTTATAGAGAAGCAAATTAGCTCTGTAGGTGTCTCTACACCAATGTTGCTGAAATACCTGAAGTACAATTCTATGAACTGTGATTCTATTTATTCACTGTCTTAATTTATAACAGACCATAAGTCTATAGCAGTTTAAGTATATATGGTACCTGTCGTTTAATAGGCAAAACTGTTGTGACAACATGAAGCAATACAGAGATCTTTCAAAATAATTTCAAATTGTATAAATCCCAAAGACTGGAACATCTTGTGGTTTATACTCTGGACATCAAGAATGGGGAAGCAGAAGCAGAAATATACTTCTATTTGTCATATAAGAATTGTAAAAACTCTGTAATGGCAGATGGGGAGGGGAGCAGAATTATGACAATCTGAGTGATTCTGTTAATTCAGATATTTAAACTCCACCAAAACTATTTTTTCCAATTCAGTTTTGGCAATGGTAGGGGGTTGAAAAAGTATAAATATCATAATTGTGTTAAAATCATTTTGATTTGTTTAAAAACTGCCTGAATTACATTTTAAAATATATCTGTATAATACTAATGAAGAGTTACATGCACAGAACATGCACTCACAGAATAGGAACTCATACGTTTTCTTTTAAAATTATGCATTTAAACATAATTATGACATTTTCAGCATGACTCCCCCCCTTGTTAAAAGTAAATTGTAACAATATTTACAATTAGCAGTTAAATATGTAAAGCCTTTAACATTCAGTTTATAAAATTCTGAATCTTAATGGCTTTCTCATGTGACTAGTTCAATAAATAAGTTTATTTAAATTTCTGATATACATGTGGTACAAATGCATCTACTCTCTTTCTTGGGGAAAAGCAAATAAGCCCAGAATTCCTTAGTGATGTATTAACTTATACATTTTTCCATAATCTACATCGTTCATTTTGTTCTTCACTTTGATGTTTATTTTGCATGTGCCTCTTTTAAAAGCATCATGAAAACTGTAACTGGTCACTTCATAAATATGCAATCAAGACCCTTTTTTCTGCTCATTCAAATATAAAATTGTAGGAGTCTTGAAGCTTTCAGAATGGTTTCAGAAAATTCTTTTGGGGGAAAAGTGGTTTTTTTTTGGAAAAAAAGTATTTCTGATTAATCCAGAATCTAAAAAAGCACACTAGGCATGGTGTGTGAATATATGTATGTCTCTTCCTAGTCTTTTCCCAACTTGATGCTGACGTTACATTAACACCTATGGATTTCCACATTTAAAATTGCAAAAGGAAAATGCATTTTGGTTCGCATTTCAATCATGTTTACCATCTAAAAACAAGGACTTATACTGCAATGGAGTGCTTGAGGTAACATCTTTTTTCATTGTTCTTGAGGCATTTTTAATTGCTTCTACATTAGAATACAAAATGTTACTTATGAAGTCTTACTTTTAGGACATTATTATAAATCTTAAATATGCAAAACAACTGGCCTTGTGAGATGCAGTATTTTTATGCAGAGCTATAAGGTTTTTGGATAGAATTATATTTATTCAGCATGGCAGCTTTGTTCTAGAAATCTTAATAACACCTCATGAGGTTTATGCATACATTGAATACCCCTGTAAATAATAATATAATTACAGTATATTTATGTTCACTGCACCTATACTGCTGAGTAATAAAGTATTTCATACAAATATAGATAAGGCATTAATATTATACAGATGAAAACTAGAGTCTACAAACCTCCACAGGGATTCTAGGTATGTTTTCTTCTTCTTAACTCACATTACTTATTTCAGTTGTTATTTTGTTTACATTTGCTGCAGTGCAATCTCCTTCTTAGGGCCAGTTAAATGCAAAAAATAAATTACTGTACAGATCTTCAGTATTGTAAGATAATCTACTTTGACCAGAAACTAAGACAAGTGAGTCCTGTTCGTAGCTGTCAATTGTTCCCAGATGATTGTTAAAGAGGATTGATCAGGGAATTCTCAACTTCCCCTTTCCCCAAACACCAAACCTGCCACATCAACACCTCAACTATGCTGTTTTGACCTGATAATTGGCCATATGTTTCCCAGATTGCACCTTTTTTGGCTAAATTACATTGTGAAAATAAATGTGTGCATTATATTGGATGGCACACTGACATTAGCCAGCAAATTCTTTTTTTGGTTTCAAGGTTCTGAAAATTGAGGTGCACATTAGATTCGATGGCGCATTAGACTCAAGTACATATGGTATATCAGTTAAAGAACTGAAACTACCAGACATAGGACTGCATTCAAGAAGTTCTATTTGACAGTTTGGTAAAATTACAACAATAAAACAAGATAGGTGTGAATTTAGCTAATTTGAATTAAAATGTACGTTAAATGGAATTAAATGGTCATGAATCTGAATCACTTTAGACTTTTTACGGTTGTGTCGTATAGCTAGCTCCAGATTTGACAACAGCAAATGATCTCACTCCACAGATAATTAAACCCCAACATATATAAAAATGTTTTCTCCTTGGAAAGAGCACTTGACAAAGGCATTTTGATTTTTCTGGCTCTATAAAATTTTGTTTTCAGAAGTGCAATACATGTTGGGTGCCTGAGGTAGAAAATCCAAGTTGCACTGCAAGCAGGGCACAACCCATCAAAACCAGGCTTGTGAGCAATTCCATTCACTTCAGAACTTCCTATTGAACTGTGCCCTAGAAATCAGATCTATCTCCTGCCCATTATGCTAGTCCTTTGGCCTACAACTCCCTGCAGCTCCAGCCAGCACAGACACAAGGTTGGCAAAGACTTCACTGTACCATTCTTAACAAAAGTCGATCTGCTACCTGAGGCGACCGCCTAATTTTGCTTCATTGTGGGGGCCGCATCTTTGGGGCTGCATCATCTCTGTGAGCTCTGTTGTTGCAATAATACAGTTTTTGGGGTATTTTACCTCACATACCCCTTTCAACCAGTCAGTCACAGCTGTGTTTTCCTCTGTTCTACTCCTGCCTCCCACACCAGCACCGTTATAATAAATAGGGCTTTCATGTATGTCCTACATGGGGCCAGCCAAAGACATAATTGTTGCTTCAGGTGAAGAACAAGAGGTTGTCTCCTCCTGTTCCATATACAGTGGTACCTCAGGTTACATACGCTTCAGGTTACATACGCTTCAAGTTACAGACTCCGCTGACCCAGAAATATTACCTTGGGTTAAGAACTTTGCTTCAGGATGAGAACAGAAATCGTGCTCCGGCGGCGCGGTGGCAGCAGGAGGCCCCATTAGCTAAACTGGTGCTTCAGGTTAAGAACAGTTTCAGGTTAAGAACAGACCTCCGGAACGAATTAAGTTCTTAACCCGAGGTACCACTGTATCCATATACAGAAGCTGCTTGGGCTGGCAGTTGAAATCCATTCCAGACAACCTCAGTGCCTGGATATAGACAGTTAGGCTGTGCATCCATATCAGAGAAGGAATGACTGCTAGAAGGAATGCAGGCAGTAGAAACACCATGATGCATCTCCAGCAGCACAACCGGACGCCTTCATCTGCCCCAGCTGCAACAAAACATGTCCCCCTCATCGGTCTCTACAGCCATAGCAGGAGCTCTAAATTTCCAACAGTTTGACGTCATCTTCCATTTTCTCCCGAGAGACTGATGCCAGCAAGAAGTGAGGAGAGAGCATCTTCCACACCTAACAGTAGGCTGGATTTGGGAACCCAGGCATGGTTATAGTGGGGAATGGCTGGGGCTCAGCCAGAGGCTGCTACTCTTGGCCCTAATGTCACATCCTCACCATCCATTTGGGCTTTCCCCAAAGAACCTTGGGAGCTGTAGTCCCCCCCCCCCTTACATAGCTATAATTCCCAACTCCCCATTAGTTAAGAGCGTTTTAACATTTTCTGGTAAGACCATTATTTTGCGGAGCCTCCATTAGCGTTCCCTGTAGTAGTATGAAGAGTAGAGGCACCTTAATAACACATGGTGTTAAAACAGTTGCCAAGGTCCTCTGTGCTTGGAGCGTGGCTAACAAAATGTTTTAGGAACGCTTCTTTGTCCTTCACACTTTTTCATGTTCGCTATGGGAACCATCTGTATATCACTGGCAAACACGATTCCTTCTCAAAGTGTGAAGCAGCTCTTACTCACCCCTCACACTTGTCATGTTAAATTACAGATTGAGACTGGATGACCTTTCCCTATTAATCAAATCCAAATCGGTTTGTGACACTGTTACTATGAGCAATATTTTTTTGCTGGTACCCAGTTAACCCATAAGTGTGTCATCCCGAATCCCGCCCCCCCCCCCATGTGCAAAAGTGAACCCGTGAAAACCTCTTTCAGGGCCCACTCCATGTGATGGGATACAGCTTTATTTGGTTATTTAAACATTGGGATTGGTTTAGTGCCTCTTTCTTTCTGCCAGTTCATACCAAAATAATATGGCGGCCTATATAAACAGTAAACTCTATGTTAGCTTTCATGGGTTGGAAGGAATTCCTAGCGTTACATCCCTATTTCTTGGGAAATTTCTGCGTTGCTTAAGAGGCAGAAACGTTGCTGGATGGGCAGAGAGAGAAAGAGAGACTATGATCACTTTAATTTACGCCATGGAAATTCATACACGTTTCTCTCTTCCTACAACACGCGACACCCCGCAGACGGGCTGCCCTCATTAAATAATATATATATATCTATACACACGAGAAGCCAGGAGTAAGTAGCTAGTAGGTATGGAAGCGCGCTCTTTCTTGCTCTCCCACCCAACTCCATTGACGTCACGAGCTGGAATTCCTTTCCGTCGGGGGTGCGCGCGCGCGCCCGTCTGCCTTGCTGAAAGCCTGCGAAGAGCTTGGCTGGGCTCTCCCGTCGCAGGAGGGCAGGCGGCTGAGCAGCCCCGCGGGCCCCTTTCCGGGAGGGAGGCGCGTCTAGCAGGGCGTGGTGGGCCGGCCGTGCTCCTTCAAACCCCCCGCGCCGGACAAGGCATGTGGCGCCTCGACGCGAGCCTGGTTGTAGCCGGGGCGTGAGGTGGCCGCTTCGCGCTGCTCCGCCGTCGAATCTCTCGGACAGTCCCGAGCCTCCGTCGTCGTCTGCAAGGGGTGAGTCAAGGAAGGAATGGAAATGGGAAAGTAGGGAAGCAAAGGAAAGCAGCAGACCGCTAGGCTGGGTCGGTGTCTCGCCCAATCTGGGGCGGGAGTCGGAGACTTCCCAGGGGCGCAAGCTTCAGGGATCCCTTCGCGTGGGTTGGTTCCAGCGTTTGTCGATCTCGTGTTCTCTGTGATGGGCGAGGGAGCAAAATACTGCGAGGTGTATAAGTGCCTGTTAGTCCTTATAGACAGATACGCCTGTGAGACCCGGGTCCTGCGTGCATGTAAGAAAATAATATTTTAATCACTCGCACATCTTACAGGGTTGACTTCAAGGATACTCTGCTTATCCGCAAATGTGGTAACTTGGGAAGGAACTACTGAATAATGGGATAGTCTTTCCAGGTGAGAGTAGTGTTCTACCTAATCCTAAAGGTAATGGCTCCCTGGGAGCAGGGAGATGGATTGACAAGGAAAAATAGTGGGGTGTAAGCTGCCCTATCTTGAAAACATGTATTTCCTGGCATCAGAAATGGGTGGTTGGGCTATGCACTCTGTACTTGCTCTGAGACATACTTTTCCATTGTGCACATGTTTCTGCCGTTGAGCTTGTAGGTCCAAGGAATGAGTTCTAGACAACCTGATGCAAATGGAGCTTGGTGTTTTCTAGGTTGGATGAGATGGGGCTTTCTATACCACTGGAAGTGTGCCAGTTTTGTATTTTAATGGCTCACATGTGATTTGTTGGCCAGAATCACCACAACCCTAATGGCTCTGGTACCTCTCACTTGGGTCAGTCTACTAGTAAGAAATAATGGGTACTGTTGAGTTTCCGTAAAGGTAACCTGCAACCTAACCTCTGTTATCAGAAGAGCCTTCATGTCTGCCTAGATCACCCGGAAAATCCTGGATTCCAGTGGCCATTGCAATACTGATTGGAGAGGGGTTATTATGTAAAAAGTGATGTTTGTTCAGAACAATTTGAACATTATGAATGTGGAGAGATGGTAGACGAAGGAGATGGTAGCCAAGAAAGGCAATAAGCCAATTTTGGCACGTATTTCCCAGAATTCTGCAGACATGTGTGAGCTGTGTGAGAATGCTTATCAAGATGACCTCCTGCTGAAAGCAGATATCTCTTGCTTGATGTGCATTTGAAAATCTTGTTCAAATAAATCTGGATATTTGTAAGACAGGCAGACTCCTAGTGCACGATCCCCCCTTCCTCCCAGTTTCGTAGCTTCCTGAGTGCAAATAGAAGCTTGTGCTGCAGAAGGTATCACAGTGTCCCGAGTGAGATGAGCAGGGCACAACTGGCACAGCATAAGCATAATCATGAGGAGAAGGAAGGACAAAAGACGAGTAAGAATGCATCGCGATACGGCTCCATAAAATGATGCATGTGGTGGAGAAACTGGATTGAGAGGTTTTCTTCTCTTGTGACTGGGGGCGGGGGCGGGGGGTGTGTCTTCCAATGAAGCCAAGCAGTGGAAGATTTGGGACAGAAAAAAGGAAGCACTTCTTCACACAGTGCATACTTAGATAGCTTTAAAGTGGATTAGATAAATTCATGGGAAACATCAGCAGGAGAGGACTGTCCTTGTGGGCTTCCCATAAGCATCTGGTTGGTCAGTGGGGAAAGAGGTGATAACCCTTTGGCTTCATTTCAGAGGGCTTTTATGTTATGGCAAACTTGTCAAAATGCAAAACTAGGATTTGTAATGCTTGTTCTGCTTAGTGCTTTTCTCCCATTACTGTAAAAATAGATCCAATGCTGAATTGTTGGCACCCGTCTGGCTTGAGAGAAGTCAAACTGCTGAGTTAGTATCACAAAGTGACGTCCCCAGGGCATAAGTCCAGGCAGTGTGTGTGGAGGTTCTGGGCTGCCCATACAACAAGACCCGTTCCCCCTTGCCCTCACTGATGTAGTCTGAAGGAAAGCAGAGCAATATGTTTGGCACCAGCTTGGCTGCAGGAATTGCCAGAAGGAGGCATACAAGGTGCCATTGTACCATCTTTGGGACCCCACTCTGGATTTGTGCAAGGTTTACTTCTTAGCCTTTTCTTCTCCTGAAGATAGCCTGCAAGGCAGTGGAGGTTTAGGATCCGAGTTTTCCTTCTCCTAGATGGGATTCCTTCCCAGGTTGATGAGCCCCATCTGCCCCTACATTCACTGTTTTAAGTGCATTCATTAAAAAGGAAACAAACAACAACAACCGCAAAACATTAGACTAGCTGGGACCGATCAAAATTCACAGGGGATATCATGCCTCATAGTCTTTTATATAGACAATGGGTGCTGAACTCAATCTTCACTCAGTCTGTGTCCAGTTCTCCACCTTCAGGATCTTTTTAGGGGCCGAAGAATAGTCCCTGATTTGGTGCTGAAAACCTCTGAGGTGGGTGAGTCCCCCTTCTGTTGCAGATAGAGGGACTATGCATAGGGGCTGTGCAGATAGAGAGACCCTCTCCTGCTGTACTTCCTACCCCCACCAAACACAGATATAGTTTTCCAAAGCTAGACTCTGTTCAGGTTTTGACTTTGGAAATAGATAGATGGATATGCTTGTATTGGCCTCAGTTGTCCAAAACAAATAAAAGTTGTCAGCTGAACTGCAAGGCAGTGGTTGTGTAATAAGAACCTCTATCTGCTATCAACTTTCCACCACTTTCTGTGTTTAACAGAAGTGTCCCAAAATCAATGCTTCCAGCAACAAAGAAACATTGGTTTCCGGGGGGGGGGGGGGTATCCTGTGTTTTGTTTAGCACCACATCCATGACTCTCAGTTTACAGAGTGAAAGAAGTGTGTGTGTGCAAAAGTAAAACCGGAAGCACCAGCGCTGTTTAGCCACACACATTCTTAGGCTATATAGAACCAAAAAAAAGAACTTTGGGGCAATGCAGATATTATGGCTTCAGTACCGAGGCAATATTCCTCCCCCCCCCCCCATACCCCCTTCCCACATTTTTTGTTTAACATCCTACCTTATTAAAAGTTTGGGTGGACTTGAATTTTTTTCCAACTCTGGAATTTTTCCAACTAAAAGTAGCAGTTTAACTCATAGCTGTGCATGCTGATGTAAACTGCCTCTTCTATGGCCTAGCTTATTTGGTGGGTTTTCTCTATTAGAAAAATGTTTTTGGCATACAGAGTTGGAAAATGGGCCTCTAGGAGATGACATCACTGTTCCTGCTGTGAAATAAATGGCTGTCATTTATGGGGGCCCTTAAAGATGTGAAAGCAAGTCAGGCATAAAATTTCACTCAGTCCTATACAGTCGTACCTTGGATCCCGAACGCCTTGCTATTCGAATGTTTTGGCTCTTGAACGAATGCCGCAAACCCGGAAGTGATTTGTGGTTTGTGAACATTATTTGGAACCCGAACATCCAACGTGGCTTCCGCAGCTTCCAATTGCATGCAGGAAGCTTCTGCAGCCAATCAGAAGCCGCGACTTGGTTGTCAAACATTTCTGGAAGTTGAATGGACTTCGGAACAGAATGCGTTCGACAACCAGGGTATGACTGTACATGAAGCTTCAATGAAAGTACAAACAAAAGTATCATAACACATGCATTGTGGTCAATTTTTATTACAACTGGAGTGGAAAAGATTCATATAGCATATCAACACTACAACGCAAATATATGAATACAAGTTGTTGCCTCCACATGTGATGGAGAAACAGAGAAAGCCTACCCCCTTAAAAAAGCATGTTGTATGGCATCATCATGAGAGGGACATATGGTGAATTGGTAATAGCCATTTCACTGACAAATAATGGTACAGTGATTGATTATTTAAGAGGCAATTCCCTAGTACCCTATGTAATGAAATGAGCCTTCTTTTTGAGCCTTTTTGAGCCTTCTTGGAAGCAAAGTTCTCAATCAGATCACTGTAATGCAAACCTCTCCCAGCATTCATCTGAATTCATTGCTAACTCTAATAGGTATTCTTGAGGCATAGAAGAGTGCGTGTAATTTTATCAATTTCAGCTTTGAAAATTACATCTCACCAGATGCAATGAGAATAAGTACTACACATAAATTGGGGTAAATATATTGACTATTATGTTTCTGGATAAATTGAAGGGCTGACAGATCTGCATTATTATTATTATTTTGAAGTTCTCTTGAAATTCTTTTGATCTCAGTCAACAACTCCGTTGAATCAATTCCCACTTGGGAGGCAGTGTCCTAGTGCCCACTGGAGAAATATCTTTTCAGCCCTTTTCAAAGGCATCATCTTCCAATTTAGCCAACAATTTAACATCAAGTGTGAATCCACACTTGTCTTTAAGGCAGCACCATTTGCTTACACTTGTCATCTAGGTTATTTCATCAGCCTTCAGTTGAAAGACAGATGCATGATTCAGGGACTTAGCAGGCCCTTGAGACAAATGCTAAGAGAAACCAAGTCATGAGATAGCTTTCTCCATTCTAAAAATCTAGGGAGTGATTTGATCATAAAATTTAAAATAATCTTGTGTGGGGTCTTTTGGTGAGAGTATTCCATGTATGGTATAGGCTACCAGCCTTTTTGGACCCAGAGGCATATTTGGCAATACACCCAAACCAGAGAAAAAGCAGGCGAGTCAAACACCAAATGGGAAAAGCATGTACCAGAAGCATTCTGGGGAAATGGAGATAAGAGGGCTGGGTGACTGGATGTCTTCACCTTTATTTCTAGCCAACCCAGTGTCATCCATTGTGTAGGGGGGAACCTGGGAGGGGGCCTTGGGCGGGTTGCAACAGTGGTGTCTGAAAGCACACCATATTGCCCATGGGACCCCAGAGGTATGGGCTGTTTCATAAATGAACCTCCTCCCCCTGAAATTTATACTCCAAATTTAGCTAGTAGGCTGCCATGATCACTAGTGTTGGTCACACTAGTCACTGCTTAGGGGCTATACAGAGATCTGAGTCTTTACTATCCCTGCTTTGATATATAATCTGTTTTATGGCTCCTTCTTTAGCATAGAAATGTGACCTGACCTGATTGGTATAAGTTTACAGTAATCTGTTGCTAGTAAAGAAAACTAGATATTGGATATACTGGAAGAATTTTGAGAAAAGAGAGTTTGTGGAGGTAAATTGTGACACTTTTCCATGCCATGATGTCTGAAATGAGAGAATGATCTAAGGATGACAACATGGCTAGAAAGGAATATATGTTTTGATTTGTTTACATTTGGAATTTGAGCATTTCCCCCATGCTGTAATTTTTATTGTTCTAGAAAAAGGAGGATGAAGGAGGTAATGGCTAATAACAGTACAACAAATATATCTCAAGCAAGAAAAGCAGTGGAGCAGCTGAAAATGGAGGCATATCTGGACAGGATAAAGGTAAATTTCAAACTGTTACTATGTCTCCATATATTACATCATAATATAATGTTTATTCTTGGGGTGCATAAATATTTGGTCAGCTTGTGCTGAAACAAAGGACACATTTCTAGCATTGACAGGATGTACATCTCATGCCTGAAAATCAGTTGGCTGTTGACTTGAGGATCAGATTACACCAAAATGATTTCTTGACGAGCTTTGTAGCCACCTCTCACTGTAGATAAATCTCGCTCTCTCTTGATAAGGGCCATCTCTCCTCTTAATTCAGGAAAAGGTACATTATTTCCTTTCCCAAAGGAGTCAGTGTACTTATTAAATGTCAGACTTGATGCATTCTTTTCAGAGTACAATTTACTTTTGCTACATTGAACAAAATAGGATTCAGAGGCATTCTAAAGCCTTGATGGTCTTTACATTTTCAGCTTGCTGTACAAAGGGCTCACTTTCTGCAGTAATAAATTAAATGGTCGTACAAGTTGAATTCACAACCATGCAATGGTATTAAAAGCAAAACACAAATGGCAAATCTGCTGTTTTTTCCGTGACAGAAACGGAAACTGGATGCCTTCAGCTACAAAGCAAAAGTAGCTTCTGAAAGCACCTCCATAAGCGCATGTGTATTGAAAGTGTTAAGACTGTGCCAAAGCAGATTTTGCTTGAAGTTATAAAAGCAAGTGACTCTGCTTCTAAAGATAAACGGGTCTAATCCTGTATGCTGCTTGAATAGTAGAGGCCTAGGAACCATTTGTAAGCCACTGTGCCTTCATCAGAGGAAAAATGAGGTATAAGTGTAAATACATTACTAGTCCACAAGATGCATCTTTGTTTTGTTTGTTTTGGTTGTGTGTGTGTAAATAAATAGCTTAAATGAGAAGAGCAATAGCTATGATCCAGAAACTCCTACGCCACTGTTATTGTGAGAGTATTTTTTTTTAAGGAAGAATGTTATTGAAATTTTTAATGAATTAGACAAGAGTGATATAAATCATTTGTGTAACTAAATGTCTCTGGATATCCAGTGGGTTGATCTTGCTGCCTTCCAATCAAGAAACACTGTAGTTGTTTTTTATTACAAGTGACAGATCACGCAAAGTTATATACAATAGCTATTGTGTTTTCTCCCTTCCCTTTTTTAAAAAGAGGCTGAGCAAATCTCTCTAAAATAAGTGTTGTGAGATCAACAGTGGCGTTACGGAGATGTTTGTGGATGTGCTCATTTTAGACAAAGCAAAAGCAGAGTGGGCGTTGTCACAAGAATAGCAATTTGTCTTGTCATGGAAGGTGACTGTAGTAATTGCAGCATTTTCTCTTGTCACTGAATCTTATAATTATAGTGTATCTAACAGGATTATGTTCTAACTTGGGCTGCTTCTAATCACCTCCTTTGCTCTGAAATGTAATGGTAAAATTCCACAGTTTTCCTCAAGGCTGTTAACTCACACTAAAATCTCAAATGTTTGATAACTTGAGCCCCTGAGTAGTCATTTTATCTTGAGGAGGAGGTAGAGGATGTGGTAATATATATGTAGTATATAAAAGAGGGCAGGAGAAGGAAGGAGTATTACTTTCAGTTAATGGAGAAGCATGGAACTGGGAGGTGTCAAAGATAATTTTGCCCATCCATCTCCTTTAACTTTGAGACATTCATCACACGAAATTACTATCTCTCAAAAGATGAACCTATAAAACAGAATAACTCAGTCTTTGATTATTTCAGATTTTACTGGAATAAATGGAAGTTGTTAGAACCAAAGAGCAAGTATCGGAAGGCTCAGTTAAGGAAGATTTAGTGGTTGTTATATGCAGATATGATTTCTGATTTTAAAGTTTTACATAGTTTTTGTTTATATGTATGGTTTTCATTTCATTTATGGATAGTAATACATACATATATATATTATAATAAAATAATACTTATCCTCATGTCTTGGACAAGGAAGCTCATTGCAATATACACTGAGCAAAAAGTGGAAGTTGCTTTGAGGGTTCTGTACTACTGGTTTAGTCTTTATCAATAAGTAGGTTTAGCCCACAATTGCTCTCCTGCATTCACTGTGTGGGGAGGGAGGGAGACCAGGAAACCAGCAGAAGCTGTGTCTGAGTGGTTCCAAGTTGTACTGTTACATGAAGTAAATGTTTCCCAAATGAAATTCAACTTACTCTGGTGTTGTAGAGGATTACCTGTAGCTAGTTTCCTCCCACCCTGCTGCCTTTGTCCATTTTCCTATTGCACTAGGTCATATCCAGGAGAGCTTTTTGGGACTTGGTGCAGTTCTGCTAGTTGCTAACTGGGTGTTATAGCTGTGATAAGGAACAATGTGGATAATCTCAGAGCCACCACCCACTACAAAGACATCACTGTCGAAATCTAACCCAAGTCTAACAAGCCATTTAAACAAAGATAATGATAGTCTTTATATATTGTCCTCCTTCATTTTGTTTCGTTTTAACCAGTTGAGAGTTCAATGGAGCTCTTCTGATATTCCAGTCAACACTATAAAACATCTGATAAAAGATGCAGCAAGACAGCAAATGAGCTGAACATGTTCTTCACATTAAAAAGTAATTATACACTTTCTCCCAGTTCAGCCTGTGTGGGCACCATTTTCAGGCACAGGCAAATGAATTATCTTAATGAACTACAGAATATGTAGGATTGCTTTATACATTTACCAAAAGCAACATATTTGTGGGTTTGCGCTGGCATGCTGTGCCCCCAGGGCATTCCTCATTTGCCTATTAAGAGGACCCTTCTTGCTGCCCAGTGCCCAGGTTTGAGTATAAAGACTATGTGCTCTGAGGTGTGTTTTTGCTTTTATTAGTGCAAATCAGTACTCTGTGGAAATATTTCAGCTGATTCCATTGGCCCTGTGGCAGCAGTGATGATGCTTAGGTTTCTGTCTCCCCCCTCCCTCCTTTTTTTTTTTTGTTCTAGGTATCCAAGGCTGCGGCTGATTTATTGGCATACTGCGATGCTCACATGGGAGAAGATCCCCTTATTATTCCAGTGCCCACATCTGAAAATCCCTTCCGGGAGAAGAAGCTCTTGTGTACTATTCTCTGAATCACCTTGCAATTAAAAATGACCTTTGAGAGAAAACATTACTGATGGTGCATGCTTTTCCTCAAGACATCTTCTGTACAATAATTTAGTCCAAAACTGACTTGCTAAGAACACAGTATGTTCTTAAGTTAATATAAGTATTCTACATGGAAGGCTAGTCTAATGTCAATTTTTAAAAACCAGTGCTTTGTACTAAACATTTCTGTCGACTTTTTTTTTTAACGAAGGAGCCGTATTTGGTTTCAGTTATATGCATAGCTGTCAACTTTTCCCTTTTCTTGCGAGGAATCCTATTCGGAATATGGGAATTTCCCTTAAAAAAAGGGAACAGTTGAGAGCTATGGTTATATGATAGTTCGATTTTGCTAGTTAGAGTGTGCGTGTCTATTCGTGAGAGATTCTGATACCAAGATGAGCAATATCTACTCTCAACTTTTAATAATCCTCTGTATTTTTATTTAAGAGTTGTGCTTAGTGACATCTCAAAACACTGGACCTTTTAGAAATCTAACTTTCCCCTATCTTATAGACAACTGTTAAAACTTCTGCCCCTTAGAAACATAGGAAGATGCCTTTTACCAAGTCATAGTGGCTAAACATTGATGACGATATCAGAATTTTTAATATTTTAAAAATGTAAATATTAAGTTTTTCAGAGGATAACTAGGTTAATGTTAAATAATCTGGCTATAAAAATGTTAGCTCTACCAGGCTACCAGGCATATTGCATTAAAGCAGGCTTTTCAAGTGTAAATGACAAACCCGTTTGATCATTTCTCAGATAGGAATATTTATACTCTACCAACTAAACAAACATAGGCAATTCATTTTTGCTTGATGAAAACAAATCGTTTTAGCCTGCCCAGTAACTATATCAGATCTTGCGTCAAACAATTGGTCATGGCTATTTCATTTTATTTGCTACTTTGTTTTTGTGAGGGTGAATCAGGCAAAGTGAAGCAGAATGGAGCAGCACAAGGAAAGAGGGAAGAGAAGACAAAATTTGTCTAGGGTGCAGGTTTCCATATCCCAAACTTGCAGCACATGTGTACTCAGATGTCCCACTAAGTTCAATGGGACTTATTCCCAGGCAAAAAAGGGTATAGGATTGCATTCTAAACCTCAAAAACTGTCATAGTTGCTGGTAGTAAGAAGCGCATTGGAATATTTTTTCTTAATATGTAAAAAAAAGAAACATGCAAAAATGCATACAACAAAGAAAGGCAATGCTGAAATGAGAATGCAAGGGTAAAAAAATGTAAATACTCTATTTACTTGCAAGTTAACATGGTTAGGGGTCAGATTTGCACCACTTAGGAAATATATATGAAGTATCAGTGGAAAACTTAAGACTGTGATTTATATTGCTATTTTCTTCTTGCTTATTTAAATTGTTTTACCCTGATGGAGGCCCGTACAGGAATATCCTCTAGCCCTATGAGGAGGTGCCATAGTTTGAGCCTGGGACCTTCTGCATACACACACACACAAAAGTTCTGTACCACTGAACATTGACCCTTCCTGTTCCTATTCAAGGGAATTTGGAGATGGAAGGGTTTTTGTTTTGTTTTGTTTAAATAATTCAGTACATTCAGAACTTTCAAGTCAAAATGAGACCATGGTGATCTCATCTCACTGGTCAAAAGGGCACACTGAAGTTTAGCAGGGCCAGTTCTGTTTAAATGAAGAATTGTTGCTCAGAAGTTTATACAAATTTTGCAGATATTGATTTCCACACTTTGCACTGTAAACCATGAATCACCATTACAGGATGGAATCTTAGGCTATTTAGCATTGGCTTTTATCCCAGGCTCAACACCAAAATGCCACCACCAGTCTTGGTCATCTGCATGTTCTTAGTATAGTTCAGCACACATTAAGCAACTGTATTTTCTATGTTTGTTTTGTACGTTAGCTCTTACTCTTAAGTATGTCTTCAGGCCCTTGAAATTGTGGCACAAAGATGAACAGGGTGTTTCCTTCGAGATAAACAGGTAGTACCTCTAAATTATACAGTTAATGTGCTCCTTGCTATGTGATCAACAGTGTTACTGTGGAACCTCAGTCCTTTTATCCTTCCTCATTTAAGTTTTTTATGCTTTCAATATTAATTTTAATAAAGGTTATTTTTATTTGTGATTGTTGTCTCTGTAATAGTTTGTCTGCTTGTTTGAGAAGAGTATAAATGGCTTACAAGTTGTGTGTCGTTATCTCACACCTGGGATTAAGTCCCTCTGTTACTGTGGATTCATTTCAACTTTGGACAAACCACACTTTCTTTGCCTCAATTCCCCCTCATAGATTTTGAGTACTGATTTTAGAACTGAATTCTACTGCTGGATTGCTGTTTTATGATGATCATTGGTTTTTATAATTTTTATGTGATATTGCTGTGTTACATTTTAGTGATCTTTATTCTGTGCTGGGAACCTTCTGGTTAAAGGGTAGGTTTTAAATAAAAGTAATAATATACAAGTTTCATGTATCTTGCCAGCCTAATTTGTGTATTCTACATTAAAATGCTTTGATAAAAAGTAAAAATCTAAAAAACAACTTAATAAATGCTTAATTTGTCAAGAAAGAAAAACAAAACATTTTTGCAACAAAATAAGACAATGTTCGAGTTTTGAACTTTTGTTTGAAGGGCCATGCTGTCCAAGATGAGGTATGCAAATAACTTCTATTTCTCTGTTGCTTACTATGGGTGTCTCACTTCTTCAGGGAAGGTAAAAAATAGAATGCAAAATGAACCAAGAAGTTCAATAATCCTAGACAGTTGAATTGTGACTGTCTCTGTTCCTTCCCTTCCGTGCCAATTCTAGCTGTAACTTCCCATAGTGGGGGAGAAAGCTTTTTCCCCTCACGAAATGATTGGGCAGAATACTCCCTGCACATCTTGCCTTAAATATCTGATTTTATAAGTGCTAGAGGCTTTTTAAAGAAAGGAAAGCTGGGAATCCAGGAATGTAAATAGGCAAGGGGTGGCATGGCCTGAATTCAGGAAAAACTGGGCCATATGTCAGCCTGGGTCATAGTGGAATTCTGTAATACTGTAAAACTACCCTGCTGGGTAGTTTTAACTATGAACCCATTAAGGATTGTCAGTGACATCACCTTAAAGGTGATGACCAGTGCAGAGGGCAAATTGAAGGTTAGGCTAGCTCATGTGTGCCTGGCTCACTACATGTGTTTACCCTTGTGTATTCAGGACTTTTGAGCATTCTCACTGTTGTCTAAAATCAGTGGTACTTTCACATTCTCATGCTATTGCCTTGTGTCTAAAAGACAGTTTCCCTTCCCCTGCAAGAAATCTCCAAAGGCTTCTCCTCTTGCGTACATCTTCAGCATCTTTTGGTAGGTCAAGTGTGTGTTTGGAGGGAAGATGAAGCTTAGCCTGTCTGTCTGTAAGCAGCTGTAAGTGTGGGATGCTAGCTGACACCGAAATTCTTCATGGTATGCCATTTCCATCTCCACCCACCCTGGACACTGTAGAAGCTGCCTCTTAATTAAATGTAAATTTATGTCTCTGGCTTTGAATCCTAAATATGAAATTCAAGACAAAAGCTGACACATGTAATGGTTTCCATTCCTAGAGTTTTATGAAGATAAAAACCTACTCCTTTCCTTATCTATCATCATACTGTAATATATCTGTGCTCAATAAAACCGGACTCTCATTTTAAAAGAGATTTAGCAGATATGGCAATTTGTTTAAAAATGCCTTTAGAAAGCAAGAAAAACAATTAGTTGCTTTCTTCATAATAAGCTCCACTAGGGAACCCTTTCTACATCATAATTGATTTAATTTTAACAAGGCTGCGCAAGTTACCATGGCAACATGTTTACTTATCCTTTTCCAATTGAAAAGGCCTAAACCGGCACAGTGAACCTAGAAGATGTAGGCCATAGCGTGTGTTGTAATCGCTCTCTTTTTAAAAGATTTCTAAGACACTAGAAACTAAGTTAAATGCAGATGTAAACTATTTCATAGTATCTCTAAATAAATATATTTTTAGAAGGGGGAAAAAAGGAAGGAAAACACTACATTCCAAATGACCTCACCTAGAGATTTCACATAAATGTTGAACAGACTGGGGGACAAAATGGAGTCCTCTGCCCAGCATAGTATAGTACAATTGTCAGGGGGCACAAAAAAACCCCTGACTACATGAACGAAACTAGCATTAGGGAGAATATATTAACCTATATTGCTAATGTTAGACACAAGGGCCAGTAAAAAAGCTGGTAACTGTAAGGCCATATTGTGAGTTAGTAGATGCTGCTTGAACCAGGAACCACCACTTACAGCTCATCCTCCTAGCCATTTCATTATACTATTTATAGATTTGCTATTTTACTGAACCTTAAACAGCTGCTCACCAGCAACAAAAGGCAAAAGCACAGGGACCAACATGCTTCAGTGACCCAGAAGTCAACTCTACCCCCATCTGTACACAGGCAACAAGACCTAATGTTGGCCAGCTTCAAAGGTTTATTCACCTATTCATCTTCCAATATGATATATACAACCATGTGCAGGCAACACCCGTGTTCTACATAGGACAGGAAGACTAGCCTCTATGCAAAAGAATAAATGGATTCAAAACAGACATCGGAAAGGAAAATTTTCAGAAACTACCTGGAGAACATGTCAGCCTCCTAGAACACTCTTGTTAGTGACCTTGAGGTAGCCATCCTTAAACAAAGGAACTTTGAAGGGAAACTCCAGTGTGACACTGCTGAATAACAGCTCATCAAGAAGTCAAATTCTACTATTAGTTCTGAATTGAGACAGCAGGCTTTATTTTGACTACAGGTGTTTGTGTTGTTAACACTGTTGCGCAAAAAGCACTTATTTTACATTTAAGTTTACTTTCATCTTCACAGCCTGCATTTCTTGCATGCCATTTCCCTCTGACCTTGCTGCCAACGTTGTTCTCTCTGTACTCCTGTGATTATAGGTGCCTGGTCTCTATAGGTACAGCAAAATAACTACTGTACAGTATTTTGTTTCTAGCAAAAGTATGCAGTGTCTGTTACACTGTATGCATTACATGCTCTTTCCCACTTGGCAATTGTTTTTTTGGGAAAATACTTATGAAATAACTTTTTTACAGCTGTTCTATTCCTCCTTCCACCTTTCCAAATGGTTTGTAGGTTGATTTATTGCTGCCACCTGCTGGATGAATAAATAAAATTATGCATGTTGTAAGTGAAAGGGAAGGCTTGATCATGCAATTATATTGTGGGAGACAGGCAGTGGACTGAAGCATGCAATGAAATAGCACCTAAAGAAAGAATTATCATGTACCTTAACTATTTGCAGTACATTACTCTTACTGTAATATTCCTATACAAATCTCAGCTGAAAAGAGACCTAAGGTTCAGAGGAAACCAGAAATGGTGAACTAGGACACATAGGACTTGTGTCACTGCTGGGAATGGTAGCTTGTTTCAAAATGCAAATGCCTAGAGAAATCAGATTTCAGTCCCCCCCCCCCCCACATTTGCAACCCAGGCAAGAGCTTTTTCTGTGGTAGCTCCAAAATCGTGGAACTAACTCCTTACAGAGACACACCCTTAGCATTATCAATGTTTGCTGAAGATGCACCTCATTACCTATGACAGCTGAAAAGTATTTTATAAGTTACCTGAAAACTATAAAGAAACCTGATGGATAAGAAGTCAGGGTACATATATAAATGAATTATAAAATTTGCAGCATGTGGATAATGTGGAATAAATTGCAGTGAATAATGCAAGTGCACTCTAGAAAATTAAGGTGTAAATCTCATTGCAGAAGGTGTGGGCACAATTTTTATTTTTATTTTGGTCTCACATGCAGGGTTTGCCAGCATTTTAATGGTCCTACTCCTGCGTCTTTGCCATGCAAAAATTAAGCAGATGAAGCTTCCCATAATCATTTCATCTCTATATTAGGAATAGCTTCACCTGCTAGATTTCTGAATGCCAGGCTGCTGTTAAAATCATAGGGGCAGTACCAGTAAAGCAATTAGCAGCAGTAGGTGCAGGGTGGTAGGGTTAGGAGACTAAATGACTGGATCAGGCCAACTTAAGGGAGAGAATCAATAACTGTAACAGGTGGACCATTCCCTACACATACACGAAAAAAAATATTACATGTTTTATTTCTGTACTGCCCTTCCCAATCAGGAGCCCAGAACAGTATACAGCATCATTAAAAAACTGTCAATTTAAACATCAGGTCGGAACCACCCGCTTTTTCAATTTAACCTCATTTCAACAGTTGCTGAAGAAGCCCTTTGGAATAACGACTCATGATATCAACAATGACAGCGGAATTTACATTTATCTGTATTGGCTTTTTCAGCAACAGAGGTGGATCGTTGTAAACTTTGGTTTCTATTGTAGGAAGTTTTATCGATTTTCAGTGTATAAACACAATCTGGAAGAGTCCCCCACAGGTAATTTTATTAAGTCCCGTTTGTGATTCTGGTGGATTCTTCAGAGTTATCAGTGGATAACCCTGTACCGTCAGTAGGCGTGCTGCCAGCAGAAGAAGGAACGTGCATTCCCACGTAACACTCCGCCCGCCTGCAAATATAGCGAGATTTAATCCTGCATGTCAACAAACAGCCGGTCCTGGGGCATTTGCTTGCTTCCCTTGAGAGGCGAAGGACGCTGCTGCTGGGGATGAGCCAGGTCTAGTTCCCGCCTCCCACCCGCAAGTTCTTCGCAGGCGTGGGCGTTTAAAAAATGCTGGCTTCCTACGTTCAAACGCTGGTAAAGCGCTTCAGTCCAGAGAGGGGAGCTCAAGCTGACATGACAGAAAGCCTCCCATGTGAAAGGCTATATAAAGGTTATATAAAGCAAAAAAGAGAGAGAGCCATTGAAATGAAATTCATCGTTATTATTTCGCGCGGCGCTGGCTCTCATTTATTTCTGCCGATCCGCAGCTTGCTGCGGGGCATCCCCAGGGGAGAGCTGGAGGCCCCCGGCGGCCCCCTCTTCGCCGCCAGGCATTGTGGGGATTGTAGTCAGGGGCTCCGGCTGTGCGCACACGCGTTTCCCCGTTGGGGGCGGGGCTCTGGCTCTGGGCCGGCCGCGGGAGGGGCTGGAGAAGAGGCGGCCGGCAGAGCCCCGCCGCCGCTCGCGCTGCCTCCGAGAGAGCCGGGGGAGGAAGCGAGGCGCCTCCTCTTGTCCCTCCGGGTCACCCCCCTCCCCAGCCCCTTCTTCCTGGTCCCCGCTAAGAGGTCCGTAACGGCTGCGAAGGGGCCGGCGGCGGCCAATGCGAAATTGGTTGGTCCTTCTGTGCCCGTGTGTGGTCGGGGTCGTGCTGCACCTCTGGCTGCTCCTCCTCAGCTGCCCGGCGAGTGGCCCCGGGAAGCAGCACCCGGCAGGTAGGTCGGGGAGGGAGGGAGGAAGGAAGCAAGCGGGGAGCGGCGCCCTCTTGCCCGCCTCCCTGAGGGAAGGAGGGAGGGGTGGGCGGCATTTCACCCTGCTCTTCCCCCGCGCGTGAGGTGAGGTAGGAGAGAAGCCTGCATGGGGGGGGGCGGAGGGGAGAAGGTGGGGGGGCGCCTTTCTCGCCCTGTGTGGAGGGGAGGGAAGGGCAACGGGTAGAGGCAGGCCCGGCTCCAGCTTTTGGGGGGCGCTCTGGGCAGGCTGCCCTTGACGGAGCCCTGCCAAGCGCCTGTTGAGCCCCCTTTCCTCGCTCTCAGGAGGGCTCACCTGGCGTCGTCCGTGGTGGGCTGCTGCCTCCTGAGGGCGAGGGAGAAGGGCAAGGGGCGAAGGTAGTGCCCGCCTCCCCCCCCCCAAAAAAAAACTTAGGTATTGGTAGAGCAGGGGATGGCGACGTGCTGCCTCCCCCCCAAGGCAAGCAAGGTTACTGGCGAAAGCTCAGAGGGTGGGGAGGGTTGTTTGCCCCCTTCGTTTTGGAGGGAGTTTAGGAGCAGGGGATTGTGGATCAGGAGGCATGAGGGAGGCAGGCGTCAACCAGAAGCGGGGCGGAAGGCGGGGGGAGGTTGAGGGAATGAAGGGCATAATTCACCCAGGCACTTGGAGAGAAGTTGGGACAGAGGTAGGAAGGAAGTGCTGTAAAAATAAGGCACACAGAAAAAGATGAGAGTAAATGAGAAAGGAGGTTGGTTTGTTGAAGAATTGAATGGTGGCAAAAGATTCCTCATAAAGCATAAATAAGATATGGAAAAGGTGGCTTAGAGTCTCGCCTTATGTGTTCTTATTGAGAAGTGAATGAGTTCAATGAGCCTTCCTCTCAAGAAAGTCATTTTTGGCTTGTAATGCTCATCTAGACTAGGGGGGGAAAGTGAGAGGTGAGCTAAGAACTAACATGCCTGAGTGTAGCAGGGGAAATCCTGTGTATGTGTTGTGGGCAGGAGGAACCCTCAACCTGGCTATTGACCTGAAGGGTGGGGATTCCTATCCAGTCATCCATTATTATTGAAGCAACCAAAGAAAGATGAGGAGGAGGCCTCCAGGCATTCCTTTCCTAAAAATTAATTTTTGGGGATCTCTGTTGGTTCAAGACAGATTGGAAAAGAATATGTCCTAGCAAAACTATTTAAATAAAGGAATAAGTCGGCACTAAGAAACTCGGGAAGAAAACTGCTGGGGAAAAAGAATTGCAAACTAAATTATTGACAGAATACTGTATGATTTGGCCATCTACTGGGCTGATCATACGAAACAGATTTAATGAAACCAAATGCTGGAGTACTTTGGAGTACATTATTTGTTATCAATCAGTGAACTAGTATGTATTTGTCTATCACATGCTGAAGAAAAAAAAATGGCCCAATAAATTAGACCCCAGTCCCTTTGTTCTCTTGAGTATTTATGACAAACATGCTGCCTTCAAGATCATCAAATCTCTTTTGAAATTAGGATAGGGGCAAAATTGCAAACGTTCCTCTCAGAGTGTGGTGAAACTTAAACTTTGGTTGCACCTACTCTCAGACCAGGGACGCGGGTGGCGCTGTGGGTAAAAGCCTCAGCGCCTAGGGCTTGCCGATCGAAAGGTCGGCGGTTCGAATCCCCGCGGCGGGGTGCGCTCCCGTTGCTCGGTCCCAGCGCCTGCCAACCTAGCAGTTCGAAAGCACCTCCGGGTGCAAGTAGATAAATAGGGACCGCTTTCTAGCGGGAAGGTAAACGGCGTTTCCGTGTGCAGCTCTGGCTCGCCAGAGCAGCGATGTCACGCTGGCCACGTGACCCGGAAGTGTCTTCGGACAGCGCTGGCCCCTGGCCTCTTGAGTGAGATGGGCGCACAACCCCAAAGTCTGGCAAGACTGGCCCGTACGGGCAGGGGTACCTTTACCTTTACCTTTACTCTCAGACCTTTTGCTTAGTCTTGTTTACAAAGTTTACCTGTTTGCTTCTACCAAGAGGGTTCAAGACACACCACTATGCTCTTTGTCCAGCTAGTTAATTAGTTAGTTTTATTATTCCATTTATGTATTGTTCCATAAAATATCCCAGAGCAATATTACAGTAAAACCATCCTCAGCTCCTTCCAACAAACCTTTTTAGTAGAGATACTTCTCAGCCTATATCCATGTTCAGATTGTTATGAGGTATTTTACGGGTGTGTTTGTTGCTGTTGAGAGAAAGGACAGGGCAAGACATAAATTTAACAACAACAATTCCATAGGTAGAAACAATTTCATATGTAACAGATTTCCACTGAAAAGCCATGTTGAAAAATGAAGATCTTTAATAGGCACTGAAAAGACAATGAGACAGCACCTGTTGTCTCTAGCACCTGCCTAATGTTTAATGGAAAGGAGTTTCAAAGGGTAGGTGCCACCACACTAAAAGTCAGTTTCCTGTATCATGTGGAATGAACCTCCTTGTAATATGGTGTCTTCAGGAGGCCCTCTCCTGCAGAGTTCAGTGAACTGTTGGGTGTATAGTTGGGATCTCAAGTTCCTGCTTTCCTCTATTCTCATTAATAAAATTATAGACTGCTTCACAGCATAAAACCATCAAAGTGGTTTCATTCAGACTTGTAGTCTGCCTCCATTCTTTATCCTTCTCTGCGGTCCAGGTGATCCCACTTCTGTGGGATCCTGCTTTGTAGCAGTTTAGCTTTCAAAAGTAACTAGATCTGGGAGCTAATTATGTGTTAGACCTGCTCCTTAAGTAGCTTTACGAATTGGATTCTAATTCCCTCATGTTTCTACTTAGTTACATGTGGTGGCAAACACCAGTGTTGTCATCCTGTTGCTGTACCTCTGATTAGTTACCTGCCTTTTACTGTGGATGTGGCATTAGGGCTATGACACAAAAAGTGCATTGAGCTTTGTGCATGGCGGCTTACTGCTCCATAAGTGGTCCAGATACCATGTGATGATTGAAGGTGGTTTTTTGTGAGGTTTAGGAACAAATCAGTTGGTGTTTTGGGGAGCAAAACTGTGTTTGAATTGAATTAGGACAAAGTTAGATTCATACTAGTCTTTCTTTCCAACTTGGAGTTATAGAATAGTCCCTGAATCTAAGGACTATGAGGTCTGTACCAGCTAAAGCTCCTAGACCAGCTTCAAGGGAACCTAGACCAGCTTCCACAGAGTATACTGCAGTAACCCAATTTTGGAGTTGCTGATGTATGGACCAATGTGGCAAGGCTTTTCCTGTCCATGAATGGTATTAGCTGGTGAAAGGTACTCCTAGGCTGCTTGAGCCTCCAGTGATGAAAGTAGCTCAATGAGAACCCCAAGGTACTTGTTCCTTTAGGAGAAGTGCAATCTGCCTAATTTCTACACCCAAGAACCACACACACAGAGAACTTTAATCTTGCCAAGTTCAGACTGGACCTCATCCAGGCCACCACTGCTTCCAGGCACTGGTCCAGGACTTCCACAGCCACACCTGACTTAGATGTAACTGAGAAGTAGAGCTGGATATTATCAGCATACTGATGACAGTGTTCCAAATCCCCTGATAACCACTTCCAACAGCTTCATATAGCTAGTAGGGACAAATACACATTATAGCTTCAGAAGCAAGCCAGATATTCCAATAATTTCTAGTAAAATGTACAAAGAAAAGTCTCTCCGACCAGAAACTCCTTAGATTCCTTGAGACATTATCAGGATATATTTGATGGGTTTTACTTTGTCCTAATACTGGCTTTCAAATACTTGCATAATCTCTCCACAGAAATAATAACAAGCATGCTTTCCACAGATCAAAAAACAGCCTGGAGATAGGAGTACTAAAACACATTTGTAGAATTTTTTTTTAGGTTGGCATCACTTTCTTCAAAAGCTTAGGTCAAGTGTATAACAAATCTAAAACCAGCAACAGTGAAAACATGGTTCACAGATTTTGACTGGTATTGATAGCTAAGATCTTTTCCCTCTCTTTGTCCCTGTTCCCCCACAGAGGTGGACCACAATAATCTTCTGTTTCCTCTTTAGCTCTAAATTGGGCATCCTTTGGGGCAGGGGAACAGGGGATTTGAATGGTGCTGGACTGCTGAGCCCCACTTTGGAATGTGGGGGCGGGGATCTTCCCCTCAGTTGCAGAATCTTTCTGTGTAGACTACAGAGGGAAACTGCAGGAATACTGTAATTCCTGTCTTTTCCTCAGTTCCATGTTGGAGTGGAAGCCTGGAGTTCTGGGGCAGCAAGAGGTGGACAGATATATTTAAACAGTCACAACCTTTATTCAAAACAAAAAAAAATCCTTCCAGTAGCACCTTAAAGACCAACTAAGTCAGTTCTTGGTATGAGCTTTCGTGTGCATGCACACTTCTTCAGATACACATGCACACGAAAGCTTATACCAAGAACTGACTTAGTTGGTCTTTAAGGTGCTACTGGAAGGAATTTTTTTTGTTTTGACTATGGCAGACCAACACGGCTACCTATCTGTAACTACAACCTTTATTGTACCACTGCATAGCTGGTGACCAGGACTAGATTAAAATTGGGGTGTGAAATTGGAGAGGGTCCCCACTCCCCTGTTCTTACAGGGAGATGTGGGTGGAATTGTGGACTCATGGCAATGAGATCAGGAGTGTAAAGTGACTTCCACTCACTTAATTGACTCGGAGGGGAATTTTCCTTGGCTGTATAACACCAACTCACTCTCTCCATACGTGTGGCACTTGTGCCCAGCTATTTTTTAGTGTGAATGGTAATATACCGGAGAGAGCATTTCCTCCTTAGATTGAACCTATTGTGTAAACCAGGCATAGGCAAACTTGGCCCTCCAGATGTTTTTGGACTACAACTCCCATCATCCCTAGCTAACAGGACCACGGGTGATGGGAATTGTAGTCGCCAAACATCTGGAGGGCCAAGTTTGCCTATGCCTGGTGTAAACCTTTTGTAATTCAAATTTATAATCTTGTGACTACAGGATTCCATTCTTGAAATTGTGTGCCAGCAACAATATATTATATAAGATACTCATAGAAGACAGTGATATTATGAAATGTCACTATGCTGTTAAATCTTGAACATGCAATGTAAATTTGAAAATCTTTTGGGATATGCTAAAATTAGACTTCTGAAATTACCTCTTCCTGCCTTACGTGCAGTAGTTGTTCTAAGCTGTCCAGGCACTTAGTTGATTTGTCATCTTAATTTTTTTGGATGCAATCTCAAATTAAGCAGAGTGAGATGAAACTGATCTCTTGCCAGTGCTAAATATACATCTGAGCATTTCCATTATAGAATAACTGAAGATACAAGCCTATCTTTCTCAATTGACTAAGATTATGCCATGTTTATTTAGTCTCAGTTTAGGAAAACGCTTTAGCGTAAAGGAAAATTTGTTTATTTTAAGTTTTTGTATGAAGCTTTTCGCCATAGCAGTTGGCTATGCATATGTTTAGCTGAGAATGCAGTTTAAAACATGTAACCTTCCTTTTCTCCCTCATGAAAATTTCAGAGTACTGGCTCATTTCCAATGCAGTGCTAAGTAAGCGTCCCTTTAGCGCAAGGATTATTGCTTGCTTAATAAACTTTTCTCCCCCCCCCCCGCCCACGTGCTCCCTAAATCTATTTTGTGAGTTCCTCCAACCTTCTGGAGCAGATTTGTGAGGGTGTGGGATACACATTGGGGATGGGAGGGGGAACTTCTAGTGGGAATCCTTGAGCTTATGGGACTCCATTGTATACAAACCACTGAGACTCCCCAAATTCTGCCTTGGTTTATATTAATTTTAACTATACAATAATAGCTTTATCTTCTCAGTACAGTATTGCAGGCTTCAAAATATATGCAATCCATTCATTTTAGTGTTTAAAGTGCTCTTGTGTCAAAGCCTAAAACTCCTCAAATATATGAAATTGCATTTCTAAATCCCTTGTGTTCTTTACCTATTAATCTAAGAAATAGCTTATTATTTTTTAAGATTTCTTCTCTTGTTACACAGGTTTGGCTTGTTTAGCTTGTATTTAGTTAATTCTGGTTGAAGAGTTAGCAAGTTAATGCAAACTAAAATCAGCTTCCAGTGTTGAGTTGTTTTTTTTAAAGTTACTACCCCAGTATTGTTTACCATTTCACCACCATTTGAATGATCTGCCTATAGCTCTCGCCACTCTATTTGTGCACTTGCTTTTCTAGTAAGGCATTGTTAATTTCTACTTCCTAGGTCTACTGGCTTTCTTTCCTCATTGGAAACCGAAACATTATGATGTCATCGTAGGGGTACTGTCTGCACGACATAATGATGGGTTGCGGAATGCTATAAGGAACACTTGGTTCAGGCATTTGAAGCAGCACCCAGGACTGAGCCAACGGTAATTCCAAAGAGTTGCTTGTTCCTTCTCTTATGAACTCAACACCTAGTATCCAAGCTCATTTATGAGAATCTTCAATAAGTGGAATTAGTTCAAAATATTCTTTAAATAACGTAAAAAACCCCGCTAAGTTATAGTGAGTTCTGTTGCCTGCTTCTGAATTCTCCAACAAGAAGTGTCCTGACTAAATTAAAATGCTCATCTGCTTGACAGTGCTTTTCTTTATTCTTTTAATGAACATGTCATAATACTGTCCTATGTAGCTGGAATATTCCAGGATGACACTTCATTACATATTAAGATATGCATTACTGTTGAAAAAAGATGGCAGCAAAACAAGGCAAGTGGATGTAATAGGTTTCCATGCTAATTTACTGGCTTTTAATAAATCATTTCTGTGATTATTAATCCTTTATGGGGAAAAACATTTAGAAGATCATTAATCTCATTTTAATTAATCTGGAATGAATACCAGTGTCTAGTTTTCTCTTTCAAATAACTGAGGGAACTTAGAATTGCTACTCCACAGAAACAAGTAAACAAGTTGCACAGGGAAGTCCTTCCTTTTTATACCTTGAGCCCTGAAACTCTGTGGTTTCTTGGACAGCATCCCATGAAGCATCTGAAACATCAGAGCTCTCCCTCCAAGAGTAGGAGAATTGCTCCAACCTTGGAGAGGGAGCTCTGGTGTTGGATGTCCATATTAGATGCCCTTCACTATTGCAGAAACTTCAGCTGCCGTTAATTGGTTTTTTTAGTTATTGTTTCTTTTTCTATGTTTTAGCTGTTCTTAGTTTATCTGTAAGCTGCCTTGAGTCTCTGTCAGGGAGAAAGGTGGGGTATAAAACAAGAACATCACTAGGGCTGAATTGGGGATGTGACAGGGAAGATTAGCCCGACTAGCAGATGGCTTGGATCCAAAGGATCAAATATCTCCCCACCTCCACTGCATGCTCCCAAACCACAGGAAACACTACAGCCAAGGAGCTTAAAAAAAAAATCCTGGAAAAGGATGGCAAAGTGTGGTGGACGGACTAGTTAATCTGTCTTCAGTTCTCCTGTCCCCACCTGCCCCCGCTTTAGGGTTGCAGCCTCAATCTTTTGTAAAGGGCAAAAGTGGGTGAAGTGTGTTGTGGTTTTCTTGTGTGAAGCAGTCTTCATAATTCTGGAAAATATGGAACAGAAATCAGTAAATGTTGTTAATGACAATATTTTAGTGTCCTTGTGAAGTTTATAATTGGTGCACATGGATGTGATGTGCCAGTAGAAGATAGAGAAGATCCTTATTCATGCAGACTTCTGAACATCACTAACCCAGGTAAAAACTTTTAGAAATATTTTGGATGGATTGCTTATTATGTAGCATATGCTTATAGCTAATTAGCTCTGCGAACATTGCAACTGTTGCAGTTTATTGCCCATTGGGCTATTTTTACACTAAAAATCTCTCATACTAAGCCAAACATTTTTAGGCTGTTATGACAGTTTTAGCAAGGACCCTTTCTTTGTTTTACATCAAGCCCACCCACTCTTCTTAATTAGTGCAGTTGGATATACTTTTAAGTAAATGTCTTAGGGATTAAAGTGTAAGCTGTTTCTAAGTACATTATCCACTGCACTTGCCAGTGATTGTAATTAATATGGAAAAAATCCATGTCTTCTGTAATAAGAGTGTTCAAGAGTTGCTTTCTCTCAATCACCTTTTTTAAATTGACTTCTGTTGTGCTCTTTGTTACTCTCCCCCCCCCCCACTTCCAATAGTTCTGAATCAAGAAGTTGAAGCATTCAATTTGCCAGAGGATGACACTTCAGCGCTCTTGGAAGATAGAGTTGTCAGTGTGCATTTCAAAGTCCTTTACCCGATTGTCATCACCAGTCTTGGGGTGTTCTACGATGCTGAGGGTGTAGGATTCCAGAGAAACATAACAGTGAAACTGTACCAGGCAGAGCAGGAGGTATGCTGCTGTAGTTGTCCTAATAGAATGAACAAAATCCACAGCCTTTTTCTAAGTGTAGAATAAAGGAGAGGTAACAGGTATCTATGATAAACGAACGCACAGCTTGGACTGTAGTGCCATAACCTGCAATTGTCAAACAATTTGTTCCTTGAAAGTTCTTTGACATTTGTGAGTCAGTGAGAATAGGATTTATGGGGTGGGTATATGGGAGGAGAAATAAATAGAAAAGGGCAACGAGTCAGATATTTCTATGCCCTCTCTAGGTTTTGTGCCAAAACATTGAAGAAGATGGTTTAACCATGATTTCTGGTAGTCTTCTGTCTGCTCTAAAATAACTAGGCACAGGGAAAGGGAACACAGATTCTTTTTTCTTCATTAGGCCATTAAATTAATTTTTGTCTAGATTTTAATGGCTGATGAATCTAGGTGGGTCTCCTTCTGCCGTAGGATATGGCTTGGCTCCTTTGCTTGCTTGCATGGGTTGTGTTTTTTGTGATTTTATGCAATGAAAGGGGTTGCAGCCTAAAAGATGGGATATTAAATAAATAAATGATTCTACCTTGCAGTGGGTGTTAAAACTAGATATTAATTTGCTTCCTGCCAGCCCTGATGCTTTGAATCCATTGTGATGGAAGGCATATTCCGTATAATGGCTTTCCAGAGGCTCATGGTAAATGAGAGTTATGTTAGGTAGAATTCTTTCAGTGGATTTTAAAGTAGCTATTTACGCAGGGTAGCTGAAAGTCCAGGCTTAAGTCACAGGACTGCTTTGCAACTTGAGTCAGAGGACTGCTTTGCAATGTACTTTAGAGTTTAAATTAGCAGCTGGGGAATGTTTTATGTGTGGGATTACATTTGGCTTTACTTATGCAGTAATAGTAATAATAATAAAAGAAGTATGCAAAAACCCTTGTATTTAACAACTCGCCTGGTAGCCACAGGAGACCAGAAATTCCAAGCAGGCTTGTGGAGGAGGAAAGGTCACTGTATTCCTCCTGCGCCAGACTGCTTGGTTTTTATGTTAGCAACAGAAGGAGGAAAGCTCCTTCTATGATCAGCATGGAAACACAGAGGGGATAGTTTGCTTTGGCCCTCACATGAGAGAAGAGTCTTGCATGTGCCAGATCACCCAGGAGTGGTTTCTGATAATTTCTACTAATGTATGGGTAGTAAACAAGCACAACCATTTTCCTTACTCATCCCACAACCAGTTCCAAAAATTCTATAAAGGCTTGCATGAGATTGGATTAAAATAGGTAAGACTTGAACGCAATTGTGGGTTGTTCTGCTATTAGTACTGCATTTGAGATATCCTGAAATGGAGGTTTGCATATTATTGATGTGAACCTGGAATATATCGTATTGGACTCAGTGGACATTTCAAATGTAGTCTGTGGTATTTTTATTCTGACATGGGTACCTTTAAGTGTGCAAGATGTTGGCTAAGGCCCTGAAGTCTTGATATAGGGACTTGAAAGCTTCCCCCCGCCCCCATTATTTAGCAATGCATATTTGCATTTTAGGTGTGGGCAGGCCATGTAAAAAGCATGCAGGTGATTGCATGTACTCCTGTATCTACAACTATATTTGGATGTTGTAAACTGGTCAAGAGTGTGTGAATATTAATGAACCTTAATGGCATTCATGGCTTACAAATGTGTTGCCTTTTGTTTTCATAGGAGGCTCTCTTCAGTGCTCGCTTTAGTCCAGCTAGCTGTGGAGTGCAAGTAAACAGACTCTGGTATAAACCTGTAGAACAGTTCATTCTGCCTGAGGTATGTGTGGAGCGTATCTAAACTGGTTCTTTACAATGGCATTTGGTTTTTTCATCTATTTAGAATTCTTCAGCTTTTTTTCTGTCATTATTAAATTATTAATGGATTTGAGACTGTGAAATGTCACACATACTCGGTGCTAGCAACCATATCTCTTTGTAGCTCTGCTCATCTGTAAGTAACTAAAGTCTTCTTAACATCCCAATAACTTAATGGAGAGGCGGCATTATAAGCTTTCAAGAGAATTGTTTCATACTTAATATGGAAGAGAATGAATAGATCTGGCCAGAGAATGGAGTTCTACATTTAGACTTGGGTCCAAATCCTAATGTAGATTAAAGTATAGAGAGAGCCCTAGAGCACAGTTCTATTTCTTATCCTGTTTTCCACTTATAAAGTTGAAATATTAGATATTTCCATCATGGGCCTATTCTGAAAATGAATGAGATAAAAAAATATTATCCCTCCTGCACGTTCCTCCAGTGAAGAGAGAAGTATGGAAGAAGAATGTAATGAGTTTTAAAATGGACAGATCATTTCAGTACAGGCAACTTCCCATTTACGCAAGCTCTATTTGCGTGCAACTGTGCACATGTGTGGTGCTGGAAATGGGTAGCACCCTGGAAAGTCCTGGCTTGTGAGGAGATCCTCCTTGGAGCCCAAAAAGGAGGGTCTCCTGAACTGAAGGCCCAGTGCGGCTTTGTTGAGGCCTCCCCACCTAACAGTTGACATGCGGGGTAGCGCAGCAGCAGCTGCTTCCCCACACATCAGCTGAGCAAGCCCTGCTGCCCTCCGGCTCACGTGCCTAATAATAATAATAATAATAATAATAATAATAATAATAATAATAATTTTTATTTATACCCTGCCCTCGCTGGCCAAAGCTGGGCTCAGGGTGGTTAACACCAATAAAAATCACAGTAAAAACATCATAGGGGGAAAAGGGGGGGGGGGAAACAGACCTATTTAAAATTCAGGTTAAAATGCAATTTAAAATGCAGCCTCATTTTGAAGTAGCTGATAAATCAAGACCATAAGGGGAGGGAAACATAGGGGTCAGACTGAGTCCAAACCAAAGGCCAGGCGGAACAGCGCTGTCTTGCAGGCCCTGTGGAAAGCTGTCAAGTCCCGCAGGGCCATAGTCTCTTGTGACAGAGTGTTCCACCATGTGGGGTCCAGGGCTGAAAAGGCTCTGGCCCTAGCTGAAACCAATCTAACCTCCTTGAGGCTCGGGACCTCCAAAGTGTTGTTATTTGTGGACCTTAAGGTCCTCCGCGGGGCATACCAGGAGAGGTGGTCCCATAGGTACGTGGGTCCTAGGCCCCATAGGGCTTTAAAGGTCAAAACCAAAACCAGCACCTTAAACCTGACCCTGTACTCCTCCGGGAGCCAGTGCAGTTGGTAAAGCACTGGATGAATGTGATCCAGCGGCAAGGACCCTGTAAGGAGCCTCGTCGCGGCATTCTGCACCCGCTGGAGTTTCTGGGTCAGCTTCAAGGGCAGCCCCGCGTAGAGCGAGTTACAATAATCAAGCCTGGAGGTGACCATCGCATGGATCACTGTGGCCAGATCACGGCGAGAATGGTAAGGGACCAACTGCATAATACGGCTATGGAAAAATGCCACCTTTGCTGGAACCTGCGCCTTCATGGAAAGGGAGGCATCGAAGGTTACACCCAAGCTCTTGACAGAAGGTGCTGGCACTAATTGACCCCTGCAAGAGATGGGAGTTGCCCCCCCCCAACCCAGCCAGAGGACCTCTGTCTTCAAAGGATTCAACCGGCTCCCACGCAGCCATCCAGCCACAGCTTCCAAGCATATGGTCAGTGTGTCCGGGGCCGAGTCAGGGCGGCCGTCCATCAACAGATAAAGCTGGGTGCTCCCAATATATGTTAATTTGGTTACAAACAGGGAGGCCCGGAAAATAACCCCCACATGAATTGAGAGTTGTGTGTAATACAAACTTTTTCTAAAATGCATATTTTTTATATTTTATATTTTTTTATCCTGATTTTAGTGAACCATAGATTTAATGCTTCTGTGGAGAGCATGTTTTTAACATTTGTTCGTTGTTTTATTGCTGGTTTGAGCTTCTTTGGGAGGAAGGGTGGGATAAAAATTCAAGAAATGCACAATAAACAAACAAAACAATACTTTTCTTGTTAAAATGAAAGATGTTACTTATAACTAAAGGTCAACATAGTTTGACCATCCCTCCACGTCTTCTAAGAGCAGAATATGGAGGTCTTGCTTAATCAGCAGCCTTTTTGTTACTCCCCTGGAATTAGCTTTGTGTGGAAAGTATCTCAGCCCATCATTCCAGATATCCATAAAACATTTTTATTTAGATGATTATGTGATAAAAAGTGTTGTTGGGTTTAAATTACTGATATTTTGATGTGTCTTATCTTTATTCAATTTAATTTTAGCAGACTTTTTAATTGTGTGCCAGGGACAATACATTGGAAGAGGAATTGCAAAATCAATGGATTGATAAAACTGGATAAAGTCTATCCCTCTTTGGAATTAAACTGCATCTGTATTTTTGCAGGAAGGAAATCTCTGAACACTTGTTTTTCAGGCCACAGTTATTCTGTCTCTTAAAGCTTTAGGCTCAGGGAGCCCACAGCCAAAATAAATAGCTAAAGAAGAAGAGTTTGTAAGACACTAGTTTAAAGCAGCGTTTATTCATCCCTGACACAGTTATGTCTTTTATGCATTTATTAATGAGCAGCATTCTGAACAACAAAAAACACCATAGTGCCTCAGTTTTTACTGTGGTTAATGTTCACTATGGTTTAACACATTAATAAAAGCAGCAGATTTGACCTTAGTGCACTGGGGGAAATTGCATATAGTCTATGTTTTATTCTTTGATTATTCGACTGTAGTAGGTAGCCTTCAACGAAAGTTAGCAAGGCGTGATAATTGATTTTGCTACTTTCTCATAGAGACCTCTACCAATTTTAAGCTCCAGCCATTTATTTTTCACTGTAAAAAATGTTGTTTGAATGTCTACACTCCCCCCTTCATAAAGCAAACCAACATACATTAATTCCTTAAGGAGACAAGATGCAATTGTAAACTGGATGCAGATACACACACAGTGCTTTGAAGATGTCCCAGTGAAGGGGAAAACAGGATCGGGAAATAACAGTGCTTGTGGAAAATTACTACTGTTGTAAC
The DNA here is from genome assembly GCF_964106915.1 of Podarcis gaigeae. Lineage (NCBI taxonomy): Eukaryota > Metazoa > Chordata > Lepidosauria > Squamata > Lacertidae > Podarcis > Podarcis gaigeae. The sequence continues at coordinate 76,369,453 of NC_139680.1, read as the reverse complement.
ATGCCATTCCAACCAGTCACAAGCATAACCATGATAACATATTGCAATGGAAGATGAGAGATGGATACTTACCTCTGTAGTCTCCCCCAAATAAGCTTGGGAGAAGTGTTTGGGGGTTTGTCTGTAAAGGAGAATAAGTTTCTGTTCTTCTTTCATAGCCAGTGAATAAATTGGGGTATGAGCTAAATGTGAGTCACTAAAAATGAGAAGGGCAATCAGAAATATGCCAGAAGCTATTGAACTGCCTCTTTCATAAGCAACTATTAAACAGGAAAATGTTTATGTGAAACGAAGTAGAACCATGTTTTAATATATGCTTCAATGTGCTCACTCTTTTAGGGTGGAAATAAAATATCTTGGCAAGTATGAAATCCCATCCTTAAGCATCTGAAGATAATGGGAAATGTTGGGTTAGGAAAAATTCCTTAAAACTACTGAGTAGGCACTAACTAGGAAAATGAGTGCCCAGGGGAAGGATTAGGTATTTTTGAGGCGAGGTGACCAGAAACATACACAGTATTCCAACAACAGTTACACCATATATTTGTATAATGGCATTAGAATACAGGCAGTTTTATTTTTGATTCCTTTCCTAATGATCTCTAGCATGGATTTTGCCTTTTTCATGGCTTCTGCGCACTGGGTCAACATCTTCATTGAGCTATTTACTAAGACCCCAAGGTCTTGTTCCTGGTACGTCACCTCCAGTTCAGACCCCCATGAGCATATATGTGAAATTAAGATACTTTGCCCCAACATGCATCACTTTTGACTTGTCTGTATTGAATTACATTTGCCATTTTACCACCCATTCACTCAATTTGGAAGTGTTAGAAAGTAAGATATGAAAGCTAGGAGCTAAATGGCACCTTAAACCTAGGCAAAACAATGGAATGTCTAGGCACACTTTTTTATAATAATACAAAGGTGAAAATTAATGAACTGCAGCTAAACTCTTACGTTAATTTTTCACATGGTCTAGTCCTCACCTGAAGCTTTCAAAAAACAAAGCCATGCTTCCCCTGCCCCGCCCCCTAATATTCTTAAAGAAGGTCCCTTCTATACTCTTCAGAGAGTAGTTGGAAGTGGGGAGGCAGAAAAAGGTCATCCTTTCCTTCTGCTCTGCAAACAAGCCCTGGATTCTCCCCACACCCCCTTTCCTTCATATAAATATCTCTTTTTGGCAGCACAATTAACACACATTAAAGGCCTATACAACCGATGGCAGAGACCCACCTTGAGTGTCTGGTTCGCAAACCTAAGACTTAAGGATCCTTCAATGATCCCACTCCAAAATTTGTTTTGATTTAAAGCATCACTGTGAGAATCTGAGGTAGATGACACTTTAACATGCACTACTTCCTCAAACTCAGCCCTCCAGATATTTTTGGCCTACAACTCCTTTGATCCCTAGCTAGCAGGACCAGTGTCAGGGAAGATGGGAACTGTAGTCTCAAAACATCTGGAGGGACGAGTTTGAGGAAGCCTGACTTAAACCATCATAACTAACTGGCTAGTATATTTCAAATTAAAAGTACATTAAACAAGGCAACTGAAACCTAAACAAAACATGTTGGGTTTAAAAGAAATGCAATTTTTCAGGTCCCCAATGCATGTGTATCTTATTTGGGAGAAAGCACCCTTGAACTTGGTTGGAATTTACTTCCGAGTAACAGTGGCAATTTTAATCTGAAATCTTAGGCACAGTACTGCACCCGGAGCTCAGAGCGCACCTAGAACAATGGGAGTTTCAAACGCTGATATGGAGAGGTCCTTTGGGAGCACTTCGCAATCTCTTTTTCCTTTAATGACCCCAAACAATTTAGTATCCTCAGCAGACTTGGTCACATCACTGCTAGTATTCTTGGCCCTGTTGATATTTGGTTGTGTTTCACGATTAGTAGGTATGTGGCCTTAACCAGATACATAAAAAACTCAAGTACTTCACTGTTTTTTATCTCAGATGTAAGAGGATTAAAAAAACACACCACTGTTAAACTACAGCTTTTAAAATTTGGAGAGTTGTGTTAAAATTTCTGGTGAGGAACAATATAAGGCTGAAAATTATTAAAGATTTGTCTTATCCTTCATTTACTGTACTCCTCCTGAAAATTAAACTTCAGTTCTTCAAGTTTATTCTGTTCTGCAAAGAATCTAAAAGATCTGTTAAAAAATTCATTTGTCTAGTGTGTACACATACAGATACATTGTTAACAGTAAGTGGTGACTTTTTTGACAGAGTTTTGAGGGCACTATTGTGTGGGAAAGTCAGGATCTGCAAGGCCTAGTTTCTAGAAATCTTCACAAAGTGATGGTGAATGATGGCGGAGGTGTCTTCAGAATCACTACGGTCTGTCCTTTTATTCCTCCATATAATGATTATAATAGGGCAGCATTTTGGTAAACATTTTAAGCAGGTCAAATTCTCAAGCAACCTCTTAAATATATTTTTGTTTTACTTGATATCAAAATGGTGCATTTGGATCATTTTATCATCTTATAATAGTTTTGAGTATTTATAGTTTATACATCTGTATAAATTCATAATCTTAAATAGAATCTCCAGAGGGGAAATTCTAATGCTTCTAACTCTTTAGAAGCTTCTACTTCCATCTTGAAAGCCATTATGGAGAGCATTTGCCTTATTAGCTAATGACCTGTGAGTTGCATTTTAGCCTAGAACAAATTGCTCTGAATTGTTATAACTATATTGATATAACAAGCATGTTGGGCATGTTGAGTATAAAATAACAAAATATCATAATTCCTCTTTATATATTGGTATCATACCATCTTCTAGTATATGTGTTTTGAACTGCAGGTCTTTAGATAACCATAATTGACTTATCTTAGGAATCTCTGTTTCTAATACTAGATGCAGTGGGGATCTAGCATTCCTGCTAGGAATAAAGGTGAACTCATTGCAGCTTTGCCATATTTTGCCGCTTTATGGCATCAAAGTAATGGTTTACTAGCTGCTCTGAACACTTGCATTTGATTAGGGCTGCAACATTTAATCAATTCTTTGGACAAAATGTTGGAGGAAACCTTGACAGTAACTAGTTTCAAACCATATTAGTTTTGTAGAAGTGATATTTCTGTAGCAAAAGTTTAACTAATTCTCTTCTGTTTAATCATTGTGCACAATAGGCAGGGGAAGGGTCATTGCCACATGAATTTACACAAGGCGTGGAAGGGATTGCTGGAGGCTTTATTTACACAATTCAAGGTAAGCATCAAAACATATACTCTTATTAGGGCACTGCTGTTTGATGCTTGCTCCCTCTAGTGTTTTAAAGTTAGTTGACCCCTGACAGATCTGCCTGAGATACTGTATGGCTCTGGGGTTGTGCAGCTTGTAGTCAGCTACCACAATCCTGGAACACCCCATCTGACGGAAACTGTTGCAACTTCTTTGATTGCTTACAAATAGCTCTGGCAGAAAGCGCAAAGCTGCCTTGCCATACTGCATCCTAGTTCTCAGGTGTGATTTGGACTTTTCCTGTGTTCTATGGGACAGAGAAGCTTCAGCACAGCCCTTTTCCAATATGTGAAGATAATCGTTTCTTTCAGTATTTAGGAAGGTGAAGTAGAAGTACATTGGATGTTAAATATTCTTGAGAATCTCAGAATTCTCATCTTGCAGAGACCTTTTTTTTAACACCCTTTACTTAGGAATAGAATATTTCTGTTGCAAAGCAAAGTGTATTTTTAAAAAATCTAGGAAAGATAATTATTTTTCCAATGCATCCTTGGCCGCAACCTAATTTTCACTGATTTTCACTTATGAGTCTTTGTCTTAAGAAGTTGTTAATTTTCAATCTAATTACGCTTTTGCTGATATTTTAAATATGTGAGAAAACCTATAGAGAATCAATTCTACAGAGTGATCATTTCAATGTTAGACATGTGATTTTTGAAAGCTTACCATTTTCCTATCTCATTTTCAGAGGGAGAGGCACTCCTAAAAAGCCTACAGAGTCGCCCTGAAAGATTCACACATCATATAAATAAACTTGAAGAGGAAGATGCCTTATTGAAAGTAGAAAGCAACACTTATGATGATATTGTTTTTGTTGATGTAATTGATACATACAGAAATGTTCCAGCCAAATTATTGAACTTCTATCGATGGTAAGTTGGGAGAAATGTTTGAGGGTTTTGCCTGGTTTATCTGGTGCAGAATTATAAATGCCTTGATGTTGTGGATTATTTGCAGGTGTGAATGAACTGTAACTTGAAATGACCATGGGCCTTTTTAAAGATTCCAATACAATTAAAGTGTGCATATTTCCCCACTGTTTGTGTATGTATGTTCCCTGATTGCTCTCCTCCCTGTGGGGCCACATTTTCCCAGTAACAGATGTATGTTAAAGGTAAAGGTACCCCTGCCCGTACGGGCCAGTCTTGACAGACTCTGGGGTTGTGCGCCCATCTCACTTAAGAGGCCAGGGGCCAGCGCTGTCCGGAGACACTTTCGGGTCACGTGGCCAGCGTGACAAAGCTGCATCTGGCGAGCCAGAGCTGCACACGGAAACGCCGTTTACCTTCCCGCTGGTAAGCGGTCCCTATTTATCTACTTGCACCTGGAGGTGCTTTCGAACTGCTAGGTTGGCAGGCGCTGGGACCGAGCAGCGGGAGCGCACCCCGCCGCAGGGATTCGAACCGCCGACCTTTCAATCGGCAAGTCCTAGGCGCTGAGGCTTTAACCCACAGCGCCACCTGCGTCCCTAACAGATGTATGTTACGTTATATTAAAATAAAATTGATTCCCCAAATTACTATGTCCTTTGCTGCTGTGCTTGCCACATGAAGTATGACAGCATGGTATATTCTTGACAATTATATTACATACATACAACAAACTTCTCCCCTCCCCAATTCTTCATATTTACATCACTGCATTATTGCTTTTCCTCCTATTTTTGAGTTTTTAAAGTATCATAATAGTTGTTCATTGCTTCCTACACAGTGCATATGTAGGGTCATTAAAAGCATTGAGAAGTCTCCCTACCCTCTACTCTCTGTCATATTTAATGCGTCCTTTGGGGATTTTTGCATTCCTCCTCTCCAGTACTGAAGTATACTTCTGTTCAATTACAAGGGTAAGCAGGAGCCTGACTTTCCCTTTTCCAGAAGGCTACCACCTTCACTTTTCCTAAAAGTGGGATATTGCACTATTTGCCCTCTATCACAGCTTACAGGAGTATCCTACTACTAATAAAATATTATTGGAGCCCCCCCCTTTCTTCTTCTATGGGTTTCAGTGTCTTAATTAGAACAAACAGTTGCCTCCCAGTGCCAGAAGAGGAATATGAAAGATGACAGCATTTCTTATTAGGCTGAAGATGACAAACATTTCAGAATTAGAGCTCTTTATTTTTAACTGCTGTTAGAGAGAATTTCAGCTCCTGTGGATTATCATGCAATGGTGCTGGGCAGCTGAAAAGTTGCATTCCTTCCTCGATGCAGCCATTAAAGCAAGGGGCCAATGGGATGTTGAGTGTGCCCTCCTGCCATGGTGGGGGCCATGCCCAGTGGCAAAACACCCATTGCAAAGAAGGCAAACTGGCGAGACTAAAAGGCAAGTTACTTCCCAAGAACCAGAGTACAAGGGTGACGTCTTTTTCCCTTACCCTTGCCTTCTCCTCCCCTTCCGCTTTCCTACCCCTGGTGCTGGCAGGAAAGGGCTCCTTTTCCTCTTATTTCACCTGTCTGCTGTCTTTTTTTTTCTGGAGTACCTCTAGGCTTTAGGGCTGGATGTGGGAAGGGTAAGAGTGCTGCATGGGTGCTGCACTGGGAAAACCTGTATTAAAGGTATAGAAGCCAAAATGTTGAAACATTGATCATCCTATTGCATCAGACCTGTTTCAGTGTAGTTATTACAGTTGTTTCAATGCATTTTAAGGGACTTTTGTAGTATTTACTTATTTTATTTATTTATTGGATTTGTATTACGCCCCATACCCATAGGTCTCAGGGCAGTTCATAGAGTAAAATCGGAATATTAAACCACAAAATGCATAATCAAAATAAAAACAACAACCCAATAATAGTCTTATTGTTTTTTATTTGGCTACAGGACAGTAGAAGCAGCTAGTTTCAACGTATTGCTGAAGACGGATGATGACTGCTACATAGATTTGGAGGCTGTGTTCAACAGAATAAAGCTTAAAAACTTAGGCAGACCAAATACTTGGTGGGGAAAGTATGTTTGTTTGCATTTAAATAAATTGTTTACACCAGTAGTGTTTCTGCTGCTGTACAGTTTCATAGGCAATAGGTATCCTTGCACTGAAGGAGCTTATGGTTGAAGAATAATGGGGAGCATAGGGGATATTCTAAAGCCAAAAAACAAGCACCAAATATTGTTTTTAAATGTTTGTTTTATTTTCATCTTGTTGCAGAGTATAAGTGAGCAAGCATGAACACACTAATCACAGAAAGTATGTTTAAGGAAATTTGCAACTCTGGTTGCAATTTAAGGATCCAAGCCATTCTTGAACCAATATTTTGATTTGCATTCTATATAAACTAACTGCAGAATCAAAGACAATATTTCTAGATAGCACAAATGATGGATGGTTTTCCATTTGTGGCATCCTGCTTGTACAAAGATCTGCTTGTGCTACCAGACCTCCCCCTTATCTACAACATCTGCTCTGGGCAAGGGAAGGAAGGAAAGTCCCATTACATCTACTGGTCCTTGCCCTATGAGTTTCCTTATGGGTTCATTCAAATATGAAGTAAATTTAATAAGCAGCTGAACTGCAGAATCAATACAGCCGACATGCTCCAGAGATTGATTTGCATGATAATGTATTGGTTTGTTTTGGGGGCTGGTTTCTGGTATCAGTCTTCTCTTGCAACTTATTTGGATTTCCCCATGATGGCTTTGCTTAGATTGGCAAAAATGCTGGGTGGGAGTGAAGGTGGATGTCAAAGCTTTTTCTAGAGGTATCAGTAATTCCCTTGATACTGTAAAGGAGGCAAATATAAGCAGGGAGATGGGGAAAGAAGAGAGGTTAACTAGCCTTCGTTGTTTTTTCATGAATCCTGTGATAAAAAATTTTTCTGCACTACAAGGTGAATGATTTCACTATTTCACGGTCCCGACAAACCCCCACAAAAATAGGAAAAACAGATTGTGTAAAGAACTTTAAAAGCCAAAAAGTGGGGCACATAGGGGCTACTTTTCTACTTGTATATTGAAAAAAAAGAACAGGTGGCAGTACAAAAAATTGCAAGTTGCTGCCTGAAAGATTAAAGGGGTCAGACATGAGAGTGAGCTCCTTCTCTGTAGGGACTAGTCCTGATGATTAAATTGTCTAGTTGCCAGTCCTAGAGAAAGGGTTTCCTCCCCCTTAATCAGAATTAAAGAGCTATTAATATTCTGTCAAAATAACTTGATTTTGGTCTCAAGTTTCAGATTAAATTGGGCCGTCGACCGCACTGGGAAGTGGCAAGAGCTAGAGTATCCAAGTCCTGCATACCCAGCCTTTGCTTGTGGATCTGGTTATGTAATTTCCAAAGACATTGTAGAATGGCTTGCAAGAAACTCAGAGAGATTAAAGATATATCAGGCAAGTATTTTGACAGGAGGAATGGAGATAGCTTTGTGTATACGTAATCCTATTTATTTTATAAACAAACATTCCATTTTCCCCCAGCCTGACATTCTAATATTGGGATTGAGACTTGTTGTTGTTTTGGAGGAGTCCATTCCAAGAGCTTCTATATGGATATGTGAACTCTGCAGTGGCTACACAACCCCCAGGTTGGCAAGGGCTTCCCTCATTCCCTTGTTCAGGAATAAGTCCATTGTTAGACTTGTTTTGGTTTTGGATCAAAGCCAAAAGTTACACAACATTACACTTGGCTTGGGGGTTTATGGTTGCATGGAAGTGCTCCGTTACCTCAAATATGGATGTGATGACATCTATATGCTTCAAACGCAACAACACACCTATACATCATAGTTTTCTGGTAAATGTTTACTTACGAAACTCGGCACAAGCTTAAATGATGAAGTGTGTGCCATCTTGAGTCTTTGTTGAAACTGAACTCATTTCTTCATTTTGGTTTTTATTTTGATTTAAATGTGCACATTTAGGGTGAAGATGTGAGTATGGGTATTTGGATGGCAGCCATTGGGCCAAAACGCTATCAGGTATGTTTTTACTTGATTTGTTAAGTAACTGAGAATCCTACATACATGTACTTGGGAATCAGCGCTATTTCACTCAGTGCAAATCTGCTTAGACTGAGCTGTAAAGAATTTTAAACTGCTAAGGAACAGATGATTGTTATTATGTCCTCATATGTAAAACCACAGAGTTCAAAGAGGGTGTACTTCCTTTTCCCCATGATTGTATTTTCCTGGTACGGCATGCTATGTGCGTGCTTTGCTCCTCCTACAGCAGTGGTGGCAAACCTACGGCATGTGTGGCAGAGGCCACTCAAAGCCCTCTCTGTGGGCATGTGTGCCGTCACCCCAGCATGGCCATAACTTATGTGCTGGGAGTGGCAGAGGAGAGGAGGGCTCTCGCACGCCGTCCAAAGCCTGCGGCACCAGGGCCTGGCGAGTATTGAGGGGCTGAGCACGCATTGACTTTTTATGCGTCAGGGCCTCCCACCAGTCTCCTTTTCCTACTTGGGAGTAAGCCGCCTTGAGTTCAGCAGCGCTTAGCTCCAAGGTCAGTAAGCATATAAAGAAGGCAACCTAAGAAGGGGCTGCTGGGTTTACATATTTGTTGTGCTAACAGAGAAATTCATTCTGTGGAGGCTGTGATCAAACGGCAGCCAAAGAAACAGCAAAACAACAGCAACAATATTTATTTCCCACCCATCTGGCTGGGTTTATTTATTTTTATGTGTGCATGCAACCATTCTCATATATTATAAATTGGGAGAGGGTGGCTCTTGGTACAGCCCTCCAGTGTACACTAGTGGCCCAAATTGTGGAACCTTCTGGAAAAAATGTATTTCCGAGGTTTGATGGCTCATAACACAACTTTGTTTTGGAGTAATACCAGTGCTTTTTTCTGTGGGGACACATACCCCTAAACATTTTGTGAATTTAATGGAAGAAGAAATTCACTGTATTTATTTTTCCCGATTTGAACTGTATTTGTTTTCCCCCGGTGGTGATTTTCTTGAGTCAAAATGAGAGTACCCCTAAACATTTTTTTAGAGAAAAAGCACTGAGTTATACCATAAAATTATGTATCAACGGAAAGACAAAGAAGAATGTAATGCAATAACTTTTTGAAGGATTATTTATTACAACTGCAGTCATAAAGAAGAAACGTGAAACACACAGAAAACATGAGATATACAGGTTAAATTGCCATTTTGGCACTTTAGGTTGAATAAGTGGGTTTTGGGTTGCAGTTTGGGCACTCGGTCTCTAAAAGGTTCGCCATCAGTGTCCTAATTTCTTGGCTCAGGGTAGCAAAAAACTGCATCCATTCCAGTGGTCTGAGAATTGGTTGTATTTAGCCAAACAGAGAGTATGGGCTGGGGAATCTGTGGCCTTGCAGAGGTTGCTTGACTACAGTTCCAATCATCCCTACCCATTGGCTACAAGAGCTGCAATGCTACAACTCCTGATTGCTGCGTGGCATCTAACCTGGTGACTTGCTGGCTGAAGCAATCCAGTAACTTAAGATTCAGTCTTAAGTGTTTGGTTCCTGTTGCCAGCAATATATTTCTAGTTATTTATTGAGGAAATCTTTGACTTCTGCTCTTCTTTAGTTTCTCACTACCCCTGCTGTCTGTATTTTAAAATCTTGTTACAAGAGGATACTTGTATAACTAATATGAACTGCCTTTGGAACTATCACTGTGACCTCTTCTTATCAATGTTTGACATGTTTTGTTTCCTGTTAAAGAGTCTCTGAAATAATTCTCTCAAACAGGACAATCTCTGGTTGTGTGAGAAGACATGTGAGAGTGGTATGTTGTCCTCTCCGCAGTATTCTCCAGAGGAACTTGCAGAGCTCTGGAAAGTCAAGGAACGTTGTGGAGATCCCTGCAAATGTGATGAAAGATGAACACTGGCCAATAGCATGAGGAAACTGTAGTTTTCAGTGATAACAGGAAAGGCTCTCAGTGGGTTCTGAAAAGAATTTCCTTTCATAAGACACAACATCAGTCTCCTGTGTAGTTTGTCACTTGTGACAAATATTAAGTGTGGGTAAGTGGCAGTTGTGTGTGCCCCCCCCCCCCCCGGTTACATGGAAAAAGAGGAAATATGTTTGCTGTGGGTGCCAAACTATACATGGAATTCACTTATTCTCACAGGCGGATTCACGCAGGTAATTTGTTTTGTGTCAAATGGCCCTTTAACAATGTTTTGTACATCTTTTCTTTTGTAAAGGGAGCCTTTCGATTTCCATATTCTCTATAGGAGTTTTACAAAGCTAAATGTGAAGTAAAGCAATTTCCTTTATTAGTAAATGACAGATGTAGATAAGCTTGACCTCTCATGCATTAATATGCAAAAAGAAGAAGGATTTAAGTCTAGCCTTAGGAATGTAAGAGGCCCGCACTACTGTGCCAATGCAGGAGGGAAGCATAAGTTAGTGTACCAGTATTCCACTTATGGGCACTATATATTCTACCACTTGCTAAAGAACGGTGGTGAATGCTGCAGTAATTCTGCATTTCTTCATTCCTTGCACCAGTGGATAAAGAAATCAGGGTAGCAGGTCCTTTCTCCCATGTGGTGGTGTGACTATGGAGCACTCAGGCAGCGATGCTATACCCCACTGGGTGGGTGGGGGGCAGGCATGGTGTAGGATTGTGCTGTTAGTAGCTGTGTTTACTTAGTAGTGTTATGCTTGCTAGTAATGCAGTGCCCTCAGGCCAGGTGGACAATGAGAATACCTCAGTTTTTAATTCTCTAGATCTTATGATTATATCTATAATAATGAGAGTAGAATTTATTATAGTCCCATCCACTTCTAAAAAGTTAGCAGCGTAGCACAAACCATGGGTTAAATGCATTTCCATTAAGTTGGTTAAAGCTTACCTTTTCTCAATGAGGCATGGCACTGTTTTTAAAGAGAAATTTATTAACAAAGTATACCACCTAGTAATTTGTATAGTAAATAAGCGTTCCATTTTTCATATCAAGGTTCTTCCAGGAAATAGTTTTTTAAAAAATCAACATACGACGTGTTAGAGGCTTTGCTAGCAGCATACAACTGTTTATTGAAAGATGTGAAGGCAGCAGTTACCATCGGACTAGAATGGAGTCTTCATTTTCAATAGAGTAAAACTGCAATGGCTTTAGGTCATTGTCTAGTTCAAATTCCTTGCCTTTCATCTAGGATAAGAAAAGATCCAGATATTAGACTATTTTAATCTTGCATAACTTTTTTAGAAAGGCAAAAGATGTGAGCTCAAGCAGCTGCTACCTCTCAAAAGAAAGCCGAACAAGGTCTAAAATTATGGTTATGGTTACTGTCCTTTACAGGAATCAAATAATTCAATAGTGTTAGAGTGCAGTGTTGACAGTAGCAGTGTGACAAATTGTATTCTGTATTGTATGAACATGAGCTTACTTTAGAACTTTCGTAGGATAGCTTCAGTTCTGAACCTGGGATTTTAAGTAGCCGATACAGCAATCCTTTAACCTTCTGGATAGTCATAGACTCTGTATAGGGAAAAGAAAATTGATCAACTTCAAATAATTACCTTTTAATGCATTTAAGTAGATTTCCTGAAGTTGCTCTCTTGAAGCAATTAGCAGCAGCACCTCAGTTTGACATAAAGGTAATAATATAAAAACTATAAACCAAATTGGAGTTTCTATAGTATATGTATACAACACACTGACTGACCTAAGTGACCTTCAGGACTTAGTTTATGGCATTTGCTCTTTTGTACTTTGACTGAAGCTCTTCCCTCTGCAAAAAATGATTGTCATTCTAGGAACTTACAAGGTCGAAAATTGTGTATATTAATTAGTTCTAGTTTACCACTAGCTTTATGTGCTTGCATTACAAACCAATACATATGAACATGGAGGTGTATTTTTGTAATGAGACTTGAACGAGTAAGTTAGTTTTTTAAAACTATCTTCTAAATTTGAGCAATGCAAGATATTGGCTATTGTGGGTAATCCCCTTCCCCTTTCATTTAAAGCTTTATCTGAAGGCACAGCAATAGTGAGTTACTCTATTGTCACAAAATGTACTTAGAAAAATATTTTTCTATTAACTTTTTGGAAAAGCTGTATATTTTATGCAACTTGTGATAAATGTGATTTTTATTTTAGAATAAATACTTTTCAAAATACAGTGTTCAAATTCATTAAGACCATTTGATCACATGGGTCATACAAGTGTGTTAAACTATATTCCTGCCACCTCACTGAGAAATTCCCATGGAGAATGATGGGATTTGTATCCATGGAATATATGCTATTTCTTCTTCCACAAGATAGATTCAAAAGTCAGGTCAGTTTTGCCTACATTGGGATATTACACAAGAATGGAAATGGATCTTGGCTTTGTGTGTCCCCGTCCACCAGAAAAATACTTCCACTTTGTTACACTGGCATTTATTTTACTTGGGACCTGTATGTAATTCTGTAAGCTGCTGCTTAAATGCTTTACTCCAATGTAACAATTAAGTCAGCAGAGACTACTCTATGCTGTTTCATCAAGTAAGTACTAAAGGTGTAAAATTTTGAAGCAGGGCAGAGAACTGGGCTTTTTAAGGGAAAGCAGGACATGAATTGAAATATGCAATTTTCCTTTCAAACTTATTTTACTGCTTTAACAAAAAGCTAGCATATAAATTGGTATTATTTGTCATGTTTACTCATAAGTAAAGCCCATGTAAGCATGCAAAAGCTTGCAGACCCAAAAGTATAAATACTTTACGCTGCAGTTCTATACGTGTCTCTCAGAAGTAAGTCCAATTAAAGTTCAATCATATTTAAGTGAGTATAGAATTGCAGCCTTAAGTTTTGTATAAGCTAAAGGACAGCAGACATGGGATACTTGCTCTTAATGCCTCCAAACAACAGCCCGCATAAGGCAAGAAAATGATGGCCCTGTATGCTCTTAAGAAGGCAGCACCCTCTAGGTGCAGAAATTAATCTTGAATCTGAATGTTGTATTCTAATAACGACAGGAATTATCACCCTCTAATGTTGCTGATTATTTCATACAAAAGATAATCTTGCATATATTCCTAATCTATTTAGCTTCCCCACAAATACTCCCCGTTAAGCAGATGCTGCTTTAAGAGGATTCACCATTTAATCAAAATACATACTTGAACAACCAGACTGAAGTTTTGAATGTATTAAACAGTCATCCAACCTAACGGGGTGGGGGGAATCCTAATTAGGGTACTCTGTAAAAAAATTACAATAGCCTAATTTCTCTTGCTTCAAAGGAATACTCTTTTAAAGATGCTTCTTACATCAGTGTGCAGGCTGAGGATGATTCTGCTGCCTTCAAAAAGGCAGAATGAGGCTAGTTTCTCAATGCGTTTTTACAATAGAAGGAAAACTGGGTGGTATCCAGTGAAATAGTTCTGTTAACGCAAGGACTTTTGGCTGCGCAATAGAACTTACAGGTCAGGTCCTCTCCCTGAGCATCTCCTAAATCTGTTCTGGGTTTCCCCTCAATCTTCTGGAGCAGATTTGGGAAGGGAGATGGGGATGCACAGGGAGAAGTTGTGTTAAATCAACAAAAATCCATGCTGTAATCCAACTAACTTTGTTGCATAGTGCTTTAGGTACCCTTGAAGAAGAATTTAATCCACTTTATGTGAAAACACTTAAATATGAGGTAGCCAAGAAGCACAAAATAATTCTGACACGCAGAAACAACAGGCTATGTCAAATGATGAAATACTGGCTTAATATGCCATGATATAAATTTAATAAATAATAATGATATACCTAAGCTCTGCGCACCAGCAGTCAGTCACTTTGTGCAAGCTGAGAAACAAGTCAGGGAGCCACAGTTAACGGTTAATTACCCACTACATGCCAAATGGTTTATGACTTTCAAAGAAGCTTGGACTCTTAAGCTAACTTTAAACCATAGCTGGCTTGTGTAGAAGCCATTAACCCTGGTTCCCATGTAATGGGAAGTTACAGTTAACTCTGGATTCCTGGGTTTCCCTAGTCATCTGAATGAGTTGTATGTTGGTGCACAGAACTCAAGCATATCTTCGCTTATTAAGCTGGGATTTGATCATGCCTGAAATCAACATTGATTCTTGTCCTTACCTGGCAGTTTCTTCTCAATGGGCTTCTGATCAGGTCTGTCAGGACACTTAAAGGTTAAAGCTTAGAAAATAAAGAACAGTGAGAAGCTGATGTAATACTAACATTTTATACAATGTATATTAGTTATAGGCAAGAGGAAAAACCTTATGCATATTTCCAATTAACCCCTAATGCACTGTTGGGTGTAGGAATTCTTGACACTGAAAAGCGTATGGCAATTTCAAAGGCAATAGATTAATACTTATAAGTTACAATGCCTGGGGCATGACTATATCCTAAGAAACAATTTCAGGGTACCAAGAAACTGAGAAACTTTGCTTGACATAACTGAGTCACACCACAACGGTACAAGCAGAGTTTAAAATGTCTTTGGGTCAGGGGAAAGTGGATGTCACCATGCCTACTTGTTACCAAATACACTAAGAGTATCCCTTCCCCTCTAAAATAAGCAGATCCATCTGAAAGCATTTTTTAAAAACCTCTGGCCTCACCAGGAATCCTGAGCGTGCTGAGGAATATTAAACTTAGATTCAAACATGCTGCTTGTCACATACAGCAGGGGTGCAGAACATGCAACCTTCCCAGTGTTGCTGGACAACACACATCATCCTCAGTCTCCAGCCATGCCGGCTGGAGCTGATGGGAGTTCAGAGGCCAACATCCTCTGGAGAGAGACAGGTCCCATACCCCCCTGATGTGTAGAAATAAGAATCATGATCTCAACACCCCACATCCTTGTTGGTTTAAGGCTGCAGAAGCTATACGGCGAGGAGGGGAGGAGTCATCAGTTAAATAGTCTGTTGGGGATGTGTACAAACTTGTACAAATACTTTTCTTTAGTTTGGCCTTATATCTTACCCAACAGCTGACTTTTTAGTGAGAAGGGCTGTTCTCTTTTCAGCTCTCCATCTTCAGGGGCACCATATTCTGTTATGGAAAAATGACAAGAATAGCAATTCACTTAATGCTTAAAACAAAATATTAGTCTTGTAGGTAGGTTTGCTCATGCTGGCAGGTAAAAGAGGGATTGCAACTTTTCAAAGGTTCAGACATTTCTGACTGGGTTATTAATGGCTACACAAGGGCAACAATGAAGAAAAAGATCTGATGTAGAAAGGTCTGAAAGGGCTCATAGGCACATTCATCTGAAAGGAATTAGAAGCTTCTATGCACCCAGGAATCCCTCATTACCAGAAATAACATACTTATAAGCCCTGATCAAACCTTTGCTCAAATCAAAAAGCTCATGTGCAGAGCAGGTGTCCTACACTGACTGACCCTGCAAACACATATCACATGAGGATCAGAAAAGCCAATGTTTTGTTATTCTACGTTATGAATTCTGCCAGGGTGCAAGAGAGAGGCAGTTGCTGGGAGAGCATCTCCTCTTGGCTACAGACAGGTTACACTGCAAGGATACTGAGAGGAAGATGCAGTCACTCAGCATTCCAGATAATGCTGGCAACTGGGTTTTGCCTCACCAAAAATAAAGACTATTGAGTTTTATTCTCTGTACTGTAGTTCCAAGGGGTTGGAGCAGGAAACCTTGGACCATGAGGGCCACATTGCTTCCTGGACAACCTTCTGAGAGCTGCATGCCAGTGCTGCGTTGAGCCAGAGGCAAAAGTGGGTGCAAGAATGGATATTACTTTTACTTTTTTCAGCAGGCTACATTCCAGCTACAGCAAAAGCCAGCGGTCTCTACTTAGCTTCACCTCCAAAATCTCCCCCAGGCAACAAAAAGGTATTACTGCAGTTCAAGGACATGTACCAGCCAAGCAAAAGCAACTGAAGAGGGCACAGAGCAGGGCTGGTGAAGGATATGGCCTGTGGATGGGCATGGTCTGTAGAGTCTTGAGAGCCAAACAGAGATGACCGGAGGGCCACATTTCTTTGAAGCTGGAAAGATATGTTCCGTGCCAATATACTTTCTTCTCCCTCTCCCATGGCACGAAACAAGTCAAGTTTCAGGTTGGTGGCAGACAGGCTTCCCCTCTCCATCCTTGAAAGATGGGCTAGATACTACCAAGCCCAAAGATGCTGGAAAGTGGTGGAAGTGTTGGGCTAACCCAAGGGAATAGCAAAAGGGATAGTCACTCTACTTTTTGCCTAGAAACCTGACCCTGCTTGTAGCAAGAGGTGATATTCCCAGACATGGTTATTGCTTTCCCCTGCCATCTCCAAGAATGTCTAAGAAAGTAAAATGCACTTCCTTACTGATCTGTGAAAGGATTATACCAAGGCAGGCAGGCAGGCATCTTAAAACAAGTCAAAATGCTAGAGGAAAAACCCTTCTACTGACACACTACTTACTATCACAGAGTAACTGGAACCTGGGGTGAGCAGCAAGGAATTCCTCACTTGGATTGTTTTTGTTTGGATCCTGATTACCACCAGCCTTTAACCAATCGATGTCATATTTTTTCCTGTAGTCAAGTTCTGCTCCTTTTCTTTCCTCAGGGGTGATCTGTGACAAAACAAGGACATATTTCTGCAACATATCACCAGAACAGCCGTTACCAGTTTATATAAAGAAAAGTGTATAAGATCAGAAGGCTATAGTTTATGTCATTTCTAGTTGTAACGTGGACCATGAAAACTGCCAGGTCTTTTCATGTAAGCAACTGGGAATGGCTTCAACTCCAGCAGGGTTTTCAAATTAGCAAATGATACAACTTAACACAGCTCCAGCTGCTTTTCTACTATAGATGGCTTTTGGGCTGTGGATTTCTCAAGCAGCACTCACCGCTGCTACATTACAAACTGCTGCTGTACACTAAAAGGCCTTCTGAAAACAGTCTGTAATGTGGCAAAGAGAAAATAAGGCAAAATTTCTCAAGCCCTGGGGTGCCTGAAGCCAGAGTTTCTGTAATGAGACTATTAGCCCACCACCTCACAGAAAGAAATGTAAGAGAATTTCATTTGAGGTACCTATAAACATCATTTGATTACCATAGAAAGAAGGGGTCTTAAGTCCCAGCCCTAAGCATCAACGCCAAAGGAAACAGCCAGCATTGGGTATAACAACTGCTGAACCTGAGCAACAGAATATCCTGGGTGGTTTACTGCTGCTTCACCCAGTTTAGTAAAAGGTACAGTACCAAAAGGTACAGAACTACATGAATCAGAAATATAGAGAGCCAGCATGGTTCAAACGATACTAAGATTTAAAACGTATTTACAGTAAGCCCACATTTAACTAGTGCACATTCAGCTTTATATGCTTGACAAATGGTTTATTTATTTTTTAAGTGGTAAGGGGACAGGCACCTGGGACAAAAAAGGCTTTGGCAACTTCACCCACCACTGAACCTGTGCTTTGACTTCATGCAATTTTGGCTTTAGGTGCGATCCCCAGAATGCAACCCATGTGTAAATTCTGGTTTACTGCATATAATTTCAGCATTGCAGTAGGCGTATGCTACCCTTGCCTTGTTTCTGCTACACTGGTGCAAGCTGCTCTGTGTGCTGTCAAAAGTTACACAATCGTCAGCAATGGGATGCTTTTCCAGCATCCAAGTTTAAATAACCCAAATTCACAAAAAGTCAACAACACAATCAAAAGTTGAAGTTTATTTTTAAAGTCTCTTCTTTGGGATCACATTTTTGGTCATCTGAGAAAACTGATCACACCAAGAACAATTAATTCCATGTTATGGTTTGTGTCTAAAGTTCTCAGGCACAAGAAACACTTTTCACGCTCCTCAACACTGCTAACTGAAAAGAAACGACATACCTCAGACTTGTTCAAAAAGCGTAATTGGCCTATTTTGGCAATAATAAGCTGCTTCACAGTCGCTGTGTTTTTGTCTATATCCATTAAAGGGTTATTCCGGCAATCTAGAGATTGAAGCTTTTGTAGTTTATCAAGTTCATTGATAACGGACCACTGAAACAAGAAAATGGAAAAAATATGCCAACATTGAAACAAAAATTTCCTCTGCTGCATATTAAATGCTACACGAGGCTCTCATAATGGCCACTATTGGAATGACAATGTATTACATTAAACAGAAGTAAGTCATGCTATTTCACTTAATTATCTACATAATGCTTAGAAACTAAGAGCAAACCCTAACAGAGTCTAAAGCTGGGGAAACAAATCTTGCTTGGTCTCACACTAGTATATTTCAACTTCTACAGCTAAAGAGTCATAATTCTGAAGCAGTTTTAACTCTATTCTTCTGTTTCAGGCAAAGAGAACTAAAATGAGGAAATTGCTTGGATTTTTCTTAAACTAACCCAGAAATCAGCTTGCAACAATCAGGGGCTCAAAATCTCAATAGGCTGTGTATAGACAGTGACTTAATGTGTTAACTCTTACTGTTATTGCGGTACTTGCTCCATAGCAAAAGCTTAATGAAAACAAGAATAGTGTGTGTGCACACACACCAAATTCATACCCAGAGAAACTCAATGAAATCAACAGGCATGGCTAATTTCAGTCCATTGGTTTCTATGGCTCTTAGATAAATTATGACTTAGATAAATCGTTTACATTTTATTTCGTACAGTTCATATTGCTAAGAAAATACAGCCAGCAACTTATTCAACAAAAGCAAAGTTCTCGATTTTGAAGGTGCTCTATTATTTCAATCTAGGGTGCAAATTATGGGATGGATACAATACATAGTGCATAGTCCCTACATCAACCCCTTGCATAGTATATGCCACAAATATACCAGCCAAATGCCCTGGCCTGACAGTGTAACATTTTCATTGTGTACTCTCAATTGACTGAAAGTCTGTTTTGAAAGTTTAAAAGATAAAAGCCAGTGTTATAAAACACCAGTGCCCACCCTTCTATACACAATTCAATGCATTTCATCAATATTTTACTTACTTCTGCTATTCTATTGTCCTTTATTATAAGATGTGTTAAAGAAGGGAACATTCTGGTCTTGTAACCTTCAAAGAAAAAAAAAGAAGAAAAATGAATAAACTGATGATAGTAAAGAAAAATGAATGCACACAAAAATGTTAATGGTGCTCAGTTTACTTACCAAATTCTACATCGGGAAAATGTATGGAAGAAATTCCATTATTTGAAAGTATTAGTGTTTCTAATCTGAAATTTAAAGTCAGAGAAAGGCAGTTAAAATATAAGCTAATAATATATAACATAAGCAGGTATTAAAGCAGGCACTATGCTCTGATTAATCAAATTCTAAGAAAGAAAGAAAGAAAGAAAGAAAGAAAGAAAGAAAGAAAGAAAGATTCCCCAATGGAAATAAAATTATGGAAAGGAAAATATTGCTTGAGAAAACTGAAGGTAAGAAAAGCAAATCCAGATCTAGAGAAAAGGACACCTGGAAGCCATCAGCAGCAAGTGCTTCAAGGCATAGATTCAAACACATTTTGATGGTATAAGTTGTATTTAAAGCAGTCTGTTGCATCACTAGAGCAGACCTCTGCTTGCACCACAGGAATTTCACCTTCCGCCAATCCCAATGCACCCTCAAAATATGCTCCAGAGGCAGGTCAGGGGACTGGAACAAATTTAGGGGCATCTAGAGGAGACAACAGGAAGGTGAAATCCAGCTGAGTGAGTAGAAGTTTGCTGATGCCCACAGTGCGTAAGCTGCAGCCAATATTCATGGAGTTTTTGTCTGGTATAAACAAAACATGGTTTAAGCTCAGTGAACAAAATCTTACTTGGCATCCCATTAAGTTACTTTAAAAAAAAAAAGAAAGATGGACAGAAATTGATTATAGATTACAGGCACTCTTGTCTTCAAAATGGGAATGGGGTAGAAATGAAATGGCTATGTGGTAGAGCAATGTAGAAGAACCACATCTGTTCTTTGGAAGAATCGCCAATACTTTCTGCAAAAAAATATAACTCTTGATCATTCTATATGGCTGGTGCACCACAGATGTTAAAGCTTCCATGACCAAAAAATCAAGAGGGGACACAAGATTGTGAATTGCCCCCCTTAGATCTTTGGCTCTAGCATGTCTTCACCCAGCTGGCCTTAACCCATGGTTAAGTTTTACACAAACGGTGAAATCAGCAGTAGTACAGAATAACATTTACCTTGGGAGATCTGCAAGTAGAAGAAGCTGATTTTCATCTGTTAACAGGTTGTCTGAAAGGTTTAACCATTTCAAGTTATGTAGGACATCAATAGGTCTGAGGGAAGATATCATATTTAAGAGTACAATAAAAACATTAAGAAATGTAACTGGTTTCTTGTTCCTTTGTCACATTATACAACGTGGGAATTAACTGTTTGCTTTAGCTCCTGTAATACTGGAATGCTATATAAAGCTCAATGATCACAGAGAACAATTTATCCAGGATTGGTTCCATGAATTTGTTCTTGATGAAGAACTCAAAAGTTGCCAGCTCTCTCCAGCTTTTAGAGGTATTTACCTACAAGATGCAAGGAATGGAGTATAAGCAGATTCCCAAATCAGACCACTGGGTCATCCTAGCTCAGTACCATTCATTCTAATTAGCGTGGCAGGTCAGACTCATATTTTCCCCCAAACCTGGGGGAAGGTCCACAACTTGAGGAGTTCAAAACTGAAAATTCCCCATTGTACGAAGTACCAAGCTGAAAACATTTATGTTCTCTCAGCAGGAAAATCCTCTAGAGAGCATTCAGGAATCAATTGGATTCAGCACCAACATTCAAAATGATTAGCATGCCATAATACTAAATGTTCAACCAGCATTCTAATAAGGAATATCACAATTCAAGAAGACTGCTTATGGTATTTACAGTTACTCTCATACCTTTTTAAAAGTGAAATGTCATTGGCAGCAAGATGTAGTTCTTCAAGAGCTGGCCACCCGGTAGCACATAAAAGAACCTAATGGGAAAACCTCACTTAGCACAAAAATACCATTTTGTGTATCTTATATACATTGTACAGTGGTGCCTCGCAAGACGAAATTAATCCGTTCCGCGATTCTCTTCGTCTAGCGGTTTTTTCGTCTTGCGAAGCAAGCCCATTGACAGCTTAGCGGATTAGCGCTATTAGCGGTCTAGCGGCTTTTAGCGATCAGCTGAGAAGCGGCTTATCAGCGGAACAGCTGATAAGCGGCTTAGCGCTTAGGGAAAGGGCGGAAAAAAGCGGGGGGGAAATGTGGGAACTCGCAAGATTTTTTCGTCTTGCGAAGCAACCCCATAGAGAAATTCGTTTAGCGAAGCGCCTCCAAAAACGGAAAACCCTTTCGTCTAGCGGGTTTTCCGTCTTGCGAGGCATTCGTCTTGCGGGGCACCACTGTATACTGGTATACCTTAACAGACATACATTAGAACAAAACAGCACCAGATTTATTTATTTCACGACCACTCAAAACTGGCTTAGATCTTATTTCAAAGATTGGGGAAGTTCTTCTCTAGTATGAATGCCCTTGTTCAGATTCTACTGCAAGCCACTTTCAGGGGTCTCACAACAGGTAACATAAGGCAATATCTTTTTTCCTTTAGAGGTATTAAGAAACCTTCCTTTTTCTTAATACCTGGTGAGAGCCAGTGTGGTGTAGTGGTTAAGAGCGGTAGTCATGTAATCTGGGGAACCGGGTTCGCGTCCCCGCTCCTCCACATGCAGCTGCTGGGTGTCCTTGGGCCAGTCACACTTCTCTGAAGTCTCTCAGCCCCACTCACCTCACAGAGTGTTTGTTGTGGGGGAGGAAGGGAAAGGTTAAAGGGAGTGAAAGGCGGGATATCAAATCCAAACTCTTCTTCTTCTTTTTATGCTTCACATAAAAAATGCCAATACTATGTTTTGCTATATTTTTTTTAGTAATATATATGTTTAAAGTGTCTAAAAGCAATTCCCAAACGTAACTGGAAGTGTTTCATCACAATGAAGTATTTTCAGCTTTAATATTCACAGCAATTATGTTGAACATACAACTCAAACCTAAATATATTTGCTGATAGGTTCCAGTGGCTTCAGTAGAACTTCAGAGTTAAATGTGATTAGAAAGGCAAACACACATGATTTGTCTAGGTGGAAGTTAATAAAATCCATTTTATTAGGATTTTGTACTGTACATGGTGCAGTACTGTTGACACCAATTATTTATGTGCAGCAATATTGCTGTATTGAAAAAAGTGAAGGTCTTAAATGGTGTCATCCTTAATAACTTTTATCAGGTATCTTGTTTGTATGGCTTTCTTAGGATATATTTCAGCCAAATACAGCCTGGGTACAATCAAATTTTCTATTAACATAAAGATGAGCACTTCCCCTGGAGTTTTGATAGGGATAATTTTTCAGGATCTCACAGGAGGATTAGTTTTGTATTTGCGAATTGAAGGCAACTGAAGATCTCCTTCCTTATTTGTGCTCTTGCTATAAACATAAGTATTGATGAACTCATGTTGCCTATAAACTACAAATGATTTTGTAAGTGAAGACCCATAACAATCTTTAAATATTTTGTGACAAAAACAAAGCCATATGATTACGGTCATACCAAGCAATTCCAATGCAATATTAAATTACATTACCTCTCTCCATGTCACTCTTGTTTGATTAAGTGCTAAAGTCTTGAGATTACAAAATGTTGTTGAAGCAGGTGGTGGAGTAGATGGAAATTTCATTTTGTTCTGACTATGTAAAAATAGAAAAAAGTGTCTTGCTTTTAGTGAATGGAACAAGTTCAAATCAATTATCTTTGTTGGTTAATACACATTTTAAATTGTGTGCTTAAGGCAAAGTAAGTTTATAACCCTTCTGTTAAAGGTAAAGGTAAAGGTACCCCTGCCCGTAAGGGCCAGTCTTGACAGACTCTGGGGTTGTGCGCCCATCTCACTTAAGAGGCCAGGGGCCAGCGCTGTCCGGAGACACTTCCGGGTCACGTGGCCAGCGTGACAAAGCTGCATCTGGCGAGCCAGAGCCGCACACGGAAACGCCGTTTACCTTCCCGCTGGTAAGCGGTCCCTATTTATCTACTTGCACCCGGAGGTGCTTTCGAACTGCTAGGTTGGCAGGCGCTGGGACCGAGCAGCGGGAGCGCACCCCGCCACAGGGATTCGAACCGCCGACCTTTCGATCGGCAAGTCCTAGGCGCTGAGGCTTTAACCCACAGCGCCACCTGCGTCCCGCAACCCTTCTGTTAGATTCCTGTAAATTACTATCATGTTTAAGATAATACAGGTAACTCACAATTTATGCACATTTAACTTGTGCACATTCAGCTTTACACGCTTAGCAATAAAAATAAAAAATGGGGCAGGCATCCAGGAAAAAAACTTCAGCAATCCCACCTGTCATTGTACCGAATGCATTTTGACTATACACAACTTTGATTTAATGCAAAACCCTGTAAAGTAACCCTCATGTAACTGAGAGTTGCTCATATTTTAAGTATCAACTGGAAGTAGTCAGATTACAGTGGTACCTCGGGTTACATACGCTTCAGGTTACAAACGCTTCAGGTTACAGACTCCGCTAACCCAGAAATAGTACCTTGGGTTAAGAACTTTGCTTCAGGATGAGAACAGAAATCGCGCAGCGGCGGCACAGCGGCAGCGGGAGGCCCCATTAGCTAAAGTGGTACCTTAGGTTAAGAACAGCTTCAGGTTAAGAACAGACCTCCAGAACGAATTAAGTTCTTAACCCGAGGTACCACTGTATATTTTTTTTATTTTTTTTTAATTTTTTTTTTCAGCAGCCTGTAGGCTTGGCCTTTATTGAACTGTTTTTTTTTTTTAATAATATTTTTATTAAGGATTTTCTTGTTTTACAGAAGTGTAGTGCCTTGTATTTTTTTCTTCTTCTTCTTCCATGTAACGTTTTTACAAATCCGTTTCATTTGTTGAGGCATTAGGGGGAGAAGAAAACAGAAAGAAAAAAGAAAGGGGGGGTGGGGAGAGGGAGGATGGATGGGGGTGGGGTCGGGTGGCGGTGTTTCTATTATGTTTAATGTATGTAGAGTTTGGTGTCAGCGTTGCTTGTGTTGTTCACTTGTGTTCCTTTGGTGGTGAGAGAGGTTGGGGTTGGCTTAGGGTGTGATTGTTTGCTTGTGATTGGCTGTGGTGATCTTTGTTTTCGTGTGTGAGTGAGGTGGGTGGGTGTTTTGGATCAGGTTAGCCATATTGATTTGTATGCTGTTGGTGGATTATTGTCATTGTCCTGTTGGGCTGTGTATGTGATAAAGGGGAGCCATACCGGGGTGAAGGCGTCTTCTTCTGTTTGTCCCCATGTCAGTTTCAGTTTATTAGTTAATTTTTCTAGTAGGGCTGTTTCCCATACTATTTGGTACCATTGGTCCATGCTTACTCCTGACAGGTCTCTCCAGTGTCTGGTTATGATGTTTCTGGTTGCTGAGAGCAGGTGGGTTATAAGTTCTTTGTGGTGTAAATGGGCATTGTTGTCTTGGAAGATGTTTAGTAGGGCCAATTCTGGGGTGATGTCTATTACTTGCTTAGTTATTTTACATATTTCTTGTATGGCTGTTGTCCAGAATAGTTGAATTTTGGGACACTCCCACCACATGTGGAGGTATGTGCCTGAGGAGGTGCACCCTCTCCAGCATTTTGGTGAGGTTCCTGGGTGTATTAGCGCTAGTTTCCTTGGTGTTAGGTACCACCTGTAGGTGAGTTTCAGTGTGAGTTCTTTTCTTTTTGTTGATATGGATTTAAAGGGGGGTTTAGACCACATTCTGGTCCATTGAGTGGGGTTAATCTCATAGCCTATGTCATTCTCCCATTGTTTTTTGATTGTGTCTAGGGGATTTGCGGGATTTTGGAGTAGTATTTTGTATATTGCGGATACCGTCCCTTTACCATTTCCCTTTGTTGTTAGGAGGAGGTTTTCGAAGGTTGTCAGGGGCCTAGTTGCTGCTGATTTTACTGTTGGGTTGTTTAAGAAGGCATGTAGTTGGTGTTGTGTTAACCAGGTCATTTGGGTGTCTTCTCGTTTGTCTTGTATTTCTTGTGTTGACAAGGGTTTGTTATTTTTATAAAAGTCTATTAGGCGATATAAGCCTTTGGTTCGCCAGGTTTTTGTCTGGAGGTTTTGTGCTGCATGGTAGAATAATGGGTGGTACGCCAGGGGGATTAGTGGGGATGGGGTTGGGGATAGTTTGCCTATTTGTGTTTTCCATGCTTTGAGCATGGTCTGTGTGTACCTGTTAAGTGTTGTGGGAATTTTCTTTAGTTTGTTTGGGAGGAGTGGGTATGTTGTGGTGCAGGTGTTTTCAATTGTGTCCCTCTCTAGGTGTACCCATTGTTTTGTCTCATCTTCTAGTATATATGGGATTATATGGCGTATTTGGTTGGCATTGTAATATGCTTCTATGTTGGGGATTCCCCATCCTCCTTCTGAGGTGGGGAGGTGCAGGTATTTGGGGCTTATTCTTGGTTTTTTATGTGAGAAGATGAAAGAGTGTAGTTTTCTCTGCCAACTGCGAAGTTGGGTTGAGGGGATCCAGATTGGGAGGGTTTGGAATAGGTAGGTTAGTTTTGGGAGTGTGATCATTTTGATCATGGCTATTTTGTCTGAGAGAGTGAAATTCGTGTTATTCCATCTCTTTAGGTCTTTGTTAATTTGTCGCCACAGGGGCTTGTAGTTGTGGAGGTACAGTTTATTGAGGTTTCTGGTTATTTGTACCCCTAGGTATCTGAACTTGGTGTGGCAAAGTTTTATTTTGGTGACCTTCGTGAGTTCTTTTTGGGTGTGAGGAGGGGTGTTGAAGCACATTGCTTCTGACTTTGTAAAATTTACCTGTAGGCCCGACACCATTGCAAATGTGTTGAGTTCTCTGATTAGGGAGATTGCTGTGCTTATGGGGTCTGGTGTTGTGACCATTAGGTCATCTGCAAAGAGCCCTAATTTATAGGTTCTGCCTTTTATTTCCACTCCCTTGATGTCTGTGGCTGCTCGGATGCGGATTGCTAAGGGTTCCAGAGCCAGGATAAATAAGAAGGGAGACAGTGGGCATCCTTGTTTCGTGCCTCTTTGGATAGCTATAGTATTAGAATCCATATTGTTAGTTCTGCATTTTGCTGAGGCTTGGGAGTATATTTGTTTGAGGATTTGTAGGAAGTTGGGGCCAAATTTCATGTTAGTTAGTACTGCTAATATGTATTTCCACTCCAAGCAATCAAAGGCTTTGAGGATGTCTAGGGACATAATTGTCAATGGGAGTTTGGTTGCCTTGCTGTGTTCGATCAGGTTCAGTAGTTTCCTGATGGGGTCTGTTATATTGCGGCCAGGGACAAAACCAGTCTGGTCTGGGGCTATTAACTTGTGTAGGAAGATTTTTAGGCGGTTGGCCAAGATTGATGTGAATATCTTGTAGTCTTGGTTTATTAATGAGATTGGGCGGTATGATTCTACTTT
This sequence comes from Podarcis gaigeae, assembly GCF_964106915.1. Classification (NCBI taxonomy): domain Eukaryota; kingdom Metazoa; phylum Chordata; class Lepidosauria; order Squamata; family Lacertidae; genus Podarcis; species Podarcis gaigeae. The sequence goes on along the minus strand of NC_139680.1, from coordinate 76,342,884 downwards.
GAGGCTGTCTTTTAGTGGTTTTGGGATGGAGACTATTTTGGAGTGGGTCCAGGTTTTGGGGATGGGGGCCCCTTTTATGATGTCGTTGAATAGGCGGGTCATGTAGGGCATCAAGGGTTCTTTGAATTTCCTATAGAATTCTGCTGTGAAGCCATCTGGGCCTGGGGCTTTGTGTGGTTTCAGGTTTTTGAGGACCGCATCTATTTCCTCTGGGGTGATAGGGCTGTCCATGAATTCCTGTTCCTCATCAGTTAGGGTAGGCATGGTCAGTCCTGCTAGAAATGTTCTGATTTCCTTCTCTGGTGGGTTATGGGAGGTGTATAGGTTGGAGTAGAATTCTGCAAATTCTGAGGTTATTTCTTCGGGGGAGAATGTTATGTTGCCGTCTTTTTTGGTGATGCAGTGTATTCTTGTTTTGAGTGCTTTTTTCCTACATCTATTTGCTAGTAATCTGGAGTTTTTCCCTCCATATTCGTAGAAACGTTGTTTAGAGTATAGAATGTTGATCATTGTTTTGTTAATTTCTAGGGAGTCTAGTTCTCTCCTTTTTTGTTCTATAAGTTTGAGGAGTTTTTTAGATCCTGTTTGTTTGTAGCGTGATGAGAGGGCTGTGATGTCTTGTTCTATTTTGCTAATTTTTGAGGAGGTTTGTTTTTTAAGGAATGTTTTCTCTTTTATGCAAGCTCCTCTGGTGACCGCTTTCATTGCGTCCCATAGGAGGGGGGTTGTTATGTTGTTTACATCGTTTTCCTTGAAGTAGTTTTGGAGGGTTTTTGTGAGGCTCTCTCTAATTTGTTTGTTTGTAGTTAGGATGGGACTGAAGGACCATGATGGGGTGGTTTGTGTTCCTTCTCCTATTTTAACGATGACTTCTACTGGGGCGTGATCTGTGATTTTAATGTTACCTATGTTTGTTGATTCCACTGAGGGGATCAGACCCTGTGTGAGTAGAATGCTGTCCAGTCTGGACACTGTATCATGGCGTCCTGATTGGAATGTATGGCTGATGTCTCCCGGGTTTTGCTCACCCCAAATGTTGTAGAGACCCCTGTTTTTTAGCATTTTTAGTAACTTGTAAGAGTTCCTAGTTGTTGGGGGTTTCCTTCGGAGGAAGGTTGCCCATGGGGTTGTGGGGTGGATATCTTTCAGGGATAAACCTTTCATATTTAGATTGAGGTCCCCTCCTAGGATTGCTTCCCCTTCAGAGAAGGAGAGGAATTTGTTTAGTGTCTTCTGGAAGAATTCTAATTGTTTCGTGTTTGGGGCATATATGGAGCCGATTGTCAGTTTGATTTTGCCATCTAGTGTCCCTTTAGCGAAAATGAATCTGCCTTTTTTGTCCTTGAGGACTGTTGTGGCAGTGAAGTTCAGGTCTCTACTGAGTATTATGGCTACACCACGAGCTTTCCCTGAGCCTTGTGCGACCCACTGTTGACTGAAGCGGGGGTCGCTCAGGAGTTTGCTGCCTTTGGGTGGGTTGTGTATTTCTTGTAGGAAGGTGATGTGTGGTTTCATGGTGTTTATGTATGAGGTGATGCGTTTTCTTTTGATGGGGTTTCCCAGGCCCCTCACATTTAATGTAATTGCTTTTAGGTTAGCCATCTTGCTTATCTATTATGTGGGGCGATTCCCTGCCAACCCGTTCGGGTTGTCTTGTGTCTCTCTCTTCGTGTTGTTTAAAGAACCAATGGGGTTGCGCTGACCTAGGGTGTGGTGGGTGGGGGGCTAGTGGGAGTAGAGTGAGATTTGGGTTAAAGAGTAGGGGGTAAGTTGTAGGGAGTTTCCTATATGTAGTCATATAGGTGTTTGTTTGGGGTATTTTGGGCCATCTGGCATTTAGCCGGTTGGTCCTAGGTCTCAGCTGGTGTGGAAGGCCATGTTCAAGGACAGGCCATCCCCCCTGTTGTCTACGATAGGGGGTGATCAGCGAGACAGTGTGAAGTGACTTTGTAACGTCGCTGTCAGGTATAAGGTTCGTAAGCAATGTTGCCAATGTTATAAGCAACATTGTTGGTGTGTTGGGGTGGGGATGTGGGTGCTGGTACGCTCTGGTGCCACCATATTGCTGGTTGGGTATCAGATTTTAGCCTGATTGTGGGTTGTGTTATTAAGGTTGGAGTTGTTTTTCCTTAGTATGGAGTATGAGGATGTTGAAGGTGTGGGTGATGGGGAATGTGGTTGAGGTCGTCTGGACTGGTGTTGGGGTGGGGGTTTCTGTGGGGGTGCGGGGCTGGGGGGGATGTTGATGGTGTTAACTAAATCTATGTTTTTTGGGGGGGAGAGAGGGGGAAAGGAGGGAGAAATCACCAGTCCTTCGGTTTGTGGGTTTTTTTTTCCTGGTTGCTTCATTCAGCTGCAGTTGTTGTTGTTGTTGTTGTTGTTGTTGTAGGGTTGTCCATCTGCGATGAATTGGTTTGGTTAATCTTGGTCTGGTTTCTTGTGTCGTATGGCCGGCGGGACGGTTCTGAGCGTTGTGCTTGCCTGTATTGGTTTGCGTTGTTCTGCCGCTTCTGTTGTTTCTTTTTGCTCTGTACCGTCGTCCAGTTGCTTGCTGTTGTTTCCTCGTGGTTGGGGCTGTCACTTGGTGGGTTTGTCGGTTGCCATTCCGGTGGGAGGTCGAGTTCAAGGTTCTTTAGTAGTTGCAGGGCCTCAGGTATGTTGGTAACCATGTGTTGTGTTGTATTGGTTGTTACAATGAGACGGAAGGGGAAGCCCCATCGGTATTTGATCCCTGCTTGTTGGAGACGCTGGGTGCATGGGCGCAGGCTTTTCCTCCGGTTTAGAGTATCCTGAGATAGGTCCTGTAGGGCCAGAATGGGGGTTTCTCCATATCGAAGGTTGGTTGAGTTTCTGAGGTTGTTCCATACCTCTTCCTTCTTTTTGTAGCGCGTGAAGCATACAATGATGTCTCTTGGGGGGGCGCTGAGTTTTGGCATAGGTTTTAGGGCTCTGTGAGCCCTCTCCAAGTCATCTGCCTCAAGTTTCAGGCCTGGGATTGTGTTTTTCAGCCAGCGTATAATTAGGTCTGTTGGGCTTTTCTCCTCTGCTTTTTCAGGAAAGTTGCGGAAGCGGATGTTACAGCGTCTATTGCGATCTTCAAGGTCGGCTTGCTTAATTTTCATCTCTCTGTGTTCTGCTTCCATTTGGTTTACCAGTTCGTCCAGTTTCTTGTTCACACGTGCGTTCTCCTCCCGGTATTGCTCTATTATTTTTTCTTGCATTTGGTTTTTGTTCTCTAGAGCTTCCACTTTGGAGGTTAGATTGTTGATTAGTACCTGCATGGGAGCCATTGTGGCCTTCAGTGTTTCTTCTAATCTTGCTTCCATTTCCCTCAGATCTCGTTTCGTTATTGGGTGGTCATCATCTTGAAGGGGAGTGGCCATCTTAGCATTGTTTGCCATCTCCCTGGTTGGTGTCATCTCAGTCTCCCTGATAGTTTTGGTTTGAGGTTGGCTTGGCGTCCACTTGGGGTAGGGCGTGTGGTGGTTAGGAGTTGTGCCAGTGGTGATTCCTGGGTATTGTTGGGTTGTTGAGCTGATCAGGCTTTGTTGGCTGGTGGCTTTTACAGAGCGTTTGGATTAGGCGGTCATTTGTGTCACTTCTAGCCTGTGTTTTAAGAACTTCTCTTGGGTTTTCTGTAGTTGCCTCAGCGGTGCCGCCGAGGCTGGGGGGGAGGGCAGGTAAGCAGAGGTGGGTAGACTAACGGACAGACAGTTCATATAAAGGGAGGGGGGTTAGCAGGTAGAGATGCAAGAGATTAGAGGGGTGGGGCCAGGGGGAATATGTGTTTAGGAGGGGGTTGTATATACCCAAAAGGGGTACTGGGGTCCAGTTAAGGTGGAAATTGGGGTTGGGAGTGCGCTTAGAAACAGAGACAGACAAATAGGCTATATGTAAAGGGTGGAGGGAGAAAAGGGAAGAAGAAGAAGAAGAAAGAGAGAAGAAGGGGGGAGGCGGGGGGGAGAGGGGAGATTGGAGTAAGAGAGGAGAGAGAGAGAGAGACAAAAAGAGTTGAAAGAGAGGAGAGATGGTACAGTAATATCAGAGGTATTAGATTGCAGCAGTAGTTTTAGCTATAGTATGAGGGGGCAAATTATGATAGGGTGATATGAATGTGTGTATGTGTTTCCTTTAGGGGAAGGGGGGGATAGAGAGAGGGTGGAGGGAGAGAGAATGAGAGGAGGAGGGGGAAGGGTGGGGGAGGGAAGGAGAAGAAAAGAGAGGGGGAGAGGAGAGGAGGGAGGGAGGGAGGGTGAGCTGCTGCAATGGTATGGGGGAAAGTCTTATTTTAAAAGAGGGGGTGGGGGGGAAAGGGCTCCCCTCTCAAAAACAAACTGACGGACAGGCTAAAAAAAAGGGGGGGTTGATTTTAAAAAATAAAAGGGATAGAGAGAAAAAAAATTGGGGATGGAAAATGAAAGGTGGGATAAGGGGAAAAAATGAGGAGGGGTGAAGAGAGAGAGGGGAGAGCAAAAAGGGAGAGAAAAATAAAAGGGGGGAGTTGAGGGGGAGAGTATCAGTAACAATAGCAGTGATCTAGGAATTTTTTGTTTTAAAAGAGAGTGGTGGTCGTAGCTGGGGGCGAAAGATTCCCCCCTCAAGAACAAGCCAACAAATAGACAAGAACGGGCTTTAAAAAGAGAGAGGGGAAAAAATGTGTGGTTTTAAAAAAAATAAAATAAAATAGATAATAATATTTCCTCCTAATTATTGTTATTATTTTTTATTTGTAAAAAAGTAATTAAAAATGTACAGGTAAAAGATAAAAATGAGAATTAAAGGTAAAAAAAAGGGGGGGTTGTCTTTAGATAGATAGATAGAGCTTTTTATTTAAAAAAGAAAATAAAAATGAGTAAAGTATAGGTAAAAGAGGATAGGTAAAAGAGAGTGGAAAGTCTGGGGCGAAGTGGCGGTCCCAGGAAATGGCCTGTGATGGTTCAGGGCTGTTTTCTGGGTACTGCCATTTTAATTCTTAAGAGGGGAGTTTGAGGTGAAAATAAAATGAGGTTTAAATTGAGGGTGTGTGTGTGTGGAAAAGTGTGTCTTTAAATAGTGTGTAGAAAAGATAGAAATAAAAATAAAGATTCAAATAAAGGGTGGCTGCAGCAGCAATGGCCCCTCTTTTAAAGAGAAAAATGATAAAAGTAGGTATATGGGGGGGAATAAAAAAGAATTTCTTTTTAAAAAAGGGGGAGAGGGGTAGGAAGGGGTTAAAAAGGGTTTTGTTTGTTGGTTGTTGTTTTTTATAGAAAAAAGGAGAAAAGAAGGGGGTAGTTTCTTCCTTTCTGTGATCTCCTTTGTCATGCGGCTTTGCATGGAGGGGTAGGCTCCGGGTCGGCTCAGCCACGTGTTTTTTCGCAGCGTCCTTTGCCTTCCCGTGTTCACCTACCTCCCCTCTTCCTTGTCGGCAAAGCTAGGGCTCCTCTTTCTTTCTTTCTTTCTTTCTTTCTTTCTTTCTTTCTTTCTTTCTTTTTTCCCCTTCTTCCTTCCCCCTTCTCTTTTTCTCCCTCTCTGCGTTAGCTCCACTGTCTTCCTGGATTTGGAGCTCCTCTCGGCTGTTGGGGGGGGGGTCGGGTGCCTTTCCGGCTCAATCAAGGTCGTGGGGGGGTGTTTTGGCTCCCTTGAAAGACGCCCCGGCACCCCCGATTCCTCTCCGTTGGCAGTGTTGGCAGCAGCAGACCTGGGAGCCCGGGAATCGGCCAGACAGAGCCTTTCACTCTGGCTGGCTTCAGGAGCTCTTTTCTGCTGCTGCAGCCGCCATGCTGCCTCCCAATCCTATCACCACTGTATATTTTAAACAAATTTCAGTAAATGTTGTATTTCAGAGATAGATTAAGCCAAACTATTTTTTATGTATGTGCAAATGTTAATATGTTGTCAGTGAAGTAAGCCACAGCAAAGTGCCAACCAACTGGCAAATCATTCAACCAAGGGCCAGTAATCTGATTCATGATCAACTCTCCCAATATTTCTATTTTTAGTGTAAAGCAGTTGAAGGGGTCTCAGATTTGATGGGAACAGTGGTGCATGCATGTGAAGGGATTAATCCTTTCCCTTCTGCCATTTCCCCATGTTTTCCCCAGAAGAGCATATGGCAGCTGGGACGTGTGTAGGTTTAAGATCAGGAAAACAGCACAGGGAAAGTGTTGGAAAAACATCGCCTGCTGCTACAAATAAGAGCCTCTTGATGATGCTTAACTAAAAATAGAAACTCTGGGAGATCTGATCCTGGATTTCTCATGTTGTGTAGATACCCCCAGTTTGGAATCTCAGCTCCCGGATTCTTAGATTTTCCAGAAAGCAACAGAGTGTCACTGTTCCTTGCCCAATTCACATTAAATTCTTTATGCTGCTCCACATTACTGTCAGCTTGGAATGGATAAGTATGAAACACTTTTAAGATTCTTACTTCTTATATATCGGACATGTCCAAGGTGTCAATTGCGATCGACTAGTCGATCCTGGGATGAATTCTGGCTGGTCGCCATGCCCCCTCTGCTGGAGACGTGCCTGAGCAGCCACCACCTCAGGGGAAGCAGGCTGTTTTGACGCTGTGTGCGCACCCACACCTTCCATTGGTGCCCGCTCACCCATCTTGTGTTAGGATTTTTATCTATCCGAGCTTCTCCAGCGAGTGGTATTATTGTACTATGTTTTGTATACATCATGTGAGTGTCTGAGTGAGCGTGAGACAGGAAGTCTGAGTACTGTTGGAAGTTAGTTTCACTTCTGTATGTGATGCAGTTCTGTACTGGGGTTCAGAACATGCTGACGGAATCTCTGTATTATAAGACTGTGAATGAAGTAGTTTAGAGCTACTGATTGAGTCTTTCTTCTGCTATGATAAAAGCCAGAAGACCAGTGTGCTCTTTTCAAGAGAGAGGGGTCGCTTATTATCGGTCTCTCTGGACTGCGGGAGATTTACGGCCAGAGAGGACCACCGGAGAGATGCCCCAAAGACTTGGGAAGTTGGCAGCCTTCCCGGGTGTTTCCAACACCTTGCACCCACCCCAGCCCTGGGGGGGAGACACAGCTGGTGGTGGGGGCAGCCGGCAGTGTGCACATTCCTCCCTGCACCCACCGCTGCTGCCAACCCTGCACCCACCTCAGGGGACGCAGCCAGCAGCCAGCGCCCACCTGCCCACATTCCTGCCCTCTCAGGGGAAGCAGTTGGCTGTGCGCACCCACCCACACTGCACCCATCCCTGGGTGGTATATCACTGCCAGTTTTTATACTGGATCGTATATCACAGCCTACTTCAAGTTGGACATGCCTGTTATATATCAACATTACAAAGCCTTTAAAGGATTTCAGTTTCTTTGTTGCTAATATGTTAATGAATAAACTTTCCTTTGCCAAAATCTAGATTCGAAACACACTAACCTCAACATTATTTTCTAATTTGAAAATCAAATAATTAATAGTTTAAAAACACATAATTGTACGTCAGCAACAAATTATTTGCAAAGCACTGACAGTTCAGCTGAGCCTACAAGGGGATCCTTGTGCCCATTTTAATCCAATCATCATTCAAGGGTAGGACTTTTAAATGGTTATTTTCATGGGTTTTGACAAAATTAGAATATACCACATAAAACAAAGCAAGGCAAAGATAAATACATTCAGTGATATCTGTCTTAATCAGTCAGAGGAGACCCACTGAAATTAGAGGACTCAAGTTGGTCCTACTTAGTCAATTGATTTCAATGGAATTACTCTGATAACCACTTACATACTATGAAATATGAAGTACCGCATAAGTACCTGAGATTAAGTATTTCTAGATTTTCAACTTGGCTTGCAATGCCTATCACTTCCTTCCAAGAAGACAAAAGATTTTTCGATAGACTTATTTGCTTGACATCTGGGCATGAACATTAAAGAAAAATGTAACTGAATTGTGAGGTTCAAGTAGTAGGACCTTGCATCTTGTTACTTTTACAGTCAATGTTTCTAGAACAGGTCATTAGTAAAACACCTTGAAAAGAGGTACTGCTTAAAGGTATAGCTCTCACCCTAGCTCTCACTCATCTGCATTCCTTCTATCATTCCTAAGTAGAACACCCAATTCTTTGACATTTTGATATGCTTCTCACTTTAAGTGATCCTAGCTGCAAAAATAAGAATGTTTTATCTAGTTGATTTTAAGTATGCTACCTCTTCCTCTGATGTAAAGTTAAGAAGTGCTGCCTTCTGAACCTGTGTTCCCAAACCAATTCAGACCTACCGCTAACCATGACTGTTTTTCCAGGTGAATAAAGGGAGACTTCATTCTGAGTAACACCTTTTAGAATTGGGTTCTGTCCATATGCAGGCTAATAATCTTTCCCCTCCTATCCAGACTAGTAACCTTTGCACATTTATCTCCAAGTCTGAAATTCTGGGCTACATGGACGAACAGACTGACTTGCCGTAAGACAATTTCCTGTTTCTCTAAACCTCTGCACAGCTTGCAGTCAATACTGTGCAACAGATAAACCTTTCACAATTTTTTTAAAAAATTACTTGCGGGAATTGATAGCAACTAATTCAGCAGTTTTCTTTTTTAAAAAAAGGATACTGGGGCATGCTCTTCTGATTTCTTCTTCTGGACCAGCAAGGCTTACTGCACATTCGTCTACTGAGATGTCAGTTAATGTATTCAATTGCCTGCAAGAAAAGAGTGTCTCAGCATAGAGCACTTTAGTGAAAAGCAGGAGTGAGGAACCTTCAGACTATGGACCAAACACAGTCTCTCCCTAGGTCATGCTGCCCCCACCCCAGCCCACCCTGCTCTGTACCCTCCTTAACTGCCAGAAACACATTAAATGACATTCTTATATACTGTTCATTTGCCAGAGAAAGCATACTTGCATTTGTTTTTCTTTAATGGAATCAAACCCAACAGTTTCTACGATCTTGCTTCCAAACGCTAATGATGATTCTGTCCCACCCTCGGCATCTTTTTCATCTTCATTCAATCCATACTGCTTCTTGACAGCAGAAAGGAAATCTACTCCAAAATTTGCCTTGCTTGGACGGATAAAGGATCCACCTGTGGGGTGCCTGGAAGGAAAATATAGAAAATTACAGAATTATAAACCACTTTTCTGTCAAAAAAATAAGCTTCTGCTGTTGACATTTTAGTAATACTTTTGTTTCAGAACTGTAAGCCTCTTAATATAATAATAATATTTTTTTATTTATACCCCACCCTCCCCAGCCAGAGCCAGGCTCAGTGCGGCTAACATCAATAAAATTACAATAAAACATAATGGGGGGTATAGACAAATAAAACACCAGTTTATTAAAATACAATTTAAAATGCAGCTTCATTGTAATAGTAGCCCATAAATCAAAACCATAAGGGGAGGGAAACATAAGGGTCAGAATGAGTCCAAACCAAAGGCCAGGCGGAACAGCTCTGTCTTGCAGGCACTGCGGAAAGATGTCAAGTCCTGCAGGGCCCTAGTTTCTTGTGACAGAGCGTTCCACCAAGTCGGGGCCAGTGCTGAAAAGGCCCTAGGCCTAGTTGAGACCAATCTAACCTCCTTGAGGCTCGGGACATCCAAAGTGTTGTTATTTGTGGACCTTAAGGTCCTCTGCGGGACACACCAGGAGAGGCGGTCCCATAGGTACAAGGGTCCTAGGCCGCATAGGGCTTTAAACCTCTTGGAGGCGGGTATGATAATAATGCAATAAACACATTTACCAGCACTGCAGAGCTTCACATACACTCTCAGCAATCCTTACAGTAGCTCTGCAAGGTGTCAATATTATTGTATCTACAGAGCTGTGCTAAATTAATAAATGTACACTTGTTCAGGGGTACTGAGACACTTGACTCTAACTGATTCATAGGCCTATTGCTTAGTTTTCACCCCTCCAAACCTAATAATAAGTATTGCGGACAGCCTAAAACAAGGGAGCTTTTAGGAAAAAGACAAAGACTGCTGATGCAAACTCTTCTTTCATTCATTTCTCAAACAGTTTAGTAACATTTGCCACAAAAATATATTCAGAATTCTTGTATGCAACATGACATTATATTAAATGTCTTTTTTTTTTTTTTTTGCTAAAAATCTTCCTCTTCCTCTTTACTTGGTTACTTCAGGACTGGATTACTGCAATGCACTCTGTGTGGGGCTTCCCTCACGCTTGATCTGGAAGCTACAGTTAGTGCATAATGGTGCAGCATGATTGCTGACAGGCCTTGTCAGTATATAACATCTGTGCTCTAGAGATCTGCTCTGGTTGCTGATTTGCTACCAGGCCAGGTTTAAGGTGTTTCCATCAGATATAAATCCCTTACCAATTTGGGACCAGTTTACCCAGGAGAGCGCCTTACCCCACATTTGCCCAATCAACCGCCTTGCTCAGATGCTCAGAGAGCTGAAGTAATTTTAATCTGTCCCAGTATCTTAACTTTGTATATTCTAGTGTACTATTGTAAACTTTTCTTCACTTTATTGTTTTATCTTTTTGACAGCTGCTTTGAGGTTTGTTTGTTTGTTTGTTTTTACAATTTATTTTAGGAAATAAATACACACAATCTTATCCCCATATCCTCTGGGTCATCTGTTTGCTAAAAAAAAGTACTGCATATGTCAATATTAACTCACCTGCATCTGAAATATTGTATTCCTTCATGACTACCATCATGTTTTCCTTTTTCAGGGTTGTCCCATTCCACTCCAAGCCAAAATCCTAAAGTAATTATAAACTTTGCTTTTACAAATGCAAAACTCAACATGAAAAGAAATCATCTGCCCATAATATATTTCGCATATACTGGCAGAGTCCGCATGACATGCTAAAGCATGGTTTAATGTGACATGAGTGAGCAAAATTAATCAACACCACACTCTCTGCTCTGGGCTTAATAGGCCAAAACCCTTGAAGGTTCAGGAATGAACAAAAAGCCATCTGATGTGTTTTTTGCTTTTTGCCTCAAAGCTGACACCAGTTTAGTATGAATAATACTTCTAATCCCAATACTAATTTACCCTGGACATCAGAACTGATTAATGAACATTGTGCAAAACATCAGTTAACAAGAATTGCAGCTTGATAGTCTTCCATTTTATCAGTACTTGCCATTCTTGGATATTATTTGTATAATAACATGAGTAACTTGCATTTTCCAAATAAATAATTTTTTTTTAAAAAAATTCCAGTAGCACCTTAGAGACCAACTAAGTTTGTTCTGGGTATATGCTTTTGTGTTCATGCACACTTCTTCAGATGCATGCATGCATACAAAAGCTTATACCCAGAACAAACTTAGTTGGTCTCTAAGGTGCTACTGGACAATCTTTTAATTTTTTTATTTATTTCGACTGTGTCAGACCACCATGGATACCTACCTGTATCTAGCATTTTCCAATATGTTTTTGCTAAGATTAGAAATCATGCTGCAGAATGGTTGCAAAAGCAGAAATTAAGCTCAATTTGCTAATGACGAATCAGGCCTGATCATTTTATTTAAGTTTTCCTTCGCAGTGCATTCTTCCTAAAGCACTGGAAGCAACTGTCTACTACGGAGAGCAATCATAATCACAGTCAGTGACAGCCACAGCCATATCCAAGGCCCAGCCAACTCCTGCCAGTCAATGGGAAAGGGGTAGTTTGACACTTATTTTTGCTGTGCCAGCACCACTAAAATAAATGTTTGTGTATCATTTTGAATTCAATCAACTTTATTTCCAGCTAGGACTTTAAAGGGCTCCATTGAACCCCTATATAAGATTGATACTATCCAAAACATAGTATGCTAACCTTCCGAAGCAACATACCAAAAGGAATTAATGTTTTATTAATTTGTTTGCCTTGCCATCCAGTGATAGTATATGATGAAATAAAAAAACATTTTCCTACCTGTTGTAGGAGGAACTTTGCCAGCATAGAGCACAGTTCCATATTCACCATTACGGATGATTCTTCGACCAACTGGAGCAGAAGGAATGCTGCTGGTCATCATGAAAAACTGGAGTTCAAGATACTTCTTTAAAGATCTGTGGAATATGACCACAACTATGTGTGAGCCAGGAAAACATAATCTAGATACCCTATTTGTTTGCAAGTCTTCTATCCCACCTTTCCTAAGAAGCATGCCTAGAAGAAGACTTTAATGTCCTATCATCAAGGTGCTGCAGACAAACCCCCAGCATCATCCTGGGCTCCACCCAGCACTGCTGCCGCCCTTGCCATCATCAGCCTTAGCCTAGTGCTGCAATCAGTCAGTCAGTCTCTCTCTCTCACACCCCCCCCACACCAGTAGGACATGTTTACCTGGCAGGGAGCAGCAGTACTTTGGACAGCCCCTACATCTGAAGAATCGAAGATGTCAGCTGCTAGTGCATACTAGAACTGAGCAATATTTCAGCTGGCATCCAAAGCACCACTGTTGCCTGCTGAGTAACTCTAGTTGGAAGGGTGAGGAAGTGACTAGTGGCAGTAACAGGTGAGCTATGTATGTCTGGTGGTGATGTCAATGCTGACCAAAGGCCCAACAGGGTTGTGGGTTCTACTGCACAAGGTGGCCTCCAGCAGTTGCCCCAATATATCAGGAACTCATGCTATGTTGATATCCAACTATTGAGAGCATTATTTATTTTTTTATTATTAATTTATTAAATTTGTATACTGCCCTATACCTGCAGGTCTCAGGGCAGTTCATAGGATAAAATCAGAGTATGAAACCACAAAATACATAATCAAAATAAGAAGAAGAGCCACCCAATAACACCCCAGACATGTTAAAAGGGCATAGGATGTCAATCAACCAAAGGCTTGGTTAAAAAGGAACATTTTTGCCTGGTGCCTAAAGGTGTATAATGAAGGCACCACACGAACCTCCCTAGGGAGAGCATTCCACATATGGGGAGCCACTGCAGAAAAGCCTCGTTCTCGTGTTGCCACCCTCCGGACCTCTTGTGGAGGAGGGACATGAAGAAGAGGACGTAGCTGGCTATCACCCAAGATCAGTAGACACCCTGGCTATCACTAGACATGGTTCCATTGATTTATTGTTATTAATAAAAATAAAAGCAGCTGCAATAATTCAAACTAAAACCAAAGTATTAGTATAGCTGCAGTCTAGGAAAAAAGATGAGGGCAATAACTACACACTGTATATTTAACAACAGTTATTATACAAGCTTTTGGCTTCAAGTTCTGTTACACTTATAAGGCAACTGTCAAACATTAACAGTTTTGACACTTAGAAGCATCTACATGAAGTACTAGGGCAACATTCTGTAGCAACATGAGTCTGAAAAACTTGCATAACCCAATTCTTTTCATCCATGAAGTCAACACCTCCATTTCCAGTTATAGGTGTTGTGAGGGGGCATCTTATCTCTCTGGATCTGAAAGGATTGTTTCACACAATATTGATAAAGACATCGGCAGAGTGTTTTCTGAGGCAATCCAAGTCATGCTAGTGAAGTGTCATGCCACAGGGCTACAGCTCAGCCAAGATGTATCCACCTTTCCCTGGTGACAATAATGCTGTCATTGCTCAGAGCAAGGCCAAATCACATGCAGCCTTAGGGCATGTACAGAGTTCCAGTTGAGCTCAGCTCCTTGAGAACACACTCTTCAGTCTAAAATAGTTAAGCAAGTTTGGGGAGGGGGATGACAGCGATTGTTTCTTTAATGAGTGTCAAAGGCCACAACTAAGGTATGTTAAAGAAATATAAAAAGGCAGGTAAAGAGGCAGTGTAGACAACACTCAAAAGAACTAGTTCCAAGGCGGCTTTATACTGTATTTTCTCAGTCTTTCCTCCACCAAATGATGAACTACTAAAGGAACTCTCAAGAGGACTCTATATTATGATAGCTCTAAGGGTGTCAATCCCCCATATGTGCCCACACTACCATAAGGGCAAATAAGACATAGGGTTAGAGAGCATCCCCACTACATAAAGGTAAAGCTAAAGGTATCCCTGCCCGTACGGGCCAGTCTTGACAGACTCTGGGGTTGTGCGCCCATCTCACTCAAGAGGCCAGGGGCCAGCGCTGTCCGGAGACACTTCCGGGTCACGTGGCCAGCGTGACAAAGCTGCATCTGGCGAGCCAGAGCCGCACACGGAAACGCCGTTTACCTTCCCGCTGGTAAGCGGTCCCTATTTATCTACTTGCACCCGGAGGTGCTTTCGAACTGCTAGGTTGGCAGGCGCTGGGACCGAGCAGCGGGAGCGCACCCCGCCGCAGGGATTCGAACCGCCGACCTTTCGATCGGCAAGTCCTAGGCGCTGAGGCTTTAACCCACAGCGCCACCTGCGTCCCTTTTCCCCACTACATACAGCTTCACAAAAATGTTGAAGAGTGCAAAATCCATCAGCAGACTTTTGTACAGATCAACTCCTGCAAACTAGCCACATTTCAATACTACACTACATTGGCATAGCCAGGATTTGTGTTAGTGGGGCAGAACCACAGTTAGTTAAATATTTTTATTTATTTCCTTGATTTAGGGAAGAGGCAGCTGCCCCCCACCCCCCAGGCTATACCCATGCCACACTACAAGCATCGCTGAAGCTCAATAAAAACATACTTCTTGTTGTTGTTGCAGTGCCAAGAGTTTAGGATGTCTTACAACACTTTAAAGGGACGTGGGTGGTGCTGTGGGTTAAACCACAGAGCCTAGGACTTGCCGATCAGAAGGTCAGCGGTTCGAATCCCCGCGACAGGGTGAGCTCCCGTTGCTCAGTCCATGCTCCTGCCCACCTAGCAATTTGAAAGCACGTCAAAGTGCAAGTAGATAAATAGGTACCGCTCCGGTGGGAAGGTAAACGGCGTTTCCATGTGCTGCTCTGGTTTACCAGAAGTGGCTTAGTCATGCTGGCCACATGACCCAGAAGCTGTACGACGGCTCCCTCGGCCAATAAAGTGAGATGAGCGCCGCAACCCCAGTCGGCCACGACTGGACCTAATGGTCAGGGGTCCTTTACAACACTTTAAATCAGTGGTTTTCAACCAGTGTGCCATGGCATCCTGGGGTGTCTTGAAGGATGGTCTGGGGTACTACAGGCAACACTGGCATCTATTCCTCTTTTATCCAATGCCCTCTTGCATTTGTCTCCCAAAGGCTTGCACAGTTGTTTGTTGCAGCAGCACTGGCTACAAGCTCCCCAGGCAAATAGTGCCACTGGGGCTGGGCCAGGAGGTGCTGGTTGCCAGAGCTGAGGCATGCTCGGAGTAAGCAAGCAAGTGGGTGAGGGATCCTGCCAGCCTTGATTGTTGGGGTTAGACAGGCAAGTGGGAGGCCAGGCAAGCAGGCAGATGCTACACTGGCCTTTCTTGTGCTTGCTGTGTGCAAGGCCTGCCTGGGGCTGAAGGGGAGCCTTTCCACCATGCACGCCCGGCTGCGCTCCTTGCTGACACTGGTGCCTACTAAGGCAAGGTGCCAGCCTCACCTTCACCTTTGGCCAGTCTCCGTTGGGCCACTAAGGCTGGGGGCATCCTCTTCCCAGGCCCTTGTGGGGCAATGTGAGGAGGCACCTCTCTTTGGAGCAAGGGTGACAGCTGCAGCTATCAAGGAGAGGAGATTGAGGGAACAGGCCACACGGAGGGTGTTCGATAAAAGGGTGGGAGGCTGCCAGCTCTGCAGGCAAGGGGTGACATAACTCGTCTCCAGAGTCCCACAGGGGTACCGCAGAAAGAATGTTGTTGGTCAAAGGAACCGTAGACTCGAAAAGGTTGGAAACCTCTGCTTTAAATCAACAAAGATTTTTTTTAAAACCCTGTATATATAGAGAGAGAGAGAGAGCGCGCGCGCTTGATTGTAACAAAGTCACTAATCGGTTTAGAAAAATATAAATAAAACATTGACCATTATAAACAGTTTAAAATAGTTACTTTAAAATATTCAAGAGAGAATGTAAATCAATACCAACTGTAAATAAATAAATGCCACCCCCCCCCCCACAGGTACATTCCAGGGAGAGAGACGCCGAGGCAAGAGGACGGGCAGCTTCTGCTTCTCCCGCCACCGCCAAGGCACAACTGCTCGTCCTCCCCTGCGGCCCCGCGGCCTCCGCTTTATAGCAGCCGGGGAGGGAGGAGCCTCCTGTGAGGAGCGAGCGGGGCGGGGGCCGGAGACAGGAAGAGCCGGGAAACCCGACACCCCTTTTCTGCCGCCCCGGGGGGAGGGGGAGGAGGCGGAGGCAAGCCTCCCCCCGCCCGTTAAGCAGCGCCGCCTCTCACCTTCCGAGGTCTCCGCCGCTTCTCCGCCAGCCCGGAGCGAGCCCCTTCTCTCCGCCCGTCTCAGCCCAGTGTGGCGGTGGGCACAGAGCCCCACCCCCTTATGCCTCAACCGCCACCTTCGCCTAATGGGGGGGAAAATGCGCCACCGGGGCCTGTCGGCGCAGGCGCGAGCTCCTCCTACCCCCGCTTCCATAATCTCCCTTCGGCTCCCTCCACCGCCCCCGCCCCGCTCCATTTTCTCATTTTCCTCGCTGCTTCCCGATGCACTTCGGGAATTGTAGTACAGAGGAGGAGCATATCCCCTCTCGGGCTGCGGCAGAGGGGCGCGTGGAAAACCACGCTACCCAGAAGCCCGCGCGCCGCCCGAGTCTCCGTTTCCATAGAACTGGCGAGAGAATTACATCAGTGTTTCGGAGAGCGGGGCTAATGGCGCTGAGAAGTAGGCGGGCCTTGCTGGTTTGAAGCCAATGGCGGAGAGGCAAGGCGGGGAGAGGGCGGGCTTGCCGCTGTCACTCACGCTTCGGGTTTTGGGGGAGGGTAGTGAACAGCTTGGAGAGGAGCCGCTGCTGTCGCCGTCGCCACCGGGGTTCGGACGGGCGGGATTGGCCCCCGGTGTCGCCGGGCTTTAAAACACTTTAAAGTTGTTAAATGGTTTGTGTCTTTTTTTCTTTTTTTTTTGAAGCAGACGCCTGCATTGCAGGGGGTTGGACTAGATGGCCCTTGGGTCTCTCCCAACTCTATCATTCTGTGATTAATGACAAACTTCCCACTCTTACATTAGAGACAGACCTTTCCTGAAATTTTCACATCTCCCGCATGAATTCTTTTTCTGAAGTCACCAACATGAAAGGTTTTTATAACAAATCTGGACTTCTAAGAACTACTGTGTATTTCTTAAGCGCACCCACATACCAATATCTGGGAGAGCTCAGATATTCACAACAATACTGCTTAAAAGCAGGTGGGAGAAATCAGTGGTTTTCAGTCAACCGGATGTGTGAGAGTGGCTAATGGATACAGAGGACAGACCTACTTATTTCTTGGGCCTTACAGGTCAGAGGGCAGCTGCATGCTATTTACATTCCATTCCTGCATGTCTAGTAATACAATATGGGATGTGTTAGTCATCAGGGAACAAAAGGCTCTCTAGTACACTTGTTAAGTAAACAAAGTTATAAGTAAACAAAGCTAAACTTCAGTTCTCTCCTAGAAAGCAGGTTTGTGTACTGAAGATCATTTTTTACTTTTTTTACATTTTTGGTTTACAGTACTACACACAGGTCTGGCTGTTTGGATATCTGAATCTGTGGTGTGTATATACAAATGTAATATATAAGTAAATAAATAAAACCGGTTTCGGATACTCATTCCTCATGTTTGGATAGTGTGACCTGTGTGCACACATTTGCAGTCCCCTGAAATGCAATCCCAAAAGCTACTATGAAATCTTACGACCTCACACAGCCACTTTTTAGAAGACTGCAGAAGGACAAAAATGGCTTAAATATAGGTGAACATGGGAAGAGTGGGCTATTGAAACTGCATGGCTACCAAGTCTATTTTCTCTCACATTATATTTCAGTGGTCCCTATGCTTCACCAAAACCAGTCACTGGCTCAATTGGGACGGGTGGCTATTACCCATTATAGTTAGACTCTGGATTGCTTTACTTGCCTTCTTCAGCTTTTGACAACACATTTCCATTTTAAAGCATACATTAACCCAGTGCTTTTTTTCTAGGGAGACATGGGGACGCATACCCCTAAACATTTTGTGAATCTTTGTACTTTTGTCCACTTACAGTATTTATTTTTCCCTATTTGAACTATAAAATGGTATTTTCTTGAGTCAAAATGAGAACCCCTAAACATTTTTAAGAAAAACAGCACTGCATTAATTCACTGCCCAAAGGCTAAGTGAAAGGAAATGTAAAAGTGATTAAGAATACATGTTAGGACAAATCAGAACAAGATAAAAACCAACATTAATAAACCAATAAATTAAGAACTTCATTTTCTTCTGTAGTCATTTGTGGAAATGTGCCTTGTAGTCAAAATTAAAATAAACTCGCAATCAAAAAGGATTATAGATGAAAGCTGTAGTTGGCAGCTTTATTTTAATGGAAATGTGCAGCAATATTGCATACACAGCTGAAAGTAGAAGTCCAAAGTTCACCTAGGGCACATATAAACCCCATAACCCCTTAATACATGCTTGAGAGCATTTCCTATGAAGCAGTGATAGAAATATTGTAGTTTAGTTTCCTTGATTATTTCAAAATTGTTTCCTGCAAATATAATCAGCAATTGTATCAGTTCTCGTCGTCCTTGAACATTTTGCTTAAATATTCAAGTAGTGCTGTAAGCTCAGGGTTGTCCCCAAGAGATTCAATTTGTTTGTAAGCTTCAGCCTCGAGTTCTTTTAATGTTTTCCGGGTATATTCAAAAGAACCCACATCCTCAAGGTAATGTACACAATATTTTTTTATGTCCACATTTTCAGTCCTTTGTCGCAGAATATTCTGCACCTGAGTGCTTTCTGGCCTAGACCATATGGCATGGATAGTTGGGAAACTGAACTTCCCTTCAGTTAGGTCTTCACAAAAACTTTTGTTCTCACTATATTCTTTGGAGTGCAAGTTTGCATAGTCATCTCTAATTTGAAAGAAGAGCCCAAGGGTGTTAAGGAGTGGTTTTAAATCTTTCTTATAGCTAGAGAACAATTGCATGAGGCCAACAGCTAGTCCAAAAAGGCCACCTGTTTTTTGCAGAACCATGGTTTTATACTCTGCTTCTGTAGGACAGGTATAGGTGTCTCTCCAGTAAATATCCAAGCCTTGGCCCTTATGAAGTTCTAGCAGTTGGCGGGTGAACACTTTTACAGCATCTGGATGATCAAGTGTTAAAACTTTTTCTAAGCCAAGGAAATACACAAAGTTGGCACAATTTATTACAGATGGTATCCCATAGATGCTATGGGCCACTGGAAAACCTCGCCGTAGTTTTGAATTGTCTTCTATGTCATCTATAAGCAAACTTGCATTGTGCAACATTTCTGTCACTTCAATGATAACCTAATAAAAAAAGAGAACAGTAATCAAGTCTTCCATTCTACTAGTTTCTTCTACAACAATTCAATAGCTTTTGACTTTCCCTTAGCCTGGTTGCAGATCTCAACTTCTGATCCCAATGTATCAATTTTATTCTCAACTCTTTGCTTTATGGCTTTCGTACTTGTGGGTTCCAGTGTACCCAAAGGGCAAGCAGAGTGCACACCAGGCTCTCTACTTCTTTGTGTGCTCACTAAATTTAATGGTGGTGCTCACTCTCACATTCTTCTCTCTCTCTTGTGCTGCCCATACTTCCCCTCCAACCAGACACAGAAAAAAAGAGAATGAACCATTCTGACTGGATTGTTCTAGTAAGTGAGTAACTCAACTCTGAGGGAATACCGGGTGAGTGGATGAAAAATGAAACAGCCAGGGGCAGAGCAAGAAAGAAAAGGCAGAGCAACTAGGACCTGCTGAAGAGGAAAAATGTGTAAGAAGGAAGAGACAAGAGATTGGGAGCAGAGTTAATTGGCTGACCAGGCCTGGGTGATATATTGCCCAGGACCAGTAAGAAGAGCAGACCACGATGCTGGTTTCACTCAGCGATATAATGCTGGTGAAACCTGCCACTGTGCCAGCATCTGCTGGAGGGAGCCAGAGTTCCTTTCTCCAGTGGGCACTGCTAGCAGAGGGATTTGGGAGCGGTAGCAGTTTCACCAGCGGGGCGGGCGGAGAACGATGCTCTTGCCACTTGTGCACAAGCAGCGAGAGCACCAGGGTGGTGCAAACAAGCTGCATTGTTCCATCCTGCGAGCCTGGGTGAAACCGTCTCAGCTCTCAAGGTGAGAGCTGGGCAGTTTCACCTGGTGTCTCGTGGGCAGAGGCCAATGCATCTTGTTTTTTCAACATCACAGTATATCGCCAAACTGCGATGTTTGGCAGGCAATACACCGCGATGTTGAATAGCTGGTATCGCCCAGCCCTGTGTCTGACTAAGGAAATTAAGAGTCAACAGGAATAGGTTTGGCTAATGAACTCAGAGTACCGTATTTTTTGCTCTATAAGATGTACTTTTCCCCTCCTAAAAAGTAAGGGGAAATGTGTGTGAGCCTTATGGAGCGAATGCAGGCTGCACGGCTAAGCCAGAACAGCAAGAGGGGCCGCTGAGCACCGCTCCCTCTTGCTGTTTTAGCTTCACCGTGCGAAGCCTGTTCAGGGCACAGGGAGACTTCATCCCGATCCCGCTGCCCTGAAGAGGCTTCAAGCAGCTATCCCAGAAGCCAGAACAGCGAGAAGGATCGCTGCACTCCCTTTAAAGAGTATTTTTTTCTTGCATTCCCCCTCTAAAACCTAGGTGCATCTTATGGAGTGAAAAATACAGTAAATTATTTTGAAGTGATCTTTCTATTAATTTGGAGTACATCTAGATTTACCGAGAGGTACATTAAGAAAATTAGTTTGCATGAAATGGGTTTTCTACTGGAGCAGGAAACTTGGTTTAAAGGAGTGGTTTGATTTTGGGGGGCTAAGACCCCATCACTGACATACTCATGTTCTTGGGAATGTCTTTCAACCTCACCAGTTTGCCTTCTGTGAAAAGGGTGTTTTGTGATTGGCTACGCCCACCGTGTCAGTCATTTTGTGTCTCCCTCCACTCAAGACTCCAGATGTACTCACCATCCCAAAAAGGTTTGCAATCCCATAATATACATGGGCCTACGGTGATCACAGCATGCATGATTGTGGATCACTGCATAGTTACAGTACCTAGCCTTAGAAACGAACCAGATTTGGTATACAAAAAGCACAAACCACCTATCAAGTGTGAAAACCATGTACATGTAAAATTCAGTATTGTGATCATTTAAATACTTGGTAGCTTCAGTCTGGAAAGGATAAATTTAAAGGTAAATCAATTTAAGAATGCAACTTACTTGTAGCTTATCTTCAGGAACATTCAGCCAGTGATTAAAAGCTTGGGAGAGTTTGGTTCTGACTTGCTTTCCTGTAATTTTTAAAAAAAGTTAAAGGTATTATTACCTGGAGAAATCATTAAAGTCTGTGGAATTTCCTAGCTCTTCTCATATTAATTATACTTCACTAGGTCAAGTGGAACATGTGTTTGTGTGTGTGCAAGTTATTCAAATTCAGGAAAACTTTGCTATGTAGCTCAACAATGAATACTGCTGAAGTTTAGAAAAAGTTATTTTCATAGTATGGGGTAGAGTGGATGATACATGCTGTGTGGCCTAGCTGGAGTAGAGTCTTTACTTACTTCAGGGTCCTGCTGGGACACATATACAGTGGTGCCGCGCAAGACGAATGCCTCGCAAGACGAAAAACTCGCTAGACGAAAGGGTTTTCCGTTTTTGGAGGCGCTTTGCAAGACGAATTTCCCTGTGGGCTTGCTTCGCAAGACGAAAATGTCTTGCGAGTCTTTTCCCTCCCCCCCCTTTTTCTAAGCCGCTAATAGCCACTTAGCCGCTAATAGCCGCTAATAGCCGCTAATCCGCTAATAGGGGTGCTTCGCAAGACAAAAAAACCGCAAGACGAAGAGACTCGCGGAACGAATTAATTTCGTCTTGCGAGGCACCACTGTATTGGGATTTGAGAAGTCCAGGACAGACACACCTGCATGTTACTTAACAATTTCATTACCTACTGAACACTACCACAGATAATCCTAAAATTATTACACTTATACAATACGTTGATTATAGCATTAAGGTATCAAGGTGTGGTTTTAATTTTGTACTTTCAGAACTAAGGCTGTAGGCAGAGAACATAAATTGTGAAAAAACCACTCCCAGTTGTAGCCACAATCCACTACGTCTGGGCAGCCATTTGTTCAAATCTGTATATAAGGCAGCTGCATCTGTTAAAACAAGCCAGAGGAATGTAGATAATTCAAATATTTTGTTGACATGTTATTATAGATAATCTGGACACCATTTCTGAGGATCATGATTGCCCCCAAAGCACTGCTGGCTGACATGCCAATTTTATCTTACCAGATATTTCAATAAATTTAGGATTAATTTTAAATCCACTCAGAAGCTTTTTGCTAGGTTCCAAAATGTGGTATGGGAACTCTATATGCATGCAGTAGAACATTTGAGGCTCCCACTTCTTCCTGCAACATGCGCTCCCGTCCCACTTGAACAACTGACTGGATGTTAGGGAATCAAACAGTACTGAGAATTGTGGTTGCAAGACGAAAAGGATAAAGCAGCACCTAAGCATGCACACTGGGTTCCAGATCCCATCGCTTAAGCATTCCAAACTAAGGAAATTTAAAGGTGGGGGGGGATGGGCTTTTTACTAATTCTAGGGTAGACCAATACAGATTTCCAAAAAAAAAAAAGGCGTTTCCCATGATTAAAATATTCAGTTAACAAAAAAATTGAATCTGGGGCTTAAGTTCACAGTTCTGCCCATGACAGCTGTCCAGCTCCAAAGTAGTAGAGAAGCTGGAACTAATCACAGGATAGGATTCCATACAATATCGCTTAAATAACACATTTGCCAATGGTGTGGCCCTCAACAGCCACAGTTTTCCAGAATTTTGGAACATGAGTTAACATGGAAATCCCTTATCCCAGCATGCTAACATCAGAAGTGCACAGCTCTCTGTGGAAAGGTGACATATAAGCTAAATCAAAAGGTTTTTGTCAATTGAATTTGATTATGCCTTGCGTCTATGCTTAAAACGCTTCAACTTGAAAAAAAAAATGAGAAAGGAAGAAATAATAAATTATACCATTTAGAAGGGAAATAATTCACATGCAACTTATTTAGGGTTGCCATTTTTCAAACAGTGAAAATCCAGACTGACTCTCTACCTCCAACAACTGGCTCATTATGGAGGTCATGTTTGTTCCCATGCCCTACAATCACCCTGGCTGATTTCTGCCTGTTGTATAGTTGTTAAAGGTATAGGAGCATGCCAAACAGGGCTTCAGGTTAACTGGCAAGCTTAGCCTTTAAAGAATGGAATGGAAATATAAGAGATTCAGCACACATATATCCCCTTCCCCTTTTCTGTGCCTTAAAAAGCTGCCCATCAGTGCTGTGCATTCACCCCTCACCTCCCAAACTTTTTAACTCCTCTCCTGCAATTTCTCCTACCTGTCACACGTAACCTCTACCCTTTTGGCCTTTTTCAATTCTTAACTCTTCAAGGGCTTGGTATGGGAGAATCTTGTCTAGCAACAACAACAACCTTCTATACATCTGGAGGCTGACTGACCAGAAACCATTGCCTAGCAACAGCAGAATAATGAACCAGATAGAATTCACTAACATTAGCCAAAAAATGCCTTTTTAATACAAACTACAAATATGTTGCATGGCCATCTGTCATGGATACTTTAGTTGAGGTACCTACATTGCAGGGGGTTGGATTAGATGACCCCTCAGGGTCCCTGCCAACTCTACAATTCTATGATACACAAATCATGGCTAGAAGCACATACTAGAAGTTCTCCTAACCCAAAACAACATTTCCCAAAACACATAGTACTAATCATAGTACTTGAAGCCATTGCCTTGAGTCCTACCCTCCACAGCAGGAGAAAACAAGCATGCTCCCTCTTCCATGTGGAAGCCCTTAAGATATTTGAAGATGGCTATCATATCTCTTCTCAATCTCTTCTTTTCCAGGCTAAACATACCCAGCCCTGCAACCTCCGCTTTATAGCAGCCGGGGAGGGAGGAGCCTCCTTCAACCCTTGATCTAATTCTGTCTTCTGTGGCATTAGCTACCCCTCCCAATTTGGTGTCAACTGCAAATTTGATGAGTATCCTCACAATTCCTTCATCCAAGTCATTTATAAAGAGGTTGAACAACGGGCCCAGGACACTACGGCATGCCACTTATCACTTTTTTTCCAGGATGACGAGGAACCATTAATGAGTACTCTTTGGGCTCAGTTGGTCAACCAGCTACAAATCCACCTATTAGTTACCTCATTCAATCCATATTTTACCAGCTTCCTTGTGGGAATATCATGGGGGACTTTGTCAAAAGCCTTACTGAAATAAAGATACACTATGTCCACAGCATCTCCCTTATCCACCAAGTTTGTAATTCCATCAAAAATAAAAGAAAGAAATCTGATTGGTCTGGCATAACATATTTTTGAGAAATTCCTGCTGGGTCTTAGTAATCACAGCATCCTTTTCTAAATGCTCACAGACAGACTGTTGAATTATCTGTTCTAGGACCTTCCCTGGTGTTGATCAGTCGGTAGTTACCTGGGTCTCCCCACCCCCTTTTGAATATGGGGACAACATTTGACTGCCTCCAGTCAGTAGACACCTCACCTGTTCTCCAGGAATTCTCAAAGATAATAGACAAAGGCTCTGAAACTACATCCACAAGTTCCTTTAGTACTCTTGGATTCAGGCCCTTGAGATTTGAATTCATTTAGGACTTGCTCTTCCTCTCCTCCCCTGCTGCTCCCCAATCTGCTCTATAGGGTTAGTGGACCTCCTGGGCCGGATTTTTGGGCTCATGCAAGAGGAAGGTGAAGTTTCATTTTTCAAGATGACGTCTGTTATTTGAGGATGGACTCAACAGGGTTTCAGCCAAAGCCTCTAGAACATTTCAGAAATAAGCACTGGTAATTATAAGCAAAAAATATGCTTATCTTCAAGAAGGGAAATAAATATTTATGATTTTTTTATCAAGTCATAAATATTCTTTACAGTTGGGTTCAGACATAACACCAAAACATAGTTTGGCACAATGCAAAGGACCCTGGAATGAGCACAAAGCCTGCAGCTTTCTTCTTCCCTTGTAAGTGTGATTCTCTCCCTCTCTGGTATGTGGCAAACCATAATGTGCCAGTACATCTAAATGGTCAAACTATAATACACTATTCCACACAAGGTTAAGCACCTATAATCCCATATTTTAAACAGGCAATTTCAGCACATATTTGATCTCCCCCACAGAAGGCAATGTGACTTAATAATTTTAACGTTGGATAGATTACACCTATCGCAAACTGTATGACCTGTTCTTGCTTTGAATTAAATCTTTATTTGAAAGAATTTAAATTAACATAGACATTACGTTTTACCACCTCAAATGTATAGTGAGTTGGAGGTGCATATCTGATATGACTTTAAAATTGAAAAATGGTCCAAAGAAAAAGCTGATGTCCAATAAAGAGGGTGCAAGAATCATAATAACTGATTACTTTTGTTTCAAGTAGGCAACTACAATTTCATATCAGTTTACTAGATATATTCAGACATAGATAATACTGTGTTCTTGCATTTTTTATAAAAAACAACTGAATTCCTCTCTAGAGTTACATGAAGATGGCAACCTTAATCTAACAGCCAGTGATTTCACCAAAGCATCTTGGAACTATGAGTAACATACAGGAATGCATTGCTTAGGAGTTACAACTTCTTGCGTAAAAAGAAAATGAGAGCAATTTTGTATTCATCCTGCTGCCATGTGCTAAACAAGTTAGCATTATGAAAGCTTATGTTGAGATTTATTTAGGCTTCCAAGCTTACACAAGCACTTGAGAGGGAGGGAGGTGTTTTGAAGCTTGTGGCACACTAGCAGCCAAATGTTTTCCCACATATACTACCTTTATTGAAAATACCAGAGAATTATTTCGTCAACAACTTATTTCTCATAATTCAAACAATCTTAAAAACAGAAACGAGCCAGCAAAACTCAGAAACCTGAATATAGCTTGTAGATCAATAGCCACCCTCAACTGAGGTGATATTAAGTAGGAAACTGAGCATGCATACCCAGGACACCCCATTGTAAAAAAAAAAGTGTAGGTGGAATGGCACCGGTGTAGGTGGAATGGCATGAGTAAACATTCCCTGTAATTTAACACTTTGGTTATGAAACAGAAAAATGCATCACACCATGTGATGATACCACAGGATCTCTACTTATCTTTTGGAAATGAACAAAGTATTCTTGCATGAAGCTTAAGTTGAGTACTGGCAGTGAAAACATGTTTCAACACCAAGTCTATTAAGACATAGTGATCTGGTTTTGACACAACCCTAGTCCATATTTAGTGGTACATGAATGAGCAAACTTGAACCTCAGGCTTTTATTCTCCCTTTTCCTCCTCTAGCATAGTCACATAGTTTCTGCTTTAAATTACCGTAACTGCAGTTTGTCATTAAAGTGAAGTTGTTGGTTTGGATGTAACATTAAATGTTACTGAAGCAAGCTAGAATCAGTGAGGTGTTAATGAGTGTTATCTATGTACTAAATGTACTATGCACCTTTATCTATGTACTACGCAGTTTTAATTGCCCTGATGTCCATCAGAAAACGGTACAGTGAGATGGTTAAACATATTTACGCAACATTTGTACACAGTCCAAACACATACTCTTCAGGTGGTTAACAATAAAAAATTACATGAATATATATAAAATATAACCACCCACCCATCATATCTCATTTGCTGGGGGAACCTGGAGAAAGGACTCTGAAGATGACCTTAGGATCTGGATAGGTAATCTTCAAACATGTGCAAATCTATATTAAAAATCCAAGATCCTTAAAATACACTAGCTATAGTGGACAGCAAGTACAGAGATGAAAGGAAGGTGGGTAGTAAGATACAAACAAATCAGAATCAGGTATTATAAAAGCATTTACCCAGGAGCAAAAGCCCAGCCATTTATAACCAGAACACTGAGAAAACATATGATCAGACACAGGGAGTGAGTGGTCTGGAAATTTCAAGAGGTTACAGTATTGCTTAAGCTAATCACATGTAGAGCCTGTCAGAAATTTGGGTGGAGAAGTTTGGATAACACTAATGTTAAGAACAGGATAAGAGTATAATTTAAAAAGAGAAAGCACAGGATATGTGATGGTTGGATAGCACTGGTCAGAAATTAAAGGGTGGTTTGAAAGATATGTGACACCAACCCTAGGCTTTAAGCTGAAAACATGCAATAGACAAAACAAAGTGATTGCTACAGGCATCAGTTTAGATACAGTGGTGCCTCGCAAGACGAAATTAATTCGTTCCGCAAGTTTTTTCGTCTTGCGAGTTTTTCGTCTTGCGAAGCACGGTTTCCCATAGGAATGCATTGAAAATCAATCAATGCGTTCCTATGGAAACCGCCTTCAGACCAGGTCCGGGGACAGTTTGTCCTCCGACCTCTTCTGAAGGCTGGGGGGGGGGGGGACAAGGGCTTTTTTCCCCACCGCCAGCCTTCAGAAGGCTGTTCTGAAGGCTGGCGGTGGGAAGAAAAGCCCTTCTCCCCACCTCCCGCCCCACAAGCTCCGGGGACAGGAGGGCTTTGCTATCGACCGCCAGCATTTTAAAAGCCCCCCGGACAGCGGATTTTAAAATGCTGGTGGGCGGCAGCGAAGCCTCCGCTGTCCCGGGGCGATTTTAAAATACTGGCAGGCGGCAGCGAAGCCTCTGCTGTCCCGGGCGATCTTAAAATGCTGGCGGGCGGCAGCGAAGCGTTCGCTGCCAACCCCCAGCATTTTAAAAGTCCCCGGGACAGCGGAGACTTCTCTGCCGTTTCTCCGCTATCCCAACGGCTTTTGAAGGCAGGCGGGGGGGGCAAAGACTTTCGCCTTCCGCCGGCCTTCAGAAGAGGTCCTGGACCTCTTTTGAAGGCCGGCGGGGGGTGAAAGTCTTTGCTCCCCCCCGCCTGCCTTCCCGGGACAGCGGAGACTTCTCCGCTGTCCCGGGCGATCTTAAAATGCTGGCGGGCGGCAGCGAAGGTTTCTTCTCCGCTGTCCCGGGGGCTTTTAAAATGCTGGGGGACGGCAGCGAAGGCTTCGCTGCTGCCTGCCAGCATTTTAAGATCGCCCGGGACAGCGAAAGTCTTTGCTCCCCCCTGCCTGCCTTCAAAAGCCGTTGGGATAGCGGAGAAACACGCTGCGCTTCTCCACTATCCCGGGAAGGCAGGCGGGGGAGGGTAGCAAAGACCTTCGCCCCCCGCCGGCCTTCAGAAGAGGTCCAGGACCTCTTCTGAAGGCTGGCGATGGACGAAAGTCTTTGCTCCCGACGGCCAGCATTTTAAAAGCGGTCCGGGATAGCGGGAAATCGCAGCGCAATTCCCTGCTATCCCAGACCGCTTTTAAAATGCTGGCAGAGGGGAGCAAAGCCTTTCGGCCCCCCGCTGGCCTTCCTGGACCTCTTCTGAAGGCCGGAGGGGGGGCGAAAGGCTTTGCTCCCCACCGCCAGCATTTAAAAGAGGTCCCCGGAGATTTCCCTATGGGCTTTCTTCTTGCGAAGCAAGCCCATAGGGAAATTCGTCTTGCGGAACGACTCAAAAACAGAAAACTCTTTCGTCTTGCGAGTTTTTCGTTTTGCGAGGCGTTCGTCTTGCGGGGCACCACTGTACTAATCTTAGACATTACTAGAACTTAAAGCTCCTTCATGGATCACTGCCTTGTCGTGGTGAAGCCAAAGATGGAGAAGTTCTATACGGTCAGCAAAAACAAAACCTGGAGCTGACTGTGGCTCAGATCATCAGCTTCTTATAGCAAAATTCAAGCTTTATCTGAAGAAAGTAGGAAAAACCACTGGGCCGGTAAGATGCAATCTAAATCAAATCCCACATGAATACACAGTGGAAGTGAGGAACAGGTTTAAGGATTTAGATTTGGTGGACAGATTGCCTGAAGAACTATGGATGGAGGCTTGCAACATTATACAGGAGGCAGCAACGATCCCAATGAAAAGGAAATGCAAGAAAGCAAAGTAGCTGTCCAATGAGGCCTTACAAATAGCGGGGGAGAGAAGGCAAGCAAAATGCGAGGGAGATAGTAAAAGATACAGGAAATTGAATGCAGATTTCCTAAAAATAGCAAGGAGAGACAAGAGGGCCTTCTTAAACGAGCAATGCAAATAAATAGAGGAAAACAACAGAATCGGAAAAACCAGAGATTTGTTCAAGAAAATTGGAGATATGAAAGTAACATTTTGCACAAAGATTACCATAATAAACGACAAAAGTGGAAAGAACCTAACAGAAGCAGAAGACATCAAGAAAAGGTGGCAAGAATACACAGAGGAATTATACAAGAAAGATATGGATAGCTCGTACATCCCAGGTAGTGTGGTTGCTGACCTTGAGCCAGATATCCTGGAGAGTGAAGTCAAATGGGCCTTAGAAAGACAGTGGAAGTG
The DNA here is from genome assembly GCF_964106915.1 of Podarcis gaigeae. Lineage (NCBI taxonomy): Eukaryota > Metazoa > Chordata > Lepidosauria > Squamata > Lacertidae > Podarcis > Podarcis gaigeae. The sequence goes on along the minus strand of NC_139680.1, from coordinate 76,313,483 downwards.
ATGGTATTCCAGCTGAACTATTTAAAATTTTAAAAGATGATGCTGTTAAGGTGCTACACTCAATATGCCAGCAAGTTTGGAAAACTCAGAAGGGCAGTGCCAAAGAATGGGCAGTGCCCCAACTACCGAACAATTGCGCTCATTTCACAAGCTAGCAAGGTTATGCTTAAAATTCTATAAGGCAGTCTTAAGCAGTAGGTGGACCGAGAACTCCCAGAAGCGCAAGCTGGATTGCCGAAGGAAATATCAACAACCTCAGATATGCTGATGACACAACCTTGATGGAAGAAAGTAAGGAACCTTTTAATGAGGATGAAAGAGGAGAGCGCAAAATATGGTCTGAAGCTCAACATCAAAAAACACTAAGATCATGGCCACTGGTCCCTTCACCTCCTGGCAAATAGAAGGGGAAGAAATGGAGGCAGTGAGAGATTTTCCTTTCTTGGGTCCCATGATCACTGCAGATGGTGACAGTAGTCACGAAATTAAAAGACGCCTGCTTCTTGGGAGAAAAGCAATGACAAACCTAGAGAGCATCTTAAAAAGCAAAGCAGAGACATCACTTTGCTGACAAAGGTTATGCTCAAGTTAGCTATGATTTTCCCAGTAGTGATGTATGGAAGAGAGAGCTGAACCATAAAGGCTGATTGCCAAAGAATTGATGTTTTTGAATTATGGTGCTGGAGGAGACTCTTGAGAGCCCGATGGACTGCAAGAAGATCAAACCTATCCATTCTGAAGGAAATCATCCCTGAGTGCTCACTGGAAGGACAGAAGCTGAGGCTCCAATACTTTGGCCACCTCATGAGAAGAGAAGACTCCCTGGAAAAGACCCTGATGTTGGGAAAGATTGAGGGCGCAAGGAGAAGGGGACGACAGAGGGCAAGATGGTTGGACAGTGTTAGAAGCTACCAACATGAGTCTGACCAAACTGTACGAGGTAGTCGAAGACAGGAGTGCCTGGTGTGCTCTAGTCCATGGGGTCACGAAGAGTTGGACACGACTAAATGACTAAACAACAACAACAACAAAGAACTTTCCAGTAGCACCTTAAAGACCAACTAAGTCAGTTCTTGGTATGAGCTTTCGTTTGCATGCACACGAAAGCTCATACCAAGAACTGACTTAGTTGGTCTTTAAGGTGCTACTGGAAGGAATTTTTTTTGTTTTGACTATGGCAGACCAACACGGCTACCTATCTGTAACAAAGAACTTAAAAGAGTGAAATGTTACCTGGTAACTGAAGTAGGTAGTTGTATGGCTCCAATAGAATTCTCTTGGATGACTCTTCTACTTGTTCCATTTTTAAAAATTTTCTGGAGTAGTTCAGTCTGTTTAAGAAAAACCCTTATTAATGACCAGGGGTCTGAAAATTAGGTCCTACTAACCACCAAGACTATAGTAAGAGATTACATGGTAATTGTACCCTACTCCTTCCATAGAATTAAGGAGAAGACCTAATAATATAGATGACATTGTTCTCCCATAAGCCTGAGTCCCCTGCATGTCCCTTCTGGAAACTGCCTAATGCAAGTTCATTACAGCCACACCTTTGCTAGGGTAGTGCCTAGGGGGTACACAATCCCAAAATATTTAGTCATGCTTTTCCAAACATCCATAAAAAACTGTACACTTAAAATACTCCTTGTGCCAATTCTCTTAACTCCCTTGCTTTAGGCAGGCTTTCTGTTCTTTGCACCCACCCTGACAAAGGTATTAATTTGTGCCAAAGCAGAATCCAGCAAGCATAATCAGGGTTTAAAAGGCTAGGAAATAGCCCTTCCTTCACTCACAGAAACACAGTCCAGATTTTCCTTCACTCCCTGCAGCAGCTTCCTCTGCTTCCCAGTCATCATATTTTAAAATATAGAAACCTCTCACTGCGGAATATGGCAAGGAGAAAACAGAACACGGATGCTAATTCAATACAAGCAGTGGGCCAATATACAGGATGTACAAGTGAAAAATCTAAGCTGGTAGTCACTGCAGGCTTTACTCTAAAATACTCCTTAAGTATTTTTTACATGTCATTCCAAGTAGTACGTAGAATTTAGTGCAAAGTACCCAAGATTAGTAGTATGTCACTTTAAGTAGGAAGCATCACTAAAAGAATTTCTTGAACACACACTTATTTATACACAACTCTAACAAAAATGATATTAAATGATATAAAAATTTCAAAGTACAGTGGTACCTTGGGTTACATATGCTTCAGGTTACATACGCTTCAGGTTACAGACTCCACTAACCCAGAAATAGTGCTTCAGGTTAAGAACTTTGCTTCAGGATAAGAAGAGAACTCGGGCTATTATATGGAAAATTTCAATAAATATTATTTTTTTTAAAAAGGGAAAAAAAAGAAGAGAACTCGGGCTATGGCGGCACAACAGCAGCAGGAGGCCCTCATTAGCTAAAGTGGTGCTTCAGGTTAAGAACAGTTTCAGGTTAAGTACGGACCTCCGGAACGAATTAAGTACTTAACCTGAGGTACCACTGTAACATTGTCCTATCATTTTAAAATCTACTGTTGTGAGTTTGGGGGGGGGGCGTGCCTTGGCTCCCCTTCTAATTTCTGGGTGCCATATGCTGGATTTAGCATACTGATATACAAAACATGAGCCAGTCTGGTAATGACCCACTAAAGTATAGTAGGTGGGGGAGTGGCTCTGTGCCAGAGGGTAAATGGAGGGCCCCCTCCCTCAACTCAGAATTAGTTAAAAAACAAAGGCCTTTGAAGCAGAATTTTTAGAGTTGGGAGGGGAGCAGTTGAGTTTAGGATTGCAGCAGTGGTGATGTGAGCTAGTTGGGCAGGGTTACGATCTGCTAAGCATAGCAAACTGAACAAAGTGACAGAGGGCCATGGCCGATTTCTGCTGGCATTCAAAACTGTGGCCATGGGAGAAGAAAAAAACCTCTTGGAGTGTAATGTTGCTAGCCCCTCCATCATCATCTCAGGTTGTATATATGTGTAAATAAACAGTATGTCATACACCAGGGGTAGGCAACCTAAGGCCCGTGGGCCGGATGCGGCCCAATCACCGTCTCAATCCGGCCCGCCGACGGTCCGGGAACCAGCGTGTTTTTACATGAGTGGAATGTGTCCTTTTATTTAAAATACATCTCTGGGTTATTTGTGGGACACAGGAATTCGTTCATTCCCCCCCCCCAAAAAAAAATAAAGTATAGTCTGGCCCACCACATGGTCTGAGGGACGGTGGACCAGCCCAGGGCTGAAAAAGGTTGCTGACCCCTGTCATACACCTACCGCTGTGCCTCATTTATAAAAGAAACACAAGCCCTGGGGAAGCACTGGACCCCTGGTATCTTGCACTGCTTGGAGAGCGGGGTGGTGTGTAACACTACATTCTTAGTTGTCCTATACAGCTTTCCTTATCTAGGTCTTCCTAAATTTAGGAAACCTATAATCTCATGTTTTGTAGGCCTGTGTTTCTGTAGACTTTACTGAAATCTCTTTTCTTCCCTCTCATTTGTAATGTTTCTTGCTGCACTGCAGATGCAACTGCTTCAAACTGAAACAATCTGTCTCGTGCAGTTTAAATACAGACACTACAGTAGTATCATCGTCCCAAATTAACACTTAAGCGGCAAAAAACAAATATACAGTGGTACCTCGGGTTAAGTACTTAATTTGTTCCAGAGGTCTGTTCTTAACCTGAAACTGTTCTTAACCTGAAGCACCACTTTAGCTAATGGGGCCTCCGACTGCCACTGTGCTGCAGGAGCATTTTTCTTAACCCCAGGTACTATTTCTGGGTTAGCGGAGTCTGTAACCTGAAGCGTCTGTAACCTGAGGTACCACTGTAAAATCATTATCTATCATTATATGATAAATGCTGACTTTCCAGTTTAAAATCCACAAAGCACTTTCACAGACTTTGTGTGGAAAGTGCAAAGTTACAGAAGACTAATACTGATGTATATTCTACATAGCAAAGCCCAAATGAAGTTTTATATATCAATTATTATTAATTACTCACCCTTCACCCTAAGATCCCAGGATGGGTAACAAGTAGAACAATTAAAACACGGTGTTAAAGAGAGTTTAAAACAGCTTTCAATCACAGAAATAAGGTGGGTCCTATAAATATAGATCTCAAGTGTCAAAAGCCAGAGTAAAGAGGCTCATATTCAGCATTTGGTGAAAGCTGTATGATAAAAGATGCCAGATACACATCTGTGGGGAGTTCCACAAGTTTGCAGCTACCACACAGAATGCCCTCTCCTGGGCTACCTGTCCCCAAACTTCTGAATGCTGTGAAAAAATATGAAGAGGGTTTCTACTGCCAATTTTAATACTCTCCTTCCAGGGGAGTGCAAACCTGTGCATGACATACCACCAGAATGTTAGCCCTTGGGGGACATAACACCCATGTTTTCAGGATTCAGTTTCCGTTTACTGGCCCACATCCAGCCCATCACCACCTCCAAGCACTGATCTAACACTTCAACCAACTCTCCTGATTCAGATGGGTAGACACAGCTGGGTGTTCTGAACATATTGATGACACTTCACTCCAAATTCCCTAATGACAGCTGCCAGGGGCTTTTTATACATGTTAAATAGCATGAGGGACAAGGAGGATCTCTCCAGGACACCACAGGACAACTTCCATGGTGCCAAAGAGTAACCTTCCATGGCTACTTTCTGAACACAGTGGTAACTTGGTTCTCAAACGCCTTGGTACTCGAACAACTTGGAACCCAAACACTGCAAACCCAGAAGCGTTCCGGTTTGCAAACTTTTTTTGGAAGCTGAATGTGCTCTGTTTTGAGTGTTATGCTGCTTCCGATTTGAGTGTTACGCTGAGGTCTGTCTGTTTTTGCTATTTATTTTGCAATTTTGTTTTTGCGGCTCTTTTTGTTTTGTTTTTGTGACTGTATGGAACCCAGTTCAGCTACTGATTAATTGATTGTGTGACTGCAGTACATTGTTTATTGCTTTCATTTTATAGATCCATGGTCTCATTAGATAGTAAAATTCATGTTAAATTGCTGTTTTAGGGGTTGTTTTTAAAAGTCTGGAAGGGATTAATCCATTTTGCATTACTTTCTATGGGAAAGCGTGCTTTGGTTTTGGAGTGGACTTCCGTAACGGATTAAGTTTGAGAACCAAGGTACCACTGTAGAGCCCTGGAGGTAGGAGTGAAAACAGTGAAGCACTGAGGGGCTTGAGAATTATAACTGTGATCAACAGGATTGAAATGAAAATCTCCAAGAGGCATCCCTTGATCTCCCTCCCAAGAAATGTCATCAACCAGGGTGTGACCAGGACACTTTCAGTGCCTTGATCAGACCTGAAACCAGACTGGAACAGAGCCAAGTAATCAGCTTCCTCCAAGCATGCCTTAACATGTCAATAAAATTTTAATTGTGTTTCAATGCTGACCTAGAATTTCAGAGAAGGGTTTAAACATCTTTGGTAATGAACATGCCACTGTTTAATAGTTTGAATTGGCAGGCCACTTAATGCCTAAATCACGTTGGGCCAGCATCCTAATAATGACCTCATTTTTAAATGCGGAATCTTTCAGTAAGAAGAGGTTCACAATCATTATTTCATTTATTATATTTGCTATGGTTATATTAATAATGGAGAAAAGAGCATATATGTGCATATATGTCTCCATTACTGAATTGTAACAGGTGCCCAGAGCAACATATATGTACACATTTGAATGGTTGCCATTATAACTTAGATTATTCCATAAACTGCCAGCTAAAGCGTCGAGTCAAGAAACTATTAGGGTTCCATCTTTTGCTTACATGGTTAACAAATAAACTGAGTTTTATATCAAAATGTAGCAACGCGTTACATTACAGTATTGTACATTACACATAGTGAAAAAACATAAATCACTTATTTCAGGGAAAACAGAGCAGCCCTCCCTCATATCTTTGAGCACGTCAACTTCTCCAAAGCAGGCACTTCTAAATACTGTACAGCCCTACAACAAGCCCCCCTACAGCCAAGTGATAATACACACAATTGTTTAAACAAACGCTTGAGTTCCCATTTCACCCTGTGTCAAAAGTTCAAGACGGCTTACCAAGAACACTGCAAGGCGAACAAAACTAAACTTCAAAGCAAATAGCAACATAAAGTCACCTGTACCCGTCTCCTGCCCTCTCAACCAGCACCCAGGAGGCACTTACCACGGAGAGAGACAGGTAACCCGCTTCAGAGGACAGCAGCCTCCCTCCAACGCGAACACCGATAGAGAAAAAGGCCGAGGAGGGAAAGGCGAGCTCTGAGGCGAGCAGCTTCTGCTTCTCCCGCCACCGCCAAGACGCAACTGCTCGTCCTCCCCTGCGGCCCCGCGGCCTCCGCTTTATAGCAGCCGGGGAGGGAGGAGCCTCCTGTGAGGAGCGAGCGGGGCGGGGGCCGGAGACAGGAAGAGCCGGGAAACCCGACACCCCTTTTCTGCCGCCCCGGGGGGAGGGGGAGGAGGCGGAGGCAAGCCTCCCCCCGCCCGTTAAGCAGCGCCGCCTCTCACCTTCCGAGGTCTCCGCCGCTTCTCCGCCAGCCCGGAGCGAGCCCCTTCTCTCCGCCCGTCTCAGCCCAGTGTGGCGGTGGGCACAGAGCCCCACCCCCTTCCGCCTCAACCGCCACCTTCGCCTGATGGGGGGGAAAATGCGCCACCGGGGCCTGTCGGCGCAGGCGCGAGCTCCTCCTACCCCCGCTTCCATAATCTCCCTTCGGCTCCCTCCACCGCCCCCGCCCCGCTCCATTTTCTCATTTTCCTCGCTGCTTCCCGATGCACTTCGGGAATTGTAGTACAGAGGAGGAGCATATCCCCTCTCGGGCTGCGGCAGAGGGGCGGGTGGAAAACCACGCTACCCAGAAGCCCGCGCGCCGCCCGAGTCTCCGTTTCCATAGAACTGGCGAGAGAATTACATCAGTGTTTCGGAGAGCGGGGCTAATGGCGCTGAGAAATAGGCGGGCCTTGCTGGTTTGAAGCCAATGGCGGAGAGGCAAGGCGGGGAAAGGGCGGGCTTGCCGCTGTCACTCACGCTTCGGGTTTTGGGGGAGGGTAGTGAACAGCTTGGAGAGGAGCCGCTGCTGTCGCCGTCGCCACCGGGGTTCGGACGGGCGGGATTGGCCCCCGGTGTCGCCGGGCGGGAGCCCTCGCCTGCCTTCGGAGCCAGGCCAGCGATTGCTCGGTAGAAGCGTGGTATTCGGCCAGGGGATCAGGTCCAGCGTTGGGAGGAGGCTCCATCCTCCTCGCCCCCCCCTCTCCGCAGGTTAGGGGGGACCAGCGAGCAAGCGGGCGACAGCCGAGGAACAAAGGTAACGTAGCCCCGGGGAAGATCTCCCTGGCCTCGGGTGGCCGGCGGGGTCGCTTCGTGCAGGCGAGAGCCTTTTGCAGGGGCCATGGGGGGAAAGAGAGAAAGGGGGAAAGAGCGCTCCTGGTTTGTTGTTTTTCTCCTTGTTGAGGCTGCGGCGGGACTCGCCGATCGCCCCCCTCCCTCCTCTCCCGAATCCGAAATCTTTGGGTCCCTGGGAGAACGGAGCCGGGCAAGCGGGGTGGGAGGATACTGGTCCGGGAGCCGCCTTTGGAGGAGGCGAGATGGAGGCAAGGCGTCCCTTGTTTCTCCTTCGCTGACCGTCGCTTTCCTGGATTCCTCGATCGCTGACCAGCTCTGAGCAGGGGAGCTGCGGCTGTTGCCGAAACTCCTGCCGCGGAGTCAGCATGGGGGGGGGGGGAGGAGAGAGAGAGAGAGGGACATCGAGACAGGTTGCTGGGAGATCTTTTGGGGAGCCGCTTTTCTTTAAACGGCATGGGGAGGAGCCCCCCCCATTCCACTCTTAGCTCCTTGTCCTAGTACAATGGAGAAGCCTCCCCTCCCGCAGGGAAGAGAGAGTGAGAGTGTGTGTGTGTGTCTGCATGGACGAGAAAGCGCCTCTCCGTCCTGGCTGGACACCCCGCAACCTGCCTCTCTCGTCTCCCTTATTCAGCGGCACCCCCTCCCCACTTTTTTGTTTGTGTGTGGGGGGGAGACTGCTAGGGGTGTAGGAGCCGCTCCCAGAGAGCCGAAGGCGAAGGGCTCGTTCCCCCTCAGGCGGTACCCGGAGAGGGGGAGCGGACGTAGAGGAGGAGGGACGGGGACGGAGCAGGGGGGGGGGTTAAGAAGCGGTTGTTGTTGTGGCAAGTTTCTCCTCTGACAGAAATGGCGTCAAAGGCAGCGAGTGAGGGGGAAGCCGAGCCGCCGTGTGTGAGGCTCCGAGAGGAAGCGGGAGCTGGAGCGGCGAGGTCGTGGTTTGTGGCGGTGGAGAAAAGAGGGGCCTGCGTAGAGGGAATAGGAGAGGCAGGGGTGAGGGAGGGGGGAGTATTTGTGTGTGTGGGGGGGGGGAGAAGCTCGTGCAGAAATGCTTCCCTCGCGGACCGCGGAAAAGGGGTGGTGCGGTGGCTTAGTGCTTTGTTTTAAATTTCAGGTCCAGCCTCGGCAGCTCAACCTCTTTCGGGTTTTTCTACTGCAGCCTGAGTTCATCATGAAGGTAAAAGCACTAATGGGGAGGGCGGGGGGTGAGGAACCGGCGGAGGGTTATGTCTGCCTCGGTACGAGGACTGGAGCCGATTCCAGACCTCGACTGCAGGCTGTTTTCTGCCCTCCGGCTAATGTGTGTTGGTTCGGTTTTGGTAAACCCTCCGTGAACTGTGCTGAGAGCATAATATAAATCTGCTATGCTGGAGTTTTTCTGCAACACCCTTTCCGTGGGGATTGAGGACATGTCTGCCTGGGCCAGCCCTTGGTAGTTTGGTGGAGGAATAGGGGGCATTTGCTCTCCATCGGAAAGTATGAAGTGGCGCGGGAAGGTCCACTAAGCAGTTGTATTTAATCAGTTGGGGTTAAACAATAGATTCAGTTTACTTTTATCGTACGAGCCCCGTTGAATTGATATTTGTGGGCTGCTTGAAGGGGTATGTTTGGGAGGGAATAGCTGCAGCAAAAAAAATTGCTGCAAGATGCAGAAAGAAATTTAAAACAGCCTTTCACTGTTGGATGCAGTAAGTGTTTGCATGACATGTGCCCCTTAACTGAAAGGCGCTGACAGCTGGTGGTCAGTGTCTTAAAGAGAATGTGATGGAAAAAATATTAATAAAGCGTTCCTTATTTTTAAATCTGTACTGTCCACGAACACAGAACCTGGTGTAGCATATTATCTAAACATCCAGAACAAGCCCCTTATCAAAGGCCAAATCTGGCTTTCAAGGCTTTACAAACCTGTTAGAGGCACTTACTGAATAACTGAAAATGGAATATTGCACAGTACTTGAATAATAAGTACTACCTACCATATTTGTTATTAAATATTGTAAGCTACTTCCTCTGTTGAATAAGGCCTTTCTTGAGGGTTGTGGAAAGCTACATCAGCAGTGCCAGAAACACTAACTTAAAATTAAATGCTTCATACAATTTAAATTGGAAATAAGCTCCATGGCTGTCTTCTCTTGATAAAATAGTTGTTTTTCAGAGAATTGGTGAGTTGATTCCAAATCTGTTTTTTTACATGAAGATTTCTTTTGATAATGAAAGTGAAAGAATAGTTTTTTTCATCTAAAGACTATTTGTTTTAAAAATATGCAGCACTCATTCTTCTTTATATAGGCAAGTCTTATGTCAGATGAAAGATTCATGATCAGATATTGTGATTATAGCAAGCCATGGAGTTCTGAAGTATGGAACTATGTAGTTCACATGTTGTTGAAAATGTAAGAAATGTAGTGCAGTCTTCACTCTGTAACAACTTAAAATCCTGTCGGTGTTAAATATAAACACTTTCGAAAGTGCTGAGTGCTTTTTTCAGTTTCTTAGGATATGTGTGTAAAATGAAAGTTACAGTGTATTTCATACTTCAGAATGGATATAGTCAGGCATTTAGCATTTTAGTACCATAACATTATAGTTTTGGTCATATCAATCTTGGCACAGCCTGATTCTGTACATGCTTACTCTCTCTGTATTGGCCAATGCTTTTAGCATCTAAAAACTTGTCTGGAATATATATGTTTACTCACTGTGTTTCACTGTGTTCAGCAGAGCTTAATCCCAAATAAATGTTCATAGGATTGGTTTGAAAGAGTTGAAATAAAATAGATCACTCTGTTATAAAGAGGTTCAGATGTTATTAAAAAAAATCATGACCGAAACCTACTTTTTGGAAAATGCCCACTTTGCTTCCTCCCTGATTCTCATATGAGTTTCTTAAGAGGTTGAAGTAACTTTTGCCCTTTTGTGAAAGTATAGTTTGGCTAAAACAAAAAGCTGCAAACTTTTGCCACTCCATCGAGAGGACTAGCTGCCGTATGGCTTTGGTCGCTGACAGCTGTAGTATAAGAGAGAGAATAGTTTGTTCATTCAGTATGCTGTGGCAGCATTGAATTCTGCATATCCTGCTTCAGACCTCATTCTGTTGCATGTCAGAGCTTTGATTAATAGTTGTGATACATGTGCACAGAAGGAAAAATAAAGAGCTGGCTAGTCAGGAGCTCACCCCGTAGCATGTTTAGCGCTGTGACTCACCTCCTTTTTGCCCTGTACTGTGGAAGAAGTTGCCAGGCTCTGTGGTATATACCGGTACCCTCTAGTACCTTTTCTTCTGTTTCACTGTGTCACAATTTAACTGTCTGCCTTTTTGCAAATGGCTAGCATATTGTTTAAAATTTCAGCTCTAAACTTTTAGAAAAGAACTCATTGTTTCCCTTTATATCATGTTTAAAGAATGTTTTATAGTATACCTTTACTACTGTAAGGGTAACACTAACTAGAATAATAGGTCAGTAAGCAAGGGTGGTTGTTTTTCTGCTTCTGTTAATTCAATGTTTTACTAGAATGAATGTGATCTGTAAAGTGATGTTGAAGGTAGTACTTCAGTGGATAAAAGTAAGCAGTGAAATTTTTATTTGTGTGATAGAGCTCTACAGAGGTACTTCTGAGGAACTGAAATTATTTTTAGAACAAATGCCACAAGCTCTGACTGATGGGGCTACTGGCTGTTCCTTCAAGTGAAGGAGGCAGTGTTGTCTTTTTTGGTTCATGTTCAAGGGTATCAGTCTGGAAACTCCCATTTCTGTTCCCAGCTTGCTGTTTTGCTATTGCTTGAAGTTGCACAAGTGCTGCAGCCCTTATTGGCAACTTGATGATAAATATAATTTGAGTTGAACACGCTTGAATCTAGGCATCATAAAGTAGGTAAAAATATAGTTTCACATTCCTGCTTATGGCTTAGTAAGTTGCCTTTTTTATTAAGATTTATTGATACTCCCTTGGAGCATCTGTATGAATTCCAAGACAATTAGTCCCTTTGTGTGAATGAATGCATGGTATCAAAACTCATATATTATAGGTTTGTGATCAACTGAAAATCCTGAAACAGTGGATGTGCAAATATGTGTTAAATATATCTTACCCCATTTTAATCACATAGTGCTCTTAATAACTACATATTGATTAGCACAGTATGCCAGTGGACAGCATGAAAAACTGTAGTAATTTATTTGTTATGGGAATTATTATATATTTCCTTTGGCCTTCACAGTATGTATGATGGGAATTATTACACATTTCCCTCGACTTCACATATAGCCACTCATGCTAAATTATAAGTGTGCTTCAATAGAACAACTCTTATTGATGAATATATTAACTATCTAATATCAGAGGCAGTGCTTGCAACATATATTCCACTATAGGAGGCATTTGATAGAAGCAGCAGTCTTCAGTCTTTGAGTCAAATTTTTATAAGGTTTGGTTCAGTATATGCAGCTTTCCAGTATAAAAACTAATATAGTATAAATGGATTGTTGGGTTTCTGATTCCTCCAGAAATGTCTATTGATAGCCACTTGTGCCCCATCTTCTTTTAGAAAAGGTTAGGAAATTTCATATGTCTGGCATGTGGAAGAGGATGTGTGGCGATGGGAACATTTTTTCATATCTGGTGGCAGTGTATATTCATTCAGACATTCTGGGTTGCAGTCATCATAGAGACAGATAAAGCCACCAATCAGATAATTAATCTAGATCCATATATAGACAATCAGTCTGTAAATTTTAAAAATAAAATAAAAATTGGTTACTAACATGGAACATGGATGTGATGTGCTACTGACATATGAGTCAGCTGTATCAGGAAGCTTTTAATGTGTGATCTTTTGTTGTGTTCTCGTATATTCTGTTCAGAGTAGCTGGGGCAACCCAGTCAGATGGGCAGGGTACAATATTTTTTTTTTGTAGGAGTAGTAGTAGAAAACAACTTTGGATAATCTGCAAATCTGATGGATAGCACAGTGAATGAATTGATGAATGCTTTATGCTCTTGATCCCATTGTTATTGCTGCTTTCTTTTTTATATCTGAAAGACACATAATAGACACATAAAAATAAAACATAAAGTACTAAGGACAAATGGACATGTGCTGTTGCTCTTGTCTTAAAATTTAGTCATTAAAGGTGTATACACTGGCTATGTGGCACAGGTTGTGTGAAATATCTTTAATCCTGCTTGGGAAGAGTGTATGCTAACATTTATTTAGTTTATATATACACTCCTTCTCTTTACCAACTCCCTGCTCAATTATTTTTTATTATTATAAAAAATGACCTCTGCCACCATGCAAATCACTGATGTAATGAATAAGAGAGGCTGTAATTGTTTTCAGTGCTGTCTTTTTGTAATATAATACTATGAAGGAATATCAGCCATTTGTGGTGGTGTTTCTACACAAACAGCCTGAAGACAAATACTGTAGTACTATCATGCATTGGTTGAGAGCTCAATTGTTCTTGCAGACAATGTGCTGTAACCTAGTTAAGAATGTAGTAATGTTTTACTTTTCTTGCCAACTGTGTAGAAGCAAACACAGGATTAGAATAGGAATGCTTTTAAGAGTACATCCACTACAAGTAAGTTAAAGCAGGAAGGAAGGAAATACTTATGGGATGTTTATCTCTAGAACTGCTTGTTAGGGTATGTAAACAAGCATTTCTTTAAAGAAATGCTACTTTCATAACCTATCTAACCTGCCATTGCCCTATTTTTTTCTCTCCACCCCCTTCCATCTTCTTACATAACTCTAATGCAATAACAGAAACAAAATACTTACACAAAGCTATTGTGTGCTATTTTATAAGGTCTGTTGCTTTGCAAAGAATAATCCAAGAGATCTGCTTTAATTGCAAAACACTGTGATGAAGAAATGTTTGAAATAATTTTGTTTAGTTTGTTTGCTACTAGGAGTTCACAAATCTGTTTGTGGTTGCCACCACCACATGCTTTCTTGAGACCAGTGGCAATTGCAGAGAACTCATAGAAGTGAAAGTTGTTTGCCCTTGCAGTAGACTTCAGTGGATGGTACGAACAGTATCTTGACTGCTGTTACCTTATACAGTGATCCAGTGGAATGCGAGAGAAACTACTCCTTTCCTTCCTCCTTTGTGGAGAAAGGGAGGTGAGCTTCTCTTCTTTATGCTGGGATTATTTAGGAGAGGTCATTAGCAGCATAGCTTCCAGAAAGATCCCAAGTCCCCCAGGTTATCTATACAGTAGACAAATACTCTTTTCCTCCATGCTGACTTTGGGTGAGAAAATTGCTGGAAGTGCAGATTTCTGTACTAGAGAGGCAGACAAGACAATGTCTGGAACCTTGTTGAGCTATGTACATTAGGAAAGGGATCCCCAGTTAGAATTATTCCGCCTTAAATGGTCAAAAAATAGTGGCTGGCCCAAGGTCACCTAGTAAGCTTCATGACTGAGTGGGGATTTGAACCCTGAATTCCCATGTCCTAGTCCAACACACTGTACCACACTATACCACTCTGGCTTCCTAGAGTACTTCTGCTGTGGGGCAGCTATATAAATTAAGCAGGTAAATAAATAAGGGGAAAGCAAAATATCACTTAGAGATGGATATGAAATATTTTCTTGGAAGCTTGATTTTGTTTTATTCTGGATTGTTTTATTTGATGTTTTAATGTGTTGGAACCTGCTTTGAGATTTTTTTCCCTTTAAAACATAGAGTGGTGTAGAAATGAATAACAACAACAACAACATAAATTTCATTGCAAAAAAAAAGGTGCCTGGACAAATGTTGTAGCACCATAACCTAGGTTTAAGGTGTGCCATTTGGAGATTAGCTTATATAGTCATACCTTGGGTTAAAGTTGCTTCAGGTTAAATCTTTTCAAGTTGTGTCCCGCGGCAAACCAGAAGTAACGGAACGGGTTACTTTCAGGTTTCGCTGCTTGCGCAGACGCTCAGAATGAATTCACACACATGCACAGATGCGGCGAATCGCGACACGCAGACGTGGGTTGCGTTCTGCTCATGATGCAAACGGGGCTCCAGAACGGATCCCGTTCGTATCCAGAGGTACCACTGTATATCTGACTTTCTAACACTGCAGGTGGCTGCAGAGGGGAGGAAGAATTGGTGAAAATTGCATCCCTGCCCTGTTCCTCTTGTGTGAGTGGAACTCCCATGAGGGCAATTCTGGAGTCAACTGAGTTAGTTTAGTTTATAGGAAAGTGAGTCATTAAACTTCTTTTAAAATTCCAAATTGTTAAAGGGTTGAGTAGAGAAGTTGTTACCGTATTTCTGATTTTTTATTCTACAGAAGAAACTAACAAGAAATAGACAAATACCTGGAAGAAAATGTGGGGTTTATCCCAGTTAAATAAGAGACATTGTTTTGATGTTGTGTGGGTTTATATATATATATAGAGAGAGAGAGAGAGAGAGAGAGAGAGAGAGATGTAATAAAATAAAATAGAGATGGGGAAACTGCAGTCCTTCAGGAAGTGTTGGACCCCAGCTCTCATCATTTCTATCTTCTGGTCAGAAGGGGAAAATGTCTTAGTAATGTTTGGAACTTAGCAAGAGAATCCAGAGTGACAGATGTAGCAGGTATCTTGTCTGTGAATTTAAACAAAATGATAGATTGTCATAAAATACAAAACCAGGAAAATGTTTTTGTGCCTTATTTTCCCTTTATATTTGGACAATGATATGCTAACACTTTCTTCTTGGATTTGAATATGGATGCAGTTATTTTGCATATTCATGGTTCCTTGAAACATATTTTGTCCCAGCATAGTTCAGACTAGGGCTTCCATTGGGATACCACAAATAATACTTGTATAGTGTGAGACTACTTTGTTTGAAAAAATACATGTGTAATGCAGCCTGTGCAATGTTAGCAGTTTACTAGCACTGCCTTGTTACATGCTGAAGCATGTAAGGATTTTGCAGAACAAATCTGACAAACTTTAATTTAGATGCAGATATTTCAAATTCATGCACCATATAACTGCTTCCTATGAACCCAGATAGTGTGTAGAATTACCAGGTCATAACTTTTAAAGAAAAGGCTGGTGCCATGCTGTTTTTATTGTAATTATCTGTACGTTTTAAAATAGATCATATAGATAGTTTCAATTTTATTAATGTTTATTTTTTAAAATTAATGCTTTTCCCTAGGTTTTTAGCTATTTTTATCCTGTCTGTAAGCCGCCTTGAGTCCATGTTTCCTGCCTTTTCCCCTGACATGGACTCAGGGTGGCTTACACATAAGATAAAAATAACTAAAAACCTTGGGGGAAAGCAATCATTTAAATAACCACCTGTAATAACAACAACCTGGAGAAATTCCTTTTCAGAGGCCCATAAATTACCTTACTACATTGAACATTCCTCTCCCCTCTGGCAACCTCTCAAACTTGTAGCTGGGGAGGCGGGCGAGAGATTAGCTCTGCAGCTACACAGTACTTCAGAAGTGCTTCAAGTGGCTCTGAAGCACAGTATGACAAAGATGAGCTACCACTTCCATTCTGAGCTGGAGAGTGGAGTGGTTCCTGACCTATAATGTCCGCAGAGTCTTGTTGGTTTCTAAGGCCAGCATGACCAGTATTCTAGCAGTCTCACTCTGTAAATCATCAGTAACAAACAAAGAACTAATAGGGAGTAATCCATTCAAACCCCACTTCTGGCAGTAAATGTCTTCAATTAATGAAGAAACAAAGGGACACCCCAAGGGTCTCATTCAAAGTTAGTCCCTAACATGTTCACAATTAATTAACAGTTGAGCAGTATAGTTTAGTAAATGGTATACGGTTATTAGTGATAAGTTAGCGTTAGCGTTAAACTTACTGCTATGAAAATATGGCAAATGTTTTCCTAACAATTCACAGGTTTGCAACTCTGGGGATACTGAAAAACGAATAAAATTGCAAGTTGCTGGGTAATATCCGATTGTGAAACTGACATCTACTTTTCCTTCATCTCTTCTACCTGCAACCCACCAAATCTACTTTGAAGAGCTGAAGGACTTTAGAGCAGATTTGGTGGGATGTGGGGGTAGGGAGGTAGGGAAATCCACTTGTGCAACATTAAATATCACCCTCAGAAATATCAACCCTATAGGTTATCTCAGAAGAGGCTTACATGCATGTCTAAGAATTAGTGGGCCTAGAGTTTTGTGTCAGATTTAAAAGGTGCTAAATCTAAGCCCTTATTGCAGAGGAACCATCCTAAGGCTCCTGGTAGTTCCTTTGCAGCCATAGTTTTACCTGCTGCATCAGATGCCAGGCAGGTGGGCAGGGTTGGGGGAAAAACAGCCTCATTGTGGCAGAGGTTCCCCATCTGTTCTGTACTTTGCTTGCAGGTACGATGGGTTCATCCTATAGTTTTCTCTTTTGACGTGTTCAGTATTGTCTCACAAGCTTAAAACCCACTGCTGGCGTTGGTCTTAGGATTTTGCTCTGTAATGGCTTTCTGTAAATTAGATCTTTCTCTATCAGAACATGGACTTGTTTTCCCAGCAGTGAAACATATTACATTATCCTTTGATGGCAATAATAAATAACAGTCACTTTGCTTGTAGGCAAGTAGTGTTCTTAAGTTGTAGTAGTGGTCTCTGGTACGTGTTTCTTCTCTCTGCTGTGGCAACTGCTATCTTTAACCTTTTTCTTGTCACCTTTTATATACTGAATTCTCTCCCTTGGGGCATTTGTAGTCCTTATATTTGCCCCTCTTTTAATAAATTGTTTAGAGTTTCTCTTGAATTTCCCTCTTGATCTATTCTATTCCTTTGATTCTTTTCCCTGCTGTTTAGCTTCTCTTCTTTTTGATTCTGTGTAAAATTACTCAACACGTGCAAGGTTTTATCCCTCCAGTCATGTCCCTCTTTTCTCACGTTCTCTAGATCATGAGCAGGAACCTGTGCATTGAAATCATGTACAGTGCCTAGTTCACTTAAAATGATGAAGAAGCTGTCTAGTGTAAATTATATACTATTGCAATTAGGAGAAGTGGATCTCAATTTTTCTTTGAACGTTTGTTCCTTTCTTCATCGCAAAGATGGAGACCAAAGCCAGCTGCTACAGTGTCTGTCCTTTATGCATTGGCCTGGCTTCTAGATCTAGGCTATACAGTTCCAGAAACAGAAAAGATCTAAGCAGGGTTCACCCATGCTTTTCTTTAAAAGCAATAATGCTAAAACCCTGTCACCAGGGTTGTATTAGACTGATTTGGCATGATAAGTGGCTAGGCCCAAATAAAAAAGTAGAGATACTAATACATGCTTGAAAGTATCATACTTCACATGTGATATGGTCTTAAACATCTGTATGTTAATAAAATAATAGAGTTACCCTGCCCCCCCGAAGAAGAATAACATCGGAAGATTGTTCTTTTTTCTTGAATTTGTATGATTAATTCAGTTAATTTGTAAATAATTGTTCAGATCAGTTTTTTAAAAAGCATGAACTAACCTAGACCCTGTGTTTGTCCTCTGAGTCCCTTTTCAATGTGTCTTCTCTGAGAAAGGAGTAGAGGGTGGGGGAATGAGAACAGGCCTTTTCAGTGGTGGCTCCGCACTTGTACAATGCCCTTATCAATGGAGGCATGCCTGGCACCATCACTATCTATTTTTAGGTGCCAGGCAAAAACATTTCCTATTATCCAGGTTGTTAGCCCTTAGTCTAGAGTGGTTCAGGTATTTATGGCCTCTCTTACTTTGCTTCATTTTAATGAATGTACCAAGTTTTTAAGTTACTTTGGGTTACTTTTGTGAAAAAGCAACTAAAATTCAATCCAATAATGAGAAATAATAATAATACTGATAATATAAAATTAACTGATTTTACCATTCTCAGAGCACCTTATGCACTACTTACTCATTTTCCAGCATTTCTATACCCATTGTCGGTACATCATGGGATTCTTGCTAGCATATTCATATCCCAAATGAATTTAAACACTTGCTGGAGCGTGCACACATAAATAGTGATTGTCTTGTACAAAGAATGTAACAGCTTTTCAGGTTATATAACTTTTCTACAAAGATTTCATGTTTGGTTAACTGTCTTGCATGATTTGCTTTAGCCAGGAAGTGCAGTGTCTGTAGGTATTCAAAAATAACTTACCTTGCAGTTTCCTCTTTAATCTCCACCTAAGATAGTACAGTTTATCAAGATTTTGTATCTACCAGGGCCACTTAGTTCTCATATGATAAACATACATGCACAAGAAGGTAGAATCATATCACATATGAACATCCTGGATTCAAATAACTTTTGTTTTATCTAAGATGCATAGTAATATTTCAGATAAAATATGTTGTAAGGGAAATATACTGCATCTTCTCTGTAGGAAATATTTTATGAAGGTACATTCCTGTTATAACTTCCTGTATTGTGGACCTGGTACTTTAAACCAGAATGTAATGAAACATAAATTGCAAGCATGAGGACCTAATGTTAAATACAGGACACTGTATTTCAATTAAGTTTCAATTAAATAGAATAATTCACAGTTTCTAGGGGTATTTTTCTAACCCTAGAGAAAAATTAATAGCATTATGTTCCATAGTGTTTGGAAGCTAACTTAATACTGTGTTATACTAATTTAAAAACTAGTAGATTATTTTAAAGCATAACTACAATAGTTAGACTTGTATATCCCTAAATTGTTCAAAGCAATGTCTAGTTTCAATTTTTTGTTATTGTAAATGTTTTATGTGACCATATTGTTGGCAGTGCTTATGCTATCTACACAACTTCATATTCTGTCATTTGGTCTGTTAAACTACTGGAGGTCCAATATGTAATATGTAAGTAACAGCCTTGGCACATGCCTTTGCACAGTTTTAATTGTCTGTAATGATTGAAACAGGTTTCCTCTCGCCCATCTTGCACTTGTCATCCAGTTATGTATTTCTTCCACCCCCCCGCCCCTCACATCAGATTATTCCATTCAGATAAACCCTCATACCCGTTAAGTGCCTGTAACAAATTACACTTCAAAAGAAGTGTACAGTTGCACAAATTTAGATACTCCTGTTTCATAAACCAGATAATTTGCTAATCACAAGTAAAAGAATTTTCAAATTCTCCCAGTTATTAACAGGTATACTACATGGCATGTTTAATAGGGAGCTGAAAAAAATACTCTGGGAGAATTTGCAAATATAAAATACACACAAGAAACAAGTATTTACATTGTTTCCAAAATACTCTTATCTAATGAAGAATTTATCCAATCACACTGAAAAGTTCTTGAAACAACTTACAGCTAAAAGCAGCAAAATATTAATATCATCGGGAGGAGAAAAGCACATTTAATAGGAGTACTTCTATAGCAACACAATATGGATTAATTTAAATTTGATCCTTCCACAAAGGGAAAAGGAAGGAGCCCTTTTGCAAGATGATTACTTTCCTGGGACAAACCTAAGATCTGCTAGCAATAGCTTGGGTGCCGGGATAGTGCCTGACATCTCCACCACCTGGGGATCATTGCATTTGGACTGTTTTCAAACACATCCTATGGAATTATATCAGTTACATTTTATCTGTTCAATTGGAATGAATTTTTGTAATCAAATTGCTTTTTCTGTAGCCTGAAAAAAGAGATCAGAATAGGCCAAAATATAGGTGGACTGTCCCTGGATCAAGTGACATTTCTTCTTTAAGTTCTCAAAGCTCTTTATCTAGCTCAAAGTTGTCGTCTGAACTAGCCAGATGTTTAAAGGAGAATCAATCACAGTCAGTCACCATTTGAAAAATAAGACTTTAGAGCATGGGTAGGCAAACTAAGGCCCGGGGACCAGATCCAGCCCAATCTCCTTCTAAATCCAGCCCGTGGGTGGTCCGGTAATCAGCATGTTTTTACATGAGTAGAATGTGTGCTTTTATTTAAAATGCATCTCTGGGTGATTTGTGGGGCATAGGAATTCGTTCATTTCCCCCCCCCCCAAAAAAAAATATAGATTGGCCCCCCCACAAGGTCTGAGGGACAGTGGACCAGCCCCCTGCTTAAAAAGTTTGCTGACCCCTGCTTTAGAGCCTTCTTGCCCCAAAATGGCAACTAGACATTCTATTTTGGAGACTACAGTGGTTTACGAACCCATTTGGTGCCTAGCTTATATATCTGTGTTTCTAACATTAGGTGCATTAATGTTGAGTAATAAACACTCCTAGTGAGGAGGAGGGAAAGGAACTCCTCTCTGTAAGGTCAATCATGGGAAAAGAAAGGGTCTGATGGACCAGTTGCAAGAATTATCCACTGGCCACTTGGGCTGATAATATCCACTGTTGCTGTTCCTTCTTATAAGATTAGGTGTAGCAAAATCTGACTTTATTTATTTATTAAAATATATATTGCTATTCATTTTTTTAAAAAAATAGTACCGGTAGTTTACAACAAATATATGATGTAATTGTGGCTTTTGGGTATTCTAATGTAAGCTGGTTCTGCTGTAAGGTTTTAGTCTACTGTATTAGGTGCCTTGAGCATCTCTGGGTAGGAAAGCAGAATATAAATTAACTAACAAAGTTTATGCAGTGAAGAGAACTTTTATGGGCTTTATATTAGTGGCCCATAGTGAAGCAAATACTTCAGAGAGATAAGTTCTAGTACATACCTTCTTTCCTTTTCATAGTAGACAGATTTTTTTTTTTCCTTTTCAGAGGAAGAACTGAACAAGGTGGAAAGCTATGCTACAGTCATTTAATAGTACAAGGAAGGGACAAGTGGTGCAAAGATTACAATGGTATAGAAATTTTAGTAGGGGACAGTTCTGCTCGACTGAAATCTCTAGCAGTATAGTAATATTACCACTACATAAATTTACAGGAAGAGCAATTTGTACAACTCTAATAATCCCGTTTCCACTGTGCAGCTAAAACTCATTAAGAACTTGAGTGAACTGCCTAGCTTGATACCATCCATAGTATTTTAAGGTCGCAAGTAATGCAGTTAAAATGGCAGATGCTTGCAGAGGTTAAGCGATGCACACACTTGAGACACTATGGGGATTCAGTTTGTGTGTCATTCTGTCACGTTTTTGTGGAACAATGTATTTATTCCTTCATATTTCAAGCATTTTAAAGTGTTTTAATGCTGTCTTTTATACTGCTGTAACCCAGTCTGGGTGGGACGCAGGTGGCGCTGTGGGTTAAAGCCTCAGCGCCTAGGACTTGCCGATCGAAAGGTCAGCGGTTCGAATCCCTGCGGCGGGGTGCGCTCCCGCTGCTCGGTCCCAGCGCCTGCCAACCTAGCAGTTCGAAAGCACCTCCGGGTGCAAGTAGATAAATAGGGACCGCTTACCAGCGGGAAGGTAAACAGCGTTTCCGTGTGCGGCTCTGGCTCGCCAGATGCAGCTTTGTCACGCTGGCCACGTGACCCGGAAGTGTCTCCGGACAGCGCTGGCCCCTGGCCTCTTGAGTGAGATGGGCGCACAACCCCAGAGTCTGTCAAGACTGGCCCGTACGGGCAGGGGTACCTTTACCTTTACCTTTAACCCAGTCTGGAAGCTTCTCATGAAGGGATGGTAATAAACCTAAAAATAATAATACTGCCATGTTCGTCGTCTTGGGATCTTTTGTGAGGAAGAATGGGGAATAAATTTAATTAATATATAGGTTTTTAATAGGGCAGAGGAAGAAAAAGACATTGTTTTATGTACTTTCCTTGTTTGAAACTGTTTAGTCTTTCATGATATGACCCAGCTAGTAGAATCAAGATGAAATGTTTAATGGTGTCACATCTTGCAGCTTCTCCCAGCTGCTTAGCTACAAATGGTAAAAATGTTGGGTAGGTGTGTTAGCAAGCAAGATATGGGAGGAAATAATGGGATTGTTTGTTAGTTCTTGTGTGTGATATACAGGGTGCTGTGAACGCACAAATATCCGTTTTGCTTGCTTTTATATGTTTTTATACTGTTTTATTGGTTTTTGGTTGTATTTTTGTTTTAATGGATATTGTTCTTATGTACTACATAGTGTGCACTGCTTAGAGATTTTTGAAATATTAAGTGGTTTAGAAATGCATTCAAATAAAATAAATATTAAGAGCCAAGATCAAGGGGGAGGGACTGGGAGTTAGATAAATAATGTGCTTACTATCTATTCTTCCATGGAGGTTTTTATATAGGAAACACCTGTGTAAGGAGGGAACCCATGAGAATTTGTTCCTGGACCCACTCAGACATAATTACTGATGATAAAGCAAGCCTGCTCCTCTATTCTGTTGAAGACAGCTGTGGCTTCACAGCAGCTGGCCCATCTCCATGTTCTGGAAGCTGGAAATCTCTGGTGCAGTTTCTCAAAATGCTTTGGGAAGTTGAAAGGAGTTGAAGGGTAGTACATGAGGGAGCTGTGGGAGCAGAAGTGTAGCTTGGGAAAGTTGGAAAGCCAAACCTCTGAAAGGCCCTAGAAAGCTGATTGTTAGGCTAAATAGAATGCCAGCATATTGGCAGATTATTGGAGAGCCATTCTATATTGTACGGAGGCTAGGCACTGCAGTGGCCCTGAGCAGGAACCATAGCACACACAACAATAAATTCATGTAGGCCTAAACTGAATAAACTTGCATCAGTTGTAATAATCCTAAATGTTGCTTAATAACTGCATATACTATTTTTATAAACAGGATGATTAAAACTGTTCATTTACTCTGTGTGTGTGTGTGTGTGTGTGTGTGTGTGTCCCGCCGCCAATGGAGAGCTGTGAGATTTAAGAACTATGGGGCACTTTATTACAGTGATACTGTACGTTTGAAGCAAAATACTTTTTTCGGGGGGGGGGGGTTCAATTTCCATAGCTTATTATCAACATATTTATTTCATCTGCACCCTCCCATATCAGGTTTGGGGAATCTTTAGCACTCTAGTTGTTGCTGAACTACAACTCCCAGCAGCCCCAGCAAGCTTGGCCAATGGGAGTTGCAGCTCAAGAACATCTGGATTGCCAAAGTTTTCCCACATCTGCACAATATAATAGTCAAGCTGTAAATCAGTAATAGAAGCAAATATCTATGGACAAGTTCTAACCAAGGGTGGACACTTCCAAGTTCAATTTATTTCAAGGAAAGCAATTTGGGTCCAATGCAGATTTACCAAGCCATGAGCCAGCTTCAGAAATGTGTGCATATTCTCCTTCTTCCCTTATCTTTCTGGAGTGAATTCCTCCCTTCCCTCCTTTGTTTGCTCTAAACGTGGTTTAGATTCATCAGCTGGTGACAACCATAGTTCAGGCTAATCAACTTTGATACAGAGCAAGGGTTACAAACAAATTCTGGTTTAGAGAATCCTAGTTATCATGGCCATGGCTAATAGTGATACAGATGTGCTAAATGATTGTTGAGGCATGTACAAGAAGAGAGGGATGTATTTGCTCCAAAGTAGGCAAGTAGGTCTTATAAGTAGGTTTTATGTTTGTAGGGAGCCATCATTACATCTGCATTGAACTATAACCATGTGCTAAACTTTTTTCTTGAGTGGAACATGGGGTGGGGCTTGGTGGCTTTGTGTTGAGTAATTACTACCATTTCAGTCACAACAGACGACTCTTAATCTCAGTGATCAATAAGCCTCTCTATATAACACATCAGCCATAGACCCATCAGAAGGATCTGAGTCCCAGTGTGATACCAGTAATTCTACATAGACAGTGCTGAGGACACTATCTCCAACATATTTTGATTGGTGCCTTTGTGAAGGAATTGAAAAAAGTATCAGGCACCATTCCTACAACCTAGGCCTCCTTCTCCAAAGCACAACACCATAACCATACAACTACAGCAGTAGAGGAAAGAGAGATACACAGTGAGTTCTTTGGAGTCTCCCAAGAGCCCAGTCAATTTCATGCTCCTTTCATCTCCCCACCCTGTGTGCATCACCTTGAGGAATACCAGCCATAGAAACCTGAAGAAGGGACCATATGGGGAAGCTATTGCCCTATGAAAAAGTGCAGGCTTCACATACAAGAGGAGGCAGGTGTGGTAGCCAGTTACAGTGACTGATGAATAGCCCATTAGACTTTCTCAGGTAACTGCAGGTATACCCATGCCCCAAGGTGTCTTGGCAGTGCTAGTTTCCACAATAATAGCACATTCACCATGCTGGCAGTAGCTGTGAGTTATTTTCATGACATGGAGCTATTTCCATATACCTGATTAGTCCACCTGGCTGCTTAGGCCATTTACCCATTGAAGGAGATAATGTAGTAATTAACTCACCTATATAGTCTAGCGAATTGTAATGAACTCTATTCAGTTTGTTCTGTTCCACATGCTATAGGTCTTACCCTGCAAAGAAAAGGAGCCATTAGTGTTTAGCTAGAAGTAGTAGTAGATGGAAGTGTTCACCAGTAAAAGTACTTGGGCTCCCCACAGTGTTCCCTGGCGCAGTGTGAAAGAGTGGGTTGGTTGGCTCTCCTTCAGCACATGTGTCACATTTTTTATCCCTTGTTTGAGTGATACACTGTGGTTTAAACCACTGAGCCTATTGGGCTTGCCAATCAGAAGGTCAGCGGTTTGAATTCATGTGACCGAGTGAGCTCCTGTTGCTCTGTCCCAGCTTCTGCCAACCTAGCAGTTCGAAAGCATACTAGTGCAAGTAGAGAAATAGGTACAGCTGTGGAGGGAAGGTAAATGGCATTTCCATGTGCTCTGGCCTCTGTCACTATGTTCCCTTGTGCCAGAAGCAGTTTAGTCATGCTGGCCACATGACCTGGAAAGCTGTCTGTGGACAAACGGCTCCCTCAGCCTGAAGTGAGATGAGCATTGCACTCCATAGTCGCCTTTGACTGGACTTAACCGTCCACAGGTCCTTTACCTTTACAATCTGTTGGGTTTCATTTGTTAAGCAAGTACACAATAGTGGAAGGAGAAACAATGTGTGTCCATGAATATTTGATTTTTTTTGCATACCTATCTCCCTTCTGGGGAACAGGACAGGAGAGTGTGCAGGAATACTCATTTGAGCACGGCTGGCCTGCATCCTTTGGGCGCCTCAAGCAAGATGTGCTACTGATGCCTCCTCATCCATGCCCCATGGGGTGGGAGGAGACCAGTGGCAAAGCAGCTACTCTGGGGGAACACCCCCTTTTCTCCACGAGTCTTGATGAAAGCGATGTTCCTCAAGGTATTGCTGCTGTTCTCCTTTGGCTTTCAGCTGTTTCTTTGGCTTACCTGCATTGGAAGCCAGGTTGTCTCACTTCATTGGTGCGCCCACATGGCACACATTTCTAACCACTTTCCACACCTCAGAATTTGCTGACTGAGGCAGCTGACTCATGGTATGGCACAACGTCCTCTAAGCCACCCTCCCTTGCTTACTTTTTGTAGGGTTCCTTGCACTTGCAGCCCTGGGTACAACAGCAGATTTCCCATTGTTGTTTGTACTGTATCTGGAATCCTGTGGCAGGGTACCCATAACAGGTTTTCAGAAGACCGTTCTTCATCCACTCATTACCTTTTTTATCGTTGCTGTTGTTTCTCCTAGGCTGCTAGGTGTTTGTTGGTTGTACACAGTTATCACGCTCTGACAATTATATAGTCCTATGCTACATTTTGATATCTGAGTTGTTCCCTTTGTGAAGCCTACACTTGACGCAGTGTGTCAATTGCTACTGAGTTAGGCTGTAACCCTAAACTGTGACTGACAACAGCAGGGCTTTAGGAGTGGAGCAGTCAACACTACATCTACAACCCAACCATTTGTGCTGGCCAAGGCAGAAAGAGTGAGGGGACAGGAAAGTATAATATTTGTGCTGTTTTTTAAAGTAGAAAAAGGTCATTAGGCATATCCATGGGTTTTTTTAATTACTGCATTTTTTTTTATAGATGTGTTGTGTTTTTGCCTCCTCCTTGTTGGAATTGTTTTATATTTTTAACTGTATTGAATCATGTCCTGAGAACATATGGTTTAAATACTCATTTGTTCAAAAAAAGGACCATATTCTGAATTGTGCGTGAGTACAGTGGTACCTCAGGTTACATACGCTTCAGGTTACAGACTCCGCTAACCCAGAAATATTACCTCGGGTTAAGAACTTTGCTTCAGGATGAGAACAGAAATCGTGCTCCAGCGGCGTGGCAGCAGCAGGAGGCCCCATTAGCTAAAGTGGTGCTTCAGGTTAAGAACGGACCTCTGGAACAAATTAAGTTCATATAACCCTAGGTACCACTGTATACATATGTGAAGTAATAAACCACAGTTTTGTAATTCATACTTTTTTCATTTGCTTGAATTTATTTTATACTCATGATTTTGTTATTCTAGCACATAGAATAACACGTGTGTAATACATAGCAGTAATTATATATTATTTCATAAATGTTAAGCGTTGCAAAAAAAATTGGCAAAACTGCTGAAAACAGTAGTACAAAATGCAGTGATACTGATGGTCCTATTTTAAGCTGCTTCCCATGCTGCAGAGGAATAAGCACCCATGCAGTGGTGTCCAAACTTTTTTCAAAGAGGACCAGATTTGATGAAGTGAAGGGCCATGAGGGCCGACCAAAGTTGTTGAACTTTTTTTAGTTGAAGTTGTTGAGCTTTATAGGAGCCAGATTAAACCAACCAGCAGGCCAGATTAGGCCCCCGAAACAGACTTTGGACATGCCTGCTTTAGGGAAAGAAACCATGTGTGTGAATACATTTGGTTATGAATGGCCTTCTCTTGCTTCTTAACCAATTTTTAGAATACACGGAGGTAGAAGTTGTATTGAAGTAAACAGTAACTTGTAGATATTTATTGTTACATGCTTGTTTTTTGTTAGAAATGGTAATGTGAAGTTCTTAGTCTGGAATTATTTCTGTTGTATCTTCGTAATTTGTTTTGATCACACTAAAGTCTGCTCAACATATAGATAGGATTATGCAATCCACAATTAGTTCATGCTGGCAACTTCCCTTGCTCTTGCCATGGACCTTGGAGCCAGGAGGACAAAGGGAGGGAGAGGTCCAGGAGCACAATTGCGGTTGTGTGGGGAAAGAACTTAGAAGTGGCCGGCTTTGTTGGAATCCTCCCTCCCTTTGGATAAAGTTAATGGCAACAATATAAATGCCAATTTGAGTTAATTGAGAATCCAAGAAGGCTATCTCCACCCAACCTTCTTTACCCACCTGAAGCCACAGTAGAGCTTCGCATAACAACTAATAGTGGCCAGGGACCATCCAGGACCAGGAGTACACTAATCCAAGTTTAGATAGCAACAGTCACCTCTTTGGGCTCTGCTCCTATATTTTTTTGAACAAAGACCACAAGAGGTTGTGCATAGTCCAGGGAGCCTGTTGCTGAGATTCTTGGTTCGACTAGAACTCTCCAAGATGAAGTGAAGGAGGCTTATAGGGGTGGACAGGGAAAGCTCTAGCATATATGTTGGTGATAATCAAAACACATGCTACTCACTAGCATATTGATAGCATACCCCACTCTAACCCAAATAAAATAATCTTGTTGACTTTCAGAAGAAACCCAAACTCCATACCCTTATACAAGGACAAAGGCACATTACTCATAGTCTGTGTTAATGAAGTGAAAAAGAAGCCTGTGTGCATTTTCTAAAGACTTTCAAGCTTGACCTCTTTTATCGGCAAAGCAAGATTATTTTGCTGAAAACAGTTTGAATGGGCAGAAACATCCTGTGGCTTGGATTTCTTCCTTGTGGCATGACATTGAATTAATTACACTCAGGATGTCCCAGGAATTCTCTACCCTTGTCTTTGTCATGAAAGTTACTCAGGTATCGGACTGGACCCTCTCTGAAAACATCTTTTAACATTGTTGTTTTTTCTGTAGCTGGGGGCATGAGTCATCCCCACTGGATTCAGTCTTCCCCACTCAGACTGATCCTTGCTCCTCTACATGCCAGTCTCTTACTCAGGAGGCTGCCACACAAGTTCAGCTGTCTTGGAACACTCCTGGAAAGTCTTTTCCAATCTCTCTTTTAGTATTCTTTTAGTCCCCTTGCCTCAATGGATCACAGAAGCTTGCTCCTTTTTGTCCCTCTTTCATTTAGTATTTAGCTAGATTCCTTACCTCTTACCTCTTAACCCTTGCCAATTGCCTCCAAACCATGTTTGTTATTTTGTCTCACTAGTATTAATGAACCTCTGTACAAAGGCACCAGCCAGTGTCTTTATGAAAGAAGGTGAGTGAGTTGGGCTCATGGGCTACATTATTCACCACTCCATCACAGCCTGAGCCTTATCAGAGAGAGGGAGCATTTCCCACAACATGCATAAAGCAATCATGAAGGAAGTGTGATTACCCTTGTGCCCTTTTGTGGAAGGATCCCCTCCCATCACAAAGAAAACTCAGTAAATTTGAGATAAGCAACACCTTCTCATCCCTTCCTCACCAGGACAGGTAACCCCTGCATCTCAGCTTTCCTACTCTTCTCTGTTCTTCACATTTCTCTGAACTCAAGAGAGAGGACAGCTACTAACCTTTTTTGTTGTTGTTATTGTTCCTGGTTCTTTCTCTTTTCCCACAGTAAAGTTCAGCTTCACTTTTACTCTTTCCCCTTCATCTTGGTGATTAAGCCATGGGTAGGCAAACTAAGGCCCGGGGGCTGGATCCGGTCCAATCACCTTCTAAATCCGGCCCATGGGCGGTCCAGGAATCAGCATGTTTTTACATGAGTAGAATGTGTGCTTTTATTTAAAATGCATCTCTGGGTTATTTGTGGGGTATAGGAATTCGTTCGTTCATTCCCCCCCAATATAGTTCGCCCCCCCCCCCAGGTCTGAGGGACAGTGGACCTGCCCCCTGCTGAAAAGCTTTGTTGATCCCTGGATTAAGCGAATGGCCCAAGCATAGTTATTAACTCATTTCTGTGTTTTTCTGTACTAGAATTTTAAGCCAAAAACCTGCCTTGTTGTTTATTTGTTTATATTGGCATATAATCTTTACATTTATTTATATTAATTTATAAATAAATATTGTATTTGCAGCTGCATCATGTTAAGAATAAAAGGTAAAGGTAAAGGTACCCCTGCCCGTACAGGCCAGTCTTGCCAGACTCTGGGGTTGTGCGCCCATCTCACTCAAGAGGCCAGGGGCCAGCGCTGTCCGAAGACACTTCCGGGTCACGTGGCCAGTGTGACATCGCTGCTCTGGCGAGCCAGAGCTGCACACGGAAACGCCGTTTACCTTCCCACTAGAAAGCGGTCCCTATTTATCTACTTGCACCCGAGGGTGCTTTCGAACTGCTAGGTTGGCAGGCGCTGGGACCGAGCAGCGGGAGCGCACCCCGCCGCGGGGATTCGAACCGCCGACCTTTCGATCGGCAAGCCCTAGGCGCTGAGGCTTTTACCCACAGCGCCACTCCATACTAAAGCCCCCAAATTTAAGTCAGTACAATTCTGTTTGTGTAAGCACACTATAGTCACCAGTAAGAAAGATGGAGTTGAAGTACGAGAACTGGGGGAGAAGAGGGTTAGAGGGTGACTAGAGCAAACCTATCTGGACTGAGCTCAACTGAACACAGGGGGTTGTATTCAATATATTGCTAAAGTGAATGTTCTATCAGCACAAAAGTTTCTGCTTGTGGGACGGAACACTGTCCCCTGCCTTGCCCCTTAAATCTGTTCTGGATGTTTCCCCAACCCTCCAGAGCAGATTTGCAGGCTGCAAAGGTGGAGAAGAGGGGAGAATCCCTTTGTGCTCGTGCTAATCCTTGAGCTTGCACAAAAAGTTGAATACTTCCCAGAGTTCTAGTTGTTTACTTTTCATGCAGGTTCAGATACATGTGGGATGGGTTTTTCTGCATCAAAAAGGGGAGAAGGGGACCTGGAGTCCTAGGAGGACCAAGTTTTCCCACCATGGGAAATAAGTGCAAAGCACCTAGAATTGAAAGAGAGGTTCCATGTGCAACATTTGGGTTGACATTCCTCACTTTGATGAATGCTAATTAGTAGTGATATGTTTACTGGTGCTCAGAGTGCCTCAGCCATCAAGTTTCCTTCCCCAAAGCTGTAAGATGGCCAGTTAGTAGATACACCTTGTATGGCTTGATTGCCACAGGAACCAGGCAGTGAGGAAGACCCCTGCATATTCCAGTTGTCACCTCTCTCTGCATAACTTGTGAGAGTCACTCCTGCTGCAGATGGTAAGGGATGAGCTTGCTCTGGTTCCCCTAATTTCACCTGTTTAGTTCATCTTTCCAGACAAAATGGGATTTCATTGAGTCAGATACTGTACTGGCGCAGACTTAAATTGGCAGCAAGAATGAACTCCTTGGTATGACATCATATTAAAATTACATTTTTGAGGTGCATCTGCAATTGTATTCCTGTTGTGTAGCCTTAATCAAAGAGTAGCGACCCCCCATTAACACCTAATGCGAATGCATGTGTGAAACATAATGTATTACTAAGCCATGACAGGAGGATATGTTGCCTGTTTCACCTTGTCTCTCTTATGTCATCTGAAATGTTATACCATGTCAGGTCTTTGAATGCTTTGGAGATGATGATATGTTTATACATGTCTTAGTTTGCATTCTTAGTTTTGTTGACAAGTGTGTATATGGTGCCAAAAAGAAGTTTTTGACACACATTGTAACCAACATGAAATTCATTTGAAATTATTCAAAGACTGATTGGACTTCAATGAAATGTATAGTTGCTGTGTCTAGCAGCATTTGTTTTTCCTCCATAAGCCACATATTTTTATCTGTGTCTTTTTGTGGGATTTCTTTGGCAGAAACAATTCCTGGCATGTTAGAATGTGAAGGGTTCCTTCTCACCAGCTGAGTCTTTCAGCTGGCTGGGATCACCAAGTACCGTAGTGGTAATAACCCTTGGTATTCTAAATCACACCTTTTAGTTAAGATTTTGAAAAATATTTCTTTTAGATGCTACATTGGCGGGGGGTGCGGGAAGACAAATTGTCTTATATTTATTATGTATCAAATGTTTCTGTTGCTGTTTCTTAATCTATTGCATGATCATGGAACTCAAAGTACTTTCCTAAAAAGCCAATAATTTTCATTAAACTAGAAGAATCTTTTTTGGTAGTTAAAGCAGAACACTGTTAACAAAGAATATTGTTGAAACAAAATTTTAAAAAAATCCTTCCAGTACCACCTTAGAGACCAACTAAGTTTGTTATTGGTTTGAGCTTTCGTGTGCATGCAACTTTAGTTTTCATTTCCCTCTACTCTCAAATATATCTAGTAGGCGGAATCCAGGTTTGCCCTCTATGAATAGAAGGACTCAGTGTTAGAAACTGGGGAACGCTAGGAGCCCCATTGCTGCTGGGACCTAGGTTGTGGGTGGCAAAACAAAATGTCTAGGCATCTTGGGGGGGGGGGGTTGCCCTGCTACCAGACCAGGCAGCCTCACAGTGCAAAACAAAAACAAAAAAACAGGCTAGTGCAGCAGCAAAAGACATGTGTTGTGCTTTGCTGTGACATCACACCTCCCTTGTGCAGGTGAGATAGTCTCTAGCTATAGCAGCGCAGCTATTCAGTCATGTCAAGTCTTACACTTTACAGTGTAAATGCTTGTGGATGTCAGTTGAGCTACAGCAGCCCAGCTGGTATAAATTGATGGCGGATTGGATTGGAATCTCATATAACAACTTTCATAAGTCTGAAACATCTATGATGGTTACAGTGTAATTTTGTATCACAAGGCTAGGCAAAGTTGGCATGGTTTTTATTTGGGCAAAAAGTTTAACCCACCCAGAAAAACCACGCACGTCTTAGTTCTTGCTTTTCTTGGGTTTTATTGTTCCATTTGGATCTGTTGGGTGTTAGCCAATGATGTTGTTCCGCTAACACAAGAACTTTTGACTGTGCAGAGGAACTTTCCCTTGCTCTCCTCTTGCACTGCCCCCCCAAACCTGTTCTGGGGTGTTCCTTCAGTGTTTGATCCCTGTATGGGACAGCGTATTCCTGCATTGCAGGGGGTGGACTAGATGATCCTCACGATCCCTTCCAACTCTATGATTCTATGTCTATGTCTGAACCCTCCAGAGCAGATTTAGGGAGGATGTGTGGGATATGGAAGGAGAGGAGATTTCCATTCTGGTGTGTGTGGGGGTGTAGTGTTTGCTGTCTTTTTATAAACTGCTCATAGACTGTTCTGGTATGAAGCAGTATATAAATGTATTTCATTGATAGGTTGAGAGTTAAATTATCTTCTTTGATCAGAACTGTTTACACAGAAGGCTGTAGTGTGCTAGCAACTGGTCTTTGGGAAACTGCTCAGTAGCAAAGCAGCACTTTTCTTTCCCCCTCTCTATAGCTTTGTGCACTTACACTACAGCTGCATAATTCTTAGAAAACGCCTGGTTCTTCAGAGCCAGGATTGCCAGCAGCCACAGCTGAGCACTATGATGAGTGAACTCCTAGCTCTTTTAAGCTAACAGGCAGATAACAAAAATATTCTGCCATAGATATGCTAATTAACACATCTAATGTGATTTTTGTTGGAAAAAACAATGTAATCACAAGGCAAGCCACAAGTGACAGAATGTAATTGTGTGATAAATAACACTGTGCTATATTTCTCAACAGTTGTATGCAGCTACCATTTTCTGCACACAACTGGCCCTTTTATTTCCTGTTTCAAGGAAGGCTATATTTTATACAACACAATGTACATCATTAATTCTATAAAGGATTATGTTGAACTGTGTTTCATTTTCATGTATAAAAGCTTGGATAAAAAATTCATGTTCAAACTGAGCCCCCACCTTGTAAACAGCCTAAGCTTGGTTGGTTTCCTTGCCAAATCCATAGAAATCTTAAAAGTGGTTTTAAGAAATGGGATCAAATTCTGTTTGTTGGATAGTGTGACTTCAATATTTTATAGAATACTTCAAGCTCAAAAGCTTTAAAAAGGATATTGGCCCAAACAAAGATATCAAAACCTGGGTTTTTACACACCAAATTAATGTTTCTTGATTCCATCTGAAACAGATCTATTCATCTTACAGTTTATTAGGGGAAGCACGTTGATAGCAGAATTAGTCCTGTTGAAATATTTCTGTGCTCTTGATAAGTGTAAGAGCCCGATGCAAAAAAAAAAAGAGCAAATAGATTTTGAGAAAAATAATTTTACAGCTTATTCAGCAAGTTGATTCTCACAGTTCCTTGGGGGAAAAATAGGAGAGGTAGGGAATGATTGGTGCATTTAAAAAGTGCACCGATATTTCTAGATTCCTAGGTAATGGAAACAAACAACTTTTTAGATTTACACCATGTCTTACTGCTTTTCCGATTTAAAAAAAAAATCTAAAAGATTGTGTGAGCTTTGAATTAGCAATAAGCTTATACAGGAAGCAAAAGTTATTTGTGATGAGAGGCCTGCACTTTTACTGTTTGGGAAAGAGGTGACCCATGTTGCCTAAAGCATCTGTCCCTCAGCAGTCTGTGCCTGAATGTCTAGCCCCTTGCCCAGCAAAGAAGGGGCTTGCTTTGCAGTTTAGATTTGGAAATTGGCTCCCTGAAGAGTTCCCTGAAGAATCTGCTGCACCAACAGAAGTTAGGCAGAGACTGCAGAGCAGGCTGCTCCACCTCTTCCTTGTTGGGTCCTGATCTAATTTCCCTCCTCCTGAGTTTAACTTCAGGAAGGGATACCACAAGCAGACAGGCAAGTGTCTGGCTCACTGCTGGTTCAGGGCTTCGAGCCTGGTTTATTCATGCCTGAGAGCCAGCTGTATATTTATGGTGTCTCCCGCATCTGGGCAGAAGAAGACAGGAGCGCTTGCAGTTCAGCCCATAAAGTACAGCCTAAGAGCCTGGGAGCACCTTCCTCTTTGTTCTTCCTTGTGTGCTTGTGCATGTCTTGCCACCTCCCTCTCCCTCTCCAGCAGCTGTGTGAGCTCTGAGTGCTGTCCTTGTCATTGCTGCCCTTGGATCCCTGCACTAATGTTAGTTAGGGGCTTGGAGACACACAGGAAGCAGCCATAGACACCACCTCACCAGCCCTCATTATTGACACCTCATATGATCACACACTGTCCCATTAGATCCATTTCTGTTGAAAAATATTGCGGCTTGGGGCAAGGCAGGTGCACAGCTACTGTGTAGGTGTGGGAGTGGGGAGAAAAGGGCAAGAAAAGGCAGGGGAAATAGCTCTGATTCGCTCTAGGAAAAGCAGCTTCCCTGAGCTGTCAAGTTGAAAGGATACATTCAGGCATAATATTTGTAACATTTAACAACTTTAAAGATGTGCCCCCCTGTAATTTTTGTAACAATATTCTATACCATTTCTATGGAAGTTTCCTTGGTCTCAGGGTCAGGATCTAGATTAATATTGACTGGCTTAGCTATTTTTGATGTGATCAATGTCTAGCCAAGGTCTAAGCAGGTTAGGTTTCTAGTTGCTTAAACAGGTCCTGTTTGACAAGGATAGAAGGAGATGAAATTTGCCAGGCATAATGCTTGGGGACTGAATGAATGGAGAACTATCATGAGCATGATTCATAATTTACTTAGAACAAGATGAGGACTCTTTTTTCAAAAGTTCCATATAGAATCATAGAATTGTAGAATTGGAAGGGACCCTGAGAGCCATCTAGTCCAAACCCCGTGATGCAGGAATCTCAACTAAATCATACATGAAAAATGGCTATCCAGCCTCTGCATAAAAAGTAGAGTACATCACCTCCCCAGGACATCTATTTCACTGGCAAACAACTCTTATCGACGGAAAAGGCTTCCTGATATTTAGCCGGAATCTCCTTTTTTGTAACTTAAAGCCATTGGTTTGGGTCCTACCCTCCAGAGCAGACTAAAACAAGCTTGTTCCATCTTCCATGTGTCAGCCCTTTAGATATTTGAAGATGGCTATCAATGTCAATATTCCCATTGAAAAGTTTTCACTGAAATTTAGTAGTGGATTGCTTATTCTTATAAGTGTAATAATTTTGCCTCTTTTGAAATATCAGGGGAGAGATTAAAAGCCAGTTGTTTTCCTTTTTCTTCTCTTCTAGGCCCTTGATGAGCCTCCATATTTGACAGTGGGCACTGATGTGAGTGCAAAATATAGAGGGGCCTTCTGTGAGGCCAAAATCAAGACAACAAAAAGACTGGTCAAAGTCAAGGTATGTATGTGTGTAATTTTTCATTTAAAAAATAGAATATATTCAGAGCACTCCACAATGTATGGGTCTTGAAGTGAGGCATTTTAAGAGGGATGAGTTAGTGAAGTACTTCACTAGGATTGAGTGCTGTGTTGTTCTCCCTCTCCAGTAGATTAACTTCCTAACAGTTTCTAAGATCACTTTGAGGGAGGGACACAAATGATAAGCAGCACCAAAATGTCATTAGTGTTGTTTTAAAAGCAACACCAAAATGTAGACGTTGCATAATCATGTAATAATCCTGCTAAATTTCATTATGCCACCAATATATCTGAAAATAAAGAAAAGCTATAGCCCTCTTCAGGTGTTCGGATAAGCACACTACATCTGTTTGTTTCCCTTCTTGTTTTGTCACCCTTCACAAGTTGGAAGGCAAAGTTTTGAAGCAGGAAGCCTCATGTGGTGGATGTTCCCTGTGTATTTCAAAACCCTGCTTTTATAAAATAATCATTTGTATTCATGTAAAGTGCTGTTTGTTTTTAAGCAGTTTAGTTAATCAGTTAAATCCAAATCTCCTGCTCAAAACACTCAAGTTCTATGGGATTCAGTTTTCTATAAATAGACAGTATAAATGTATGTATCTTCTATTGTTTGTGTGTAATACTTCAGTCATAAGCTAATGATGTTATTGCTGATTACTTTTCTGTGCCACCCTTCCTTCAAGGAGTTAGGGAAGCATGCATGTGGTAATCTCACAACAATTGATGCTGCTTCAGGGCTGAGCAGGAATATGAACAAAGGTTTTCTTAGTCCAACTCCAGCACTGTGTCCTTTGCATTACGTCTCGTTTTCCTTTATAAGGGGAAAAAAGCAAAATAAATTAATGGAGATTATAAAATGGGTGGCGCTTCTAATATTTTAGATTTTAGTGGCAAATAGGGCCATAAATAGGGGAGACATGCTATATATAGTTATTTGTCTGCTAGTGGCGTAATTTGCAGCTACTGTAGACTGGCTAAGCTCAAACTCAGAAATATCTGTACACCATGTGGGGATGTTGAAAACGGATGTGCCCTAGTTGTGGAATGCCCTTCTGTTAGATGTATGTTTAGTGCCTATTATTTTTTCATTTTGTTGCCTATTCATTTGCCCAGGCAATTGTAGGATATTAGCTTTATTTATTGCTGGAGGTTGCAGGCCCACTCTGTCTTTGAATAAAGGCCTGTATTTTAATGATTTGGGCTTTAATCATATTTGCTCTTATTATGAAGTGGTTTTTTTAAATTGCAATTTGGATGAGTTTTAATTGTATTGTTCACCACCACAAGATTGGTTATAATGAAGGGTGGCCTAGAAACATTCTAAATAAATAAATAGTAAAGATAGCTATACGTGCACTTGCTCTGCTGTAACAATCCTTTAAATTGTGCTTTGCAGGTAACATTTAGGCATGATTCATCAACTGTGGAAGTTCAGGATGATCACATAAAAGGCCCTTTAAAGGTAATATATTTGAATGATTAACCATGAAAAATATTTCCTAACAAATCAATATATTTACAGTGATGTATATATAGATATAAAGTTAGGTGTAATTATTGAATAATCCTACTACATTTCACCACAATTACCTTGTGAAGAATGAACACTTATTATTTAAGCAGGATATAATATAGTTTGCATAGTATTAAAATCTGAGCTGTTCTGATCGATAGAATTTAAGTAGAGTAGCTTGTTTCTGGCATGGTACGTACAGTGATAGAACAGATTCTGCAAATAAATGGGTTGGGATCCAAAGGATAACACACAGTGTTCTGGCCTCTCCTTTTCACTGCAGCTTCCTGGGCTTCCCTTCCCCAGCCCAGAAAAGCCACTCCTGAGGGTCAGGGAAAAGTACAGAATGGTGTGCAATATGTGTGCCAGGAATTGACAACACACATTGCTATGCACATGTGGAAGTGTCTTCTGTTCACTTATTGGCCTCTTTGGATCTCGGATCAAGTGTTCTGTACGGTGTCTTGGCGTAGCTTATGCCATTTCTTCTGATGAAAAATTTAGACCAGGTCTAGTATGCTGTGCGGAGAATCATGCAAGGGACCTGTGTTAGTCTTTTTGAATTTAAGTCTCCTGCACCCCCTTTGAACCGCTGGACCACATCCCCATCCCCTATCACAAACTGCTTTTGATACACCCCTCAGTTTGAAAAGTGCTTGTCATGTGGTTCAGGGGCTGCTGTACAAGGACTAAAGACTTGAGCCCCCATTAATAGCTATTAGATTTTTGACTGAGCATGTTAAGGAAAGTGCCTGGGTGGGTAATTTTTTAGAGTCCAGGACAGTTCTGGTCTGTGGGGGTTGGACTAGATAACCCATGTGGTCCCTTCCAACTCTACAATTCTGTGATTCTATGATTCTTTATTTACAGAAATTTCTTTAAATTATTGTAGTGAATGAATAAGTGTAGGAAAATGTGTTGGGAATGGATAATCTTGTGAATTTTGCCATGAAGACAAATGAGCAGGATACTTAAATTCCTGTCAGTTTCTCCTCACAGATTTTTCATTAAAATCCATGTATTTTTTCTGATTTCCAGTTGTTTGGCACATCTAAAACACATTATTTGCAATTAACTACATTCAGTACTGCATGCCTGCAAATATTACTTTTTATGGAATATATAGTGTTGGCTTTGAGATTAACAATGAATTTATTATTTTAAGCAGTATCAAAATTTTAGTTTTAATGGGACAGACAGTGACTGCTGCCCACAGCGGCCTTGACCGTATTGATGCAGCTGCATACTTTGCTCACTCCCACAGTTGTTGGAAAGGTTTCCTTAAATCCAGTAGCTGCCAGCAAAGCTGTTTGTTGGTTGGAATTGTTGGTTGCTGCTGCCGAGCAGTGAAGAGAGACGGGAATTCCTGTTGTTATCTGCATGTGCTAGGAGGCAGGGGAGCATTGTGATCAGCCCTGTGGAAGTACACTGTTGCTGACAGGCAAAAGGGGTTGTTATACTGGCAGTCAGCAACCACACACACACTTTCACAGTGCAGACTGTGAGACCCCTTGCTTCAGCACCAGCTCCTAATGTTTATGACAAGAACTATCCTATCTCCCCGTCAGCAGCTTCTAGCAGTGCTGCTCAGCTCAGTGATTCACTGGCTGGTGCTGCGTAAACAAGACCATATGCCTGGTTCCAACCAGAAGAATGAATAGTTTAGAGACTCATCATAAACTTAAGTACTTTTATTTATATGCTGCCTTTCCATAGTTAAAGCTATGCTCAAGGCACCTTACAATATAAGAAAAAGACATAATTACAAACATAAGTAGTCATCAACAATAAAGAAAATGCCAAAAAGTACAAAACTAAATTGAAAAAAAAGATCCACTTAAATCATAGTATCTAAAACAAAGATGCAAAATAAATAATATCAATAAGAGCAACAACCCCCCTCCCTAACAAAAGTACCTAGGCAACACCCCAGCGTAAGCAGCCTCAGCTATTGTAGCAGGAGTCAGTCAACACCCTGCCCTCCCAGGACAGGTGGGGAAAAGGCCAGCAAGGCAGGGAGCAGGTCTTCCAGGATTCAATGGAGTTCTCATAAGCACATCCTGCTTCAGCCAGAGATGACCTGCTATCCCTTTTCTTGCAACATGTTTCACTTTTCGTGGTGTGGTGCAAAGAATATGTTTGGGAGTTAAATTCTGCTGCTTTGGGTGTGTTTCCCTGTGGAAACAAGCCAATGCAGAATTTAACCCTGCCCTCCTACCCATCAGGTGATATAAAAAATGATGTCAGCTTATGGACAGATGGACGTGATTTGGGGGAAATGGCTTGGTGGGCCAAGCGTGCCAACAGGCTGGAGGTTTCTCATTCCTACCCTAAAATAAGCAAGTGTAACCATTAGACTTTACTGAAATGGTGTGTGTTTTACTTGCTGATTCCTTAAGTTGTTGAATAAAGCTCCACAGTCACTCGTCTAATAGTGAAAACAGCACATGGCAGAAAAATATTGTTCCTTCTAGAGAACAATGAATGGTAACTGCCATTAAAATGCAAAACATGTGGTAGTATGATGGAGGAAATGTAGTTTCCTTTTTGTTTTCTATAATATTAATTGCTCCTTTCATAAGAACTCTCCAGGTAGCATAAGACAGGAGACAGAAAGAAAATATGGTGGTTAATTTAAAGAGGCATGCAGCTTTTTTTAATATAGAAATATTTAAAATACTACTTTAGAGAGAAAATGGGTGACTTTCTCAGTCCGTCATCCTCAAAAATCTAATAGCTATAATGATTAGAGATTTTCTTTCTTTAATCTTTGAGATTCAGAGAAATTGAAACATCAGTGCCTACTTATTTAGACTTTAAAGACATGGTAGAAAGAAGTTTGTTTTTTGCTTTAGGCAACTATTCTAGGGAATAACTTTGACCATTAGCTCTTGTTCACCATCTGCTGGCAGTAAGGAAGTAGTAATAGGCAGATCAGCATTTCTGAAAAGTGCCTTTTGGAAGCATTTTGGGGTAAAAGTTGGGAAAGCTGTCTTTTAAAAATAATTTAGGCATACTGACTCATAAAAAACACTTGTTTCTAAGCATAATTTTTGTCTACTCCAGGGTAGCAGTTCTATGCTAATTAATTGATTTTCTTTGGCTTATAGTTCTATACACTGAGTTGAATCCAGATTTTTCATGAGTGGAGCTCCACTCATAAGACATTTCTGAAGGGGGATACAGTTTTCACTGATTTATCTTTCCCCTTTCAGCCTCATATCCGCCCTGCCACCAAACCCCCCTCCCTCCCCCCCCGCTCTGGTGGGTTGAAGGACCCTTCAGAATAGGTAGCACAGGGGACTCCAAGAGGAAATGGTGATAATTATCTCCTTTCCTTCCTCCAGTGGTGGCTTCCACTAGATCTTAGTCCCAAAAAGCCCTTTTCACTGGATCCAACTGAAGGTGGTGTGTCCCATAAAGAATAACTTCACTGAATGTTTGGGCAGGTGTGTTATACATTCCAGCCATGTCTGAGCAGTCATGTTACTATGTGTTCACTTTGGTGGAAGTCAGTAATGTATGTCTCTGTTTTTTCATGAACTTGTGCCATATGTACTAGTGTTTTTTTTAAATCTGAGTTCTGGATTATTGGTTATAATAGTTATATTTAAAGGTATAAGATAACATCTGGAGGAGAATTTCAAAACTACAACTTCTGTAGGCCAGGATCCAAAGTGTATTGTGAGTGCACCATGGCTGTTCATCTCCCCTGCCCAGGTACTCCTGAAGGTCAGGAGATCATCAACCTCCATAGCAGGTGTGGGCAACCTTTGGTCCTCTCATTTTTTCCCCCTGAAGTCCAACTTCCATCATCCCTGGCCAGTGTAACAGGAAGGGCTTCAGCCAGATAAGAAAACCGACCATATGCCCCATTTGCCTTTCTCTTTGCACACAGTTCTCTTTGAATCTTCATCATAGAACATATTTTGTCATTAAAAAAAATATGCCTTCATATAATTTTATACATTGCATGTTCTGATATTTACAGCTTTCTTGGTTTAAGTGGGAAAAAAATTCACTTGTGGAATAATTCTATTAAGTAGTTCTAAAAGGCACCCTCTTGGTACAAATAGATATATAGTTTGAAGTCTGAAAAGTAAAACCTGACATACATTAGATTGCCTCAGAGGCATGTTACAAAGCCTTCTGTGAAGATGGTATGTTTTTCAGATTATTCCTTCCCCCGAAATGCAGCAACACACACTATATGTGTAGATTGGTTTTTGAGAGCAGAAACTGAATTTAAAAGAATGAAAAATGAAATGTTCAATATTTTCTAATTATTGCCTTGGAGATTACCTAAGTGGCTTTTATGTTTTAGGTAGGAACTGTGGTGGAAGTAAGGAATCCAGATGGAACATATCAGGAGGCTGTCATCAACAAATTAACAGATGCTAGTTGGTACACTGTAGGTAAGGAAAAACAACTCCATTTTTCACCAATCCAAAAATTACAGGTCAGGAAAAATATGTGTTTTTTCTTCCATAATAAGTAGTGGAATGGAGTTCTTGTTTTTTATATTTAGTGAGTGTTTTCTTACTCTCAACTCACTTTAATTGAAATCTATATATGGCTTCTTAAGAATATTCTTGGACTTGCTGCTTGACAACAACAGGCAGTAGGCATGGAGATGGGAATGGGGAAAATGAAGAAAATATGGCAGAAGAAAATAGAATAATGCAGATTTATGCAAATTGGTGGGGGTTAGTTTTAGTTTGAGATTATTCAACAACGTTCGAAAGGGTTTCCCCCACCTTTTGAAATTTTAAGAGTGTTCCCTGCCACACAAAAATACGTAAGTTTTATTCAAATCTGTAATATTGAATAGTATTTATACTGCTGTTTTCTGTTACAACAACAACATGTGGGGAAGGGGAGAATTTGACTAATAACATGTTTGTGTTAATTTTCCGTCTAAGAAAAAGGGGGCAAGAAAAAGGGACCATTTGATTTTCAATGAGTCCTGTGGTACCTTAAGAAAGACTAAGGACTTAGCATGAGAAATCACAGTGCGCCTACTTCTTAGATGCAGGTTTTTCCGAGCTACATTTTTGGAGTTGATATTAAATTAGAATTAATGATGAAACTATAGTTCTAGTTGGTAAGCTCATTCAGGGCCTTCAGAATGATGATTTGTTTCCTCCTCCAACAGCCTTCATGACAAATATGTATCACTTTAATATTGAAAAGATAACAAAGCATGACCTTCAAGTTAATTGTTTTGTCTGGCTGAAACACACCATGATCCCAGGTGTAGAGTTTACACTGATCAAGCCTAAATTTGGCTTTTAATTGATTTTTTTGTTTGCATTTCATTTTATTTGTATAAAGCAATGAATGCATGCAATAATAAATGAATATAATATAATATAATATAATATAATATAATATAATATAATATAATATAATATAATATAATATAGCCTCTTGGTTTGTTTATCCACTTGTGGAAGGGAGAGGCAAAATGGGAACACTAGGGCTGTATGCATGAGCATGCACCCCATTCACAGTATTGTTTAATCGACCAAACCTTATGGCTTAGAAATATGTGCAAACATAGACTAATTTTTGGTCTGAAATAGTAATCCCTCCAAAGAAAAGGAAAGAAATACCCAGCATCTGTTGATGCTATTCCTCACTCTTATTTTCTGTTTCTATTACTTTTTGGTATTTAGTCTTATGCAGTTCAAAAGAGTTTGAAATGTTAGAACTGAGTGAATGCAAAAAGGCCGAAGATTGAAAGGGAAGATCAAGCTCTACCCTCCATGTTCACCAGCAGTCTCTTTAGGCTACAATCCTTCTTGCTCCGGTGGATTAATATACATAGGATAACAGAGCAAGCATTCTCCCACAGGGTGACTGGCTTAGCTTCCTCTGTCTCCACACATCTTTTTTAGTTTGATTTCAACATATCAAACAATAGTAAAAAAAATTAAAGGACCCTCCCATTTACCAAAGAAGAGAGGGCCTATCACCATAATTACCCAGGTGAATGGATTTGTAAAAGCCCTGTTTAGAGGCTGCATTTCTACCATAAATAAGTACCTGGCCAGTTCTCTCCCCCAGTGGAGATGGTTAACTAGCATGTGAGGATCTCCAGAGGCCTCTAGCATGCAAGCCAGATAAAATCCTCCAGCTATGTAACTCCAAACAACTTCAGTCCTAAGTTCCTCTAAAAGCAGCCCTCTAAGTACTCTAAGCCAAGATGGCAGTGGCAGCACAAGCC
Organism: Podarcis gaigeae; assembly: GCF_964106915.1. Taxonomy (NCBI): domain Eukaryota; kingdom Metazoa; phylum Chordata; class Lepidosauria; order Squamata; family Lacertidae; genus Podarcis; species Podarcis gaigeae. The sequence goes on along the minus strand of NC_139680.1, from coordinate 76,270,352 downwards.
CACAATCACGGTTGGAGATTACTGTAGAGATTCTCAAATGTTTGAAGGGTTCTGAAAACAGTGGAGAATGTCATGCCCTGAAATTTCAGAAGTTCTTTCCTGTCCATTGTCCAAATATCAGAGGATCACCACAGCATTTCCTCCATTAAAGACATTAAGCTAGCATCTCACTAAAGCAAAGTACAGGGGGTTATATTCAGGAAAAGGGAAACACATTAAATTTTGGACTTCCAAAGAACCCCTCGTCATCTGCAGAAGTGTAGATACTGCATAAAGACCCTGTGCTCCTTACTGACTGGACTTACATCATCTATACAGTTTATAACAACTATCCAAATATGCAATAAGAAGCATGTAAAAATTTGAAATTGGAGATCATTAGTTAACTGTTGCAGAGATGCTTTCTTAATTGTCTGCATAAGGCTGACAGCGGATCTTCTTACCAACAATAATAGTTGCAGATGACCAGTAGCCTTAACTCAGAGATCTCAGTTCCACCCAAGGTAGAAAAATTGTTAGGTTGGTGGACTTCAAGGTTACCCTTGATATGGAGCTTCCCATCCAGAAATCCAGTTGGGTCATCTAAACCACAAATGCTGATCTGAGCACATGGGAGGCCCACTACAAGGAAGCATTGATTTTGTGATCACCAGAGGATCTCAGAGGAGCATAATCTCAGGAGTATAAAACCTTCTGGAACTCAAGATGATCAGATTGGCTTTGCTCTACTTCTCTCACCTTCTACAGGCACATCATCTCCTGATCAAGATGGGCACTCAAGGTCTGCATCAAGAGAAGGGGGGCCCTTGATCAAAATTAGTCTGTGGTACACAAAAAGGGACCCTCAGTACCTAAAAGGGAAACAATCTCTAGACCTAGCAGATACTATTTGCTGATATACATGTCTACAAAAAGATAATGCAACACAGAGATAAACTCTTGAGTATTTTATTGATAAACTGGAATATTGTCCCTTACTGAGACATCTCCAGACTCTGCTTTGCAAAACTCTCAAGAAGAAAAATACCTACACAGCCTAATTCCCTAGAGTAGAAAATTACAAAAAAAAAAAAAGATTGCAAGAGTTTCATATGGAATGTTTCCCATTATTAAAATTTTGTCCTTTTATGAAATATTGTATGTCAAAGTACATCATAATGCCTTGACTGACTAATATGGGGAATTATTATTAGTGATGGACATTGAAAAGAGAATTTTTATTTTTCTTCTTCTCAAAATCTGATTTTGTCTAGGCAGCTATTATTCAAGGACAGGTTATGAAATATCTGTTCAGTGTGTTATACATGTCAACCTTGTAAACAGAATGCATTGACAGTAGAAAATGCAGAAACATATTGTTAAAGTATAGTGGATTTATATAAATTAATGATATTTTGTGTCATCTACACTTTACTCTTCAGTAACTCCCTTTAAGGATGTATTAAAACTAGAGAAGTATTTAGACACCAGTTTAAATAATAGGATTATGGGCTCCATGGAGCATTGGCTTGATTTTGGATGCTGTAATCTTATAAATTGGAATTGCAGTTTCAAGTCGACAAGTCATTTAGAGGAATGTGCTCTTAGAGTACTGTCTAAGTGCATGATATAAATATTGGTTGGGTATTTGTTGAATGAGCAGAAAGTGCTTTTGTCCACAAATAGGCAGGTTGCTGATCTTTCCTGGATGCATCCACTTGACAAATTGTGCTCCAGGGGATCCCTTGACCTTTCATGAGTTGCTTTTGGGGAAAGGAGGAGGATTGTAGTAAGGGAGCAGAAAAGCCTGTGAATCGTAGTCCTTTGGATCCTGGTTGCTTAATTTGAATTCTATAAAAGATATTGCCAGATGACACAAAAATATAGGCTAATAATTCTTTTAAGCTCTACTACTACAATTGGTTATACAAATAACTAATGGTTGAGTCCTTAGAAAGTTCATAAATTATGCCTGATAGATTGCAATGAATTTATAGTAATGGGCAAAACCTATTTAAAAGTGAAAGAGAATGCCTTCTTTGTTGATTTACTTTAATAAAAAGCTTGGCCTTCATCAGTTTATCACTGATCAATCATCTTAAGAGTATTATGCCTTGCATAGGGGTTGGTTTCATTAAACATACAATTAAAATTATATATACACATGCACAGACACATTTTTTAAATTTGTACACTCTGTTCAATATATTCCTGTCATACTTTGGGTAGATGCCAAAGCACATTTAGGAATAGTTAATTCTTAGTTACTGTTTAAGTGAATAGGACTTAAATTGTACTTGGTCTCTACTGAATCAACTTTAAGTTGATAAGACAAGATTTGCTTGTTTTTAATTGTAATTGGACAAATAGATTAATAATTTGTGTTTCCTTTTTACGTTTGGTAACAGTATTTGATGATGGAGATGAAAAAACTCTTAGACGTTCTTCGCTTTGCCTGAAAGGAGAGAGACATTTTGCTGAAAGTGAAGTAAGTATTTCTGATTAAATGAGAATTAGCTGCTTTTTGTAGATCCATGCTATTCTGAATTTTATTTAGTTATGTTGAAGGAATCTGGCATGTTATCCCACCAATTAAAGGAATGTAGTAATATGGCTTTCTGAAAATAATGGATCATGATGTGAGTCTAAGAAATCATTACTGCTTATCAAGGAGACCTTGCTGTTGAAGTCATAAACTCATGCTACCATGGCTTAAGCCAAAATACCTTTTACTCCCAGATTAGTTTTTTGTAGAATGGAAAGTGGAGCAGAGAAGATGGGCCATTTGTACAATACAAATTTTAACACAAAATATGCTTAAATAGGTTTGCTTTCAGTGATGATAATGTGTATGTTAAATGTATACAAGCATGCTTATGTAAATCAGACTAAAAACAAATAGCTAACATCAGCATGTCCACAGGACAAATAAATTCTATAACAGGGAACCCAAGCATTTAATTAGCTGTGAAAACGTATATAATATTTACTGCTCTATCAAGAGAGAAGTTAATTTCTGGTTAACTTCTTAAGCTATAGTCTCTCTACACTTTGATGTGTTTGTGTAAACCATTCTACACCATGGTAACCTGGTAAGTAACTCCAGAGTCTATGAATTTGCAACTGAAAATTGCTAACATGTGTGGCTACCTCTCCAGAAAAACAAAAAATGCAGAAGCAACTGAGAGCTGTTGCTCTTCACAGTGCAATCTTATGCATGTGTACTCAAGAGTAAGTCCCATTGAGTACAATGAGCCTTACTTCCAGGTGAGTGGATATGAGTGTAGCCCTTAATCTATTTCCAGACTCTAATTCAATGCTGTTTATGTCATATTTTGGAATTTCTGCAGCAAGAGTGATTTTAAAAAGGATGTTGCTGCTGTTTAGCATAGTGAGAAGCAGATATTTTAAAATTTCTCCAAGATGGATCCCTAGATACATTGTATCCCTACAACCCTGCTCTTATTTGCTTTCTAATTATTCCTTCTTGATGGTTCTTCATCCTACTGCAGAGGGCAGCTGATGCCATTGAGAGTACTATATCTTGGTTCTGTAGAATCAAAAGTTAAATAGAGGGTGTGGGGGAGAGAAAACAGGAATGACTGTACTTACACATTTGTGCCCAAATGTTAGGTATTTTGATAGGCAGAGTATATTGTTCAGTGCTGCTCCTTCCAATCTCTGGCATGCTCTTCCTAGAGAGCCTCACCTGTTACCTACATTAATGTCCTTTTGGCTCCAGGCAAAAACTTCTCTGTTCTCCCAGGCCTTATAACAGCATTTATTATTTGTTATTTATCATTTCTTCCAGTCACTGCAGAGAGATGATAGTTTGGTCAGTTTTAGCTTTTGTTGGGGATGAATCTTGTCAATATGCTAATTGAATTAGTTGCTGGTGGCTGGTTTACATCTGTTTTATGCTGAGTTGGATTTTATGACTGGATCTTATTGCTGGGCTGGTTTTATTGTTTTATAATTGAATTGCTTTGTTTATAATTTTGTTTCTTTTGCTGTTGTATGTTGCCTAGCAACTCATAAATGAAAATTTACTTTTTTTATTAAAAAAAACCTTGTAAAAGGCTAGTGCTATGGAAAGCACTTCCAAAATTTTGTTGGAATTGCCTAACATCCAAATGCTCCGTTTAGACTTCTTGTGTGCTCGTCTCTTCTTCTGCTGCATGAGAACTTTTGCCAAGTGTAGTTTCACTTTCAAAGAATCTTGGCTTAGCATTATGTCTGGGCCAGGAATCTTGGGTTGCAACATATTCTGGTCAGTCTCAATAAATCCATGGTTTGAAGTTGGCTTGTTTGGCAGTTAATTAGTTACTGTTTGTTCTAAACTAGAATTCATTATTTTATATATTATGCTAAACCAAAATTGGTTGGCGGTGGGGAACACCCTACTCTCTGCAGAAGTCCTCCTCCTGACTGTGCAGGAGGAAAATGTGGAAGCATTTCTCTCAAGCTATTGGAGTCCTGTCCATATAGCACTAAACTGTGGTTTAGCATTACGTATAATCCGAGCCATTGCCTACTCCAGAAGATCACTTTTCAATTTAATTTAATTGCAGTTTTCAGTGCTGTGTAATGCATTCATTAATATTCAGACATACTTTGTTGATGAAAATTCCTGGGTCAGTTCAAATGGTGATAAATGTAATGTATTTTTCAACAGACACTAGATCAGCTCCCACTTACCAACCCTGAACATTTTGGGACTCCTGTCATAGGAAAGAAAACAAATAGAGGAAGGAGATCTAATCACATGTAAGTTGTTTTTGTTTGCAATTGTTTGTTGATTTGTTATTATCTTAATTTTCAGCAGGTGGTTTGAAGTTGGTAGAAATGTATCGCATAATTGAAACTGAAAGTGCTGTTATGTGGCCCAATGTGTATTGGAAGCAGGACATAGGGGTTTTTAAAAAACCACAGACAAATTTGTTAATGGCGTGGGACAAGGCCACAGCTGGCCCACTGTATCTTAGAGTGACATAAGAAGAATCTTACTGGGTTAGAGTAAAGGCCTATCTTGAGACTGACCCAGAAATTCCAGCGGGTGCAGAATGCCGCGGCGAGACTCCTTATGGGGTCTTCGCTGCGAGAACACATTCACATTTGGAGCTTGGCTTCATGCGCTGGTAGTTGTAAGGTAGAATCAGTGTAAGTACAACTTTCCCCTTGTATTTAGTAGTGGGCTGAACAGAGGCTACTCAAGTCTGCCATGCTTGCTTCTATTACTGAATATGGGTATTGGATCTTGCTGCTGTTCTTTATTTAAATATTTTTTGTTGTATACTATATGGCGGGCGTTGCGCACATTCAGAAAAAAGTGGGGGTAGTCATTGATACCATGTTATGGATTTATGTTATGGGGGGCACAGGTGACAGAGATGCTGTTCTCTGAATTTTAACTCAGCAGATCAAACATTGAAATAGAGACATAAATGCAAATGTAATGAAGCACCTATATTAGAATATATATTTCTTTTTGTGTGTGTTTGCATATGGCAAAACACTGTTTGTATCTTTTTTCAAAAAGTTGCAAAGATGTACCAAAAACCTTTCCACCGAAGAATCCTTGCCAAGTGCACCGTGAATACAAGCACTTCGATAATGGCTTATTCTTGACTAATCTTGGTTTTTGTTAATAGTACTGTTTAAAGTTTTGTTTCGTCTGTACTCTCCTATCATTTGCAGACACAATGTACTTGTAGTTGGTTTTAATATAGCTTGAAATCAACAGGTTTTTCTTTCACTTGCTACTTTGTTTGTATCAGGATTCTTAGTGAGACTTGCATAGCTTTGGCAACAAGACTTATCCCATTATTTCCAATAATTATGACATATGTAGTTTGTCCAGTTACTTGCCTCAAATGGTTACTCAGTTAAACTGTCAGGTTCTAACTATTAACTTGCTCCTCTCCCCTGATTGGATGACAATCCACCCAGCCCTGATTGGTTTCTGAGTCACTAGAAGGCTGACCATCATATGTGAATTCGTCCTTCACATGGGGATTTAAAAACTGGTGGCTACCATTTGTTACTTGCTCACAATTCCCCTCAGAATAATACTATGTGATGTAGTGTCATTCCAAGGGCATTATGAAGAACATGGTGGCTACAAGCATGGAATACTACTTTCACGCCCCTGGGAGACTGCTATCACTGTAGCACCACTGTTGGGGTGGAAAGAACGAAAAGAGAGAGTGAAAGGGATGGACCCTATAGCAGTCCCCACTTCCCAAAATTCAAGCTAAAGTTCATTCGTAGTTTGACCCTAATCAAAATTCTGAACTCTATATCACAATTTAACTTGGAGTTCTTTTCCTTATAGCCCAGAAGAAGAATCTTCCTCATCCTCAAGTGACGAAGATGAAGATGACAGAAAACAAACTGATGAACTGTTAGGAAAAGTTGTTTGTGTAGACTACGTTAGTGCTGATAAAAAGAAAAACCTCTGGTTCCCAGCTTTGGTAAGTGTTTCAATTTTATATTGTTTAATAGCTTTATTTTGAAGAGAGAGAAAAGTACCTAGAAATTATATTTTGCACTTTGAGATATTCCTCTTTCATAATTTAAAACCACCACGTTAAACAAGGTCAGAATAGTCATACTATCTACAATTCATTTGAACACACTAAGGGCCGTTACTTCATAAAGTGCATATATTGTAAAAACTGTGCAGTTTAATAACACGTTAAGTGCCAAGTCAGTCTGTATACAATAAAGCAGAATTTTTTTAAAAAAATGTAAAACAGAGCACTGCTCCTTTTCTTTTTTCCTATTTTATGGTCCCTATTATTTTCCATGCTATTAGCTCAGCTTCCAATTGCATAAGAAGGTCAAAGGCAAAAGCTGCTGTATTGTTCCTATTTTATGCTACAAAACATACAGATTGCTGGATCTGTATTCTGAAGTGGTGTACCAGTTGCTAGGGAGAAACAGCAGCAGTGGGCTACTTTTTTCATCCCCTCCCTGTGGGCTTCCTGAAAACATCTGGCTAGCCATGGTTAGGAAAACAGGCTAGACTAGATTGACCCTGAGTCAGGAATGTTTTTATCAATCCTTTTGCTGCAAGGAATTCTTTTTACACTTGCTTACTTGAGAATATTAACATTTTAAAAATAAAATGCCCCCTCCCCCAAAATTGTGTAAATCATGTCACATTAATTACAAGCATATAAGTGGTTGCAGATAGAAAACTTGTTCATAAATTTTAATGAAGATTTGCAGAACTGTAAATGTGATCCTAAATGGTACAGTTGACATTAAATAAATCATCATTATTTTTAATTTATTGTTTTGGCTTTCAAAAGCAATGCACATGTCACATCCATTATAAAAGAATGGCTGAAGCATGAAATATTACTTGATAATGTTCTAGAAGAAGGTTGCATTAGGTTCGTGCTTCTAATGGAAGATTGTGACTTAGCCAAAAGCACCATAAGGTCACATTTTTAGAAACTGAAATAAGGCAAATCAAAGATCTTAGAAGCAATGTGCCAGTTTTAAATAGGGAAGGTAATTTAACAAGTGGCTTAATTCATATGATGTAGGTGATTATATTTGGCTGAAGTTGCTGAGCAATTTAAACTCTTTGTGAAATCAGTAGTGAATAGGGGTCCACAAATTTCTTCCTAGCTTACTAACCCACCGTCCCCTAGAAGACTCTGAAGAGAGGAAAGATTGGTATCTCAATTGCTGCTGGGCTTTTCAGAAGCATAGGCAGCAAGGGGCTTCCTCCTTCTCTCACTTCTGCACCAGACACTGAGGAAGCAGTGGAAAGGAGCATCACATCTTTCTCTGAAGCTCTGTGGGAAATGAGATGAAAGGGCTCTCCCCCAAGTCCTCTGTGTATACAGAGGACTCAGGCAAATGTGTGTGTGCCTTTTATCTCACTCAGTGCTGGACTTAAAGAGAAGGTAGAATGCAAGTCCTGTCCTCCTTGTTGCTTCTGTTTCTTCAAAGCCCACTGCAAAATAAGACCACATCGTCTCCCCTTCCCTGAATTCTCTGCACAGGTTAGAACACTTGGAGAGGAGCAAAGCCTTGTTTTTCATGCATGGCACAATGGAAGGCAGCCTTCACACAAGTTCCTTGAAGTTTTCAGAGAACTCTGGGCAGGATTTTTGTGTATGCTGAGCATCCATGACAGGGACAGTCAGTCACCTCTGTGACCAGTTTTTTGGACTCTAGAATATGAACAAAAAGTATCTTCGTTGAAATATCTCAGAATGGTACCAAATATTGATATAAAATATTTTAAATATTTCCTTTCTTTTTATGCAGGTGGTTTGTCCAGACTGCAGTGATGAAATTGCAGTCAAAAAGGATAACATTCTGGTTCGTTCTTTCAAGGATGGCAAATTGTGAGTAGAAAGATTTCCAGTGTCATTATTTATACCAACTAGCTAATACAATCTGTCATTTCTACTCACTGACGTGACATATATAGGGCTTTATTTTTAAATGTCAGTAAGAGGGAGGGACAGGAAGCACAAACCAACTGTTCATTCTACCTTCCACCCCACTCATGTCACTTACATAGAGTGCCTAGCATATGTGTTAGGAATCAGGTTGCAATTTTGTGCAGCTGTATAAGTCAAAGGGTGGCCGCTTTACATACTTGTTCTATATGTCAAAGTTTGTTTTTGTGATGGACAGTTTCTAAAGAGTCTGTTCTTGATTTGGTTAACATGCCTGTATATCACTGTAAATCACAGTAACACAGTATTATTTCAGCTGGCTTCAAAATAGTGTAAATGGCGGGCCCATTTCTGACCTGATTCATGCCACTTTTTCACTTGAGAAGAATTTCTTTTCTTTAAGAAAGTATCAACAAGGAAATGTCAGTCTTGTCACCTTTTATAAAGTCATTTTTCTCCCTTCACTGAGAGGCAGACATTCCTAGGTGGGTTAGGTTCTGCCTCTGGAAGGCAGGACTGAGGAGCCATTTTTTGAGAGGTGTGAACCACTCACCCATCTCCCATTTGTCTTCTTGCTTGACACAAGAAGGCAGGGTTTTTGTAAGGATTGCACTGTTAAGCAGCTGCCATGGATACAATTGTCTGTTCCCACTGCTTTCCACTCACAGAAAGCTTGGATTGAAAGCTCTTGCACAGAATTAAATCTGCTCTGGTAATGGACCCAGGAATCAGTACCTTGATACTCTTGCTAAATGAACATAATAATGTTTATGGACCTAGTTTTTTTGAAAATACCAGGATGGTATGTTTGATCCATGGATGGAAAGAATGATTTGTTATTAAAGTGTTTTAAATTTTTTGTTTTACAAGTTTTGTAATACTGTATTATTATTATTATTATTATTATTATTATTATTTATTATTATTATTTATTAGCTCTTCCGTACCAAGGAAAGATGTTCGAGAGATTAGTGATTCTTCACCAAAGCCTGATGCTGCATTAAAGCAAGGTAAAGACAATATAGAATTAAGAAAAGCTAGCATTTTTCAGCTGAATTTGGCTAGAAATCTGGCGCACACTATGAGGGACAGCTGTGCTACAAAACATGAGGGTGCTACATCCCACCAACTGCTAAACAATTCCTACCATATTTTCCTGCAGTTCAGCCCACTCAAAGTTGCTCTTTCCTGTTCCTTACCCTAGAAAGCTCCTCTTATTAGCCATGATAGCTAAATGGAACCTTCATGTTATCAGGTAGTATACCTCTGAATTGTATACTCACTGAGTACACTCAGTGAATACTGGGTGCTGGGGACAAACAGCAGGGGAATTGTTCCTTTCACGACCTGTTTATAAGCTTCGCACTGGGATTTGACTGACCAATGTTTGCAATAAGAGTGCTAGACCAAATGGAGATCAGTGATTTGCCCAAGGCTTCAAAGAAAATATCAGGCAGAAACTCTGTCTTAAACACCAGACTACTTCTGTGATCTCACATTTGTTGCTGCAAAAAAACATTTTAAAGAAGGTGAATGACTGAAGCTGAGAGAATGGTGACTTACCCAAAACCAGAACCTAAGTATAAAGAAGAGCAGGAGTTGCCTTCCTTTTTGGACCAGGGAACACATTTTGAATTTTGAAAGGGTTCTGTCATAAGATGGCTGCCTTAGGGGTGTGAACAAAGCACAAAATGGCTGCCATGGGGAGCATGGCCTCACATAAAATTATAGAGCGTGCTTAACCTGTTGAATTTCTGCATAGAAAATGAGGCAGGCCGGTAAAGTGTATTAAAGGGGAGTGGAAGCAGCAGCTCTTTAGGACCTCAGGATTCCTACTGCCTGGTATCAATCACTTCACACATTGACTAAAAACACTTGACCAGGTAGGAGAGCCAGGCTTGCTCATTTTACAGACATTCCTTAGAAGAGTGTTCCTGCGTGTTCTGCTTCATAACTATGTTTCTAGCAGGGCTGGAGACTTGCTTAAAAAGAAAGTAAGCCTCCATGGCAGCACAAATGAAGACTCTGGTGGGCACCATGGCACTCACAGGCTCCAGGCTGGTGTCCCCTGAGGTGAGCCAAGTAAGTTCACCTCCAAACTTCTCAGTTAAATCTTCCTTTAATTAGGTTACCTCCCAAATCTGTTCCTCTTCAGCTAATTTACACCACACACATTCATCCCTTGGGCATTCACACAAAGAAAGAAAAACTCAAATGTATTTTTCATCTGTGCTTTCCCAAAGCTCCTGTACAGGAGGGGTGGGGAATCTGTAGCCCTTCAGATGTTACTGGACGCCCAACTCCCATCAGCCCCAGCCATTATGATCAGTGGACAGGGATGATGGTTGTAGTAGCCCAGCACCATCTAGAGTGCCACAGGTTGCCCACCTCTGTGAACTATTAACAGTCCTCTATTCCAGCCTGCAGTTCAGCTCAAGAATGACGACAAAAAGCATGACATTTCAGACTGGCAGCTGTTCTCCAGTCAGCAGCCACCTGATATGCTGGTCCTGTCTGGCTCCATTACATCTCTCCCACACAGCTCCTTCACATTATAACCATACAGGCAGTCTCTGGCTTTTGCTATAGGGACAGCTAGGAGATGAATCCTGCAGAGACACCTTCTGAGCCCAGCTGGGATCTTTTTTTTTTTTTAAAAAAAAAAAAAAGCAACCCCCAAACTGTAATATCAGAGAAGGGGTAAATAGGGGTAGCTGAATTTTCATTACTTATTCTTTTAATGTATTTGAAATATGTACACATTGCCTCTCAGTTATAATTTCTGCGGGTGCTAATAATCTAATTGAAGTAGGAAGAACAAAAACCAACACCATACAAGACAAGCATCATTAAATACCATCAAGAACATGTTGAATACTATCTTAAATAGCCAGAATAAATCAGCTGAGTGATACCTCACTTGTAAAAGAAACCCCTGAAAGCTATCACAATTTGCTAGGCTAATGGACAGGGAATGAGTTCCCTAAATGAAGTGCCACAACTGAAATGGTACTGTCCTTCTCTGCCACCCACCATACTTCAGGAGATGGGACATTGTGAACAGGGCGTCTGATCCTAATACTCAGACATGTTTTGATGGGAATTTGTGGTTTTTCATATACCCTGATCCCAAGCCATTTAATGCTTAATAAGTCAAAGCCAGCACCTTTAATTATGTACACAAATAAATAGACAGATAGTGGTCTTTTTTCAATTAGTGACAAGGTATGTTCCCTGCTATTTGTGGCAATTAACAGGTATGCTTTCTACTCAGAACTAACTGAAGTTCCACGTGTCTTCAAACACATCATAAGAACAGTGGCCAGATCCCACCAGAATTTGTTATATGACCCACAGAGCATTCATTTGCAAGACCAGATCAGTAGCCACACCCAGGCTGCAGACTTGATCCTTTAGGGAGAAGTGCAACTCCATTCTGAACAGGGCGAACTATATCAAGACAGAGGGCACTTTTAATTTTGTATATTTATAAAACTATACCATTTTAGCATAGAAGGTAGTGAGAGGTGAGCTGTGATTAAATGAGCACATTGCACTACTTTGATGCACAAAAGTTATGAACTTATACCAGGGGTTTGTCTATGGCTGATGGACTTGCGGCTCCAAGCCAGTCTGCTAAAGGTTTCTTGAAAGAGATAAAATAGTATCTAGCTATAGCAGATAGTTTTGTAATGCCAAAAGCAAAGATCGGTGAATGTGCTTACTGTGAGATGTTAGCCCAACCCCTCTGGAACAAAGGTGGGCTTTTTATCTCTCAGGGTGAGGGAAATCCCATGTTCAAATAAAAGTAGGATCACTTCACACACTTACTATCTTTTCCCCACAAGAAAACGGCATATGGCCTGCACCAGTACGTTCCCAAGGAGAAAACTTGAACAAGCTCCATTTCTCTCTTTTTGTGTGTTTTACCAAACTGGCCTTTTTTTGTTTATTTTTTTTACATGCAGGAGCAAACTAGACATTCAGTGCTAATAAGTTTCATTCAATTTACAGCTTTTGATCAAGCCTTAGAATTCCGTAAAAACAAAACTGTTCCCAGTAACTGGAAGACTGAGTTGAAAGAGGAAAGCTCCAGTAGCGAAGCAGAAGAGGAGGAGGAAGATGAAAAAGAAAAGGAAGATAACAGCAGCGAAGAAGAGGCGAGTACAGCACTGTAATTTGGTTGAGCCATGGAATATTTCCTGTTTGGAGTATATTGATTGTTGAATTACAGTAGTGGCACAGACAATATCAACCCTTTTATTACATTGTCCTTAGCATACCTCTTCCTTTGTGAACCCTGATTAGTCTAGGAAACCAGTTTTCTTTATGCAACAAAGAAAATTAGTGTGTGATCAGCGTGAACGTCTGCAAGGTGGGGAAAAAACTACCAACAGGGATAATATATGACCTATATGTTGCAATTTTATTTAAGTTCAAGAAATAGGCAGAATAATTGTGGCAATGAGCGTGCTTGACTGGAATAAAGAAGGGACATTATCTCTTATTTGGGTTTGTAAAAAGAAAAAGAAAAAAAGAATGTTCTGCTGATACCATAGCCCTTGGGGATAAGACATTGAACTAACAGCATATACGAGTAGGGGAAAAGTCAGCCACACACACCATGATCTGCAAACCCCGCATAGGCATGCATTGAATGGCTAAGAATCCTCCTTAATATTAACTTCTTTTAACATACATGATTAACTGTAACATCAGCAACATCTGCTTTTCTAAATTTTCACTGGAGTTTTTTGTTGGTTTACAAAGAAGAAGGAAACTTTAAAAAGTGCAACCCAAAAACCCACCTCCCTCAAAATGGTGCTAAAATATATGTGGAACATCTGTGCAAATGAGTTAGTTTATCTTTCTGCAAAAGTTGCCATCTCCACAATGAAATATTTTTGTATTGGAGAGGAAAATGGAATTTCAGTTTGACTGCTGTAATTAAATAACAGATAACAAATTTCAATTAATTTGTTATTTCAGATTTGCTTTATGTTCTTATTATGGCGCTTTAAGACTGCAGTCCTATATACACTTATTTGGAAGCAAGTCCCATTCAATTTTCTTCTGAGCAGACATGCAGAAGATTATGCTATAAATATGCATTTATTTGTATTTTGATGGCTCCCCATAGTGAAACTAAACGTTTTGCAATTAAAATCCACTTAAAACAGTTATTAGTGTAAGATACAGAGAAATGACATTTGCCTTCAAAGCCAAAGTACCGAAGCATTATGTAATGGTTCCTGAACCTTTAAAATATAAATGTAATTCCCTGCAATACTTTTTAAAGAAAACTGTGGCAATTAACAGGGCAATCTAACATGTGCTTTTGTTACCATATTGTTTCAATTAGGAAGAAATAGAACCCTTTCCAGAGGAAAGAGAAAACTTCTTACAACAACTCTATAAATTCATGGAAGACAGGGGTAAGCATGTCATTATAGTTAACATATAGTGGGGTTTTTTTACGCTATAGGGGATGTAGTACAGTACGAGAATGTAGTACACCCCTGAAAACTTGTCTTGTTGCTTTTCATAAAGTGAGTTTCAAAGCTCCATTGGGGTTTCAACCCTGGTTTCCTAGGTCCCAGCCCAGGGGTGAGGAACCTCTGGTGAAATGTGACTCTTCAAGCCTCTTTCTAGCCTTTGGGTGCCCTGCAGGCCACACTGGCCTTCTTTCAGATCCTCCTATGGTGCTTTTACCCTGGCTGGAATGTATCCTTCAACTCTGATAATCATTCTCCCTTGCTTGGATGGAGGTTAGCGAGGGGTGTTGTGCATATGTTTAGAAGCTAGCCTACTGTACAAAGATAAAATTTACATCAGTGTTTTGCTTCTAGTCCTGCCCTCATAAAGTTGCCCAGAAGGGAATGCAGCCCTAAGGTTCAAAAAGGCTCCTCCGCCCCATTTCAACCACTACATCAGATAGGCCAGTTGAAAGTTGTTCCTTTTAAAAATCAGCACTATCTTTTTGGAAATAAAAATGAATTCTAGCTGGTATAGTACAGCAAAATATTTCATTTATATATTAAACCTGTTAATTGTTTGTTTTTTCTAAAACATGTATCCTGTTACATGTACATCCAAAACAAAAAAAATCCTTCCAGTAGCACCTTAAAGACCAACTAAGTTAGTTCTTGGTATGAGCTGAAGAAGTATCTGAAGAATACTTCTTCAGTATTGAATACTTCTTCAATATTCAGGTATCTGAAGAAGTGTGCATGCACACGAAAGCTCATACCAAGAACTAACTTAGTTGGTCTTTAAGGTGCTACTGGAAGGATTTTTTTTGTTTTGACTATGGCAGACCAACACGGCTACCTATCTGTAACTGAAACATGTACATCCAGTTAGTGTTCCCTGGACAGGTTATAGCAAAGTAAAAATATAATAACAGCACATCAATTTTAAAATGGAAGGAAAATGCAGCAAGTAAAGAAACAACAGAGTAACTAATAACTTATGCAGTGTGTGTCTGTATTATATACAAGCCTGCACAACTTGTAACCCACCAAAACCAAACACAACTCACCAGCCAAGTTTTGTGGCCTGCCAGGTGCTTGTGCAATCCTTTGCAGGCAGCTAAAATTGGAAGTTTATCAAGCCCTTCATGGCTGCCATATGTTGCTGGTGTGGTGTGTTCAACTTTGTAGGTTACAAGTTGCACAGGCCTGGAGAGAAGAATGATTGCAGGGCAAATATTATTTCATTATATTTTCATTTTTAACTGTATCATAATGCTAGTTGTCCAACTGCCCTTTAGTAATCATAGGGCAGAATGAATGGATTTGACAACAAAGCTGAATTAAATTAATTCATCTCAGCTTTGCAAAGAAGTTCCCTTTGTACCATTTAGAACTTTTGGAGCCCACACATATTTGGATAATGGCTTTTCCAATTACTTGGAAAAACTGTGTAATATGAGTTCTGTTACATGATTGTTAACTAGGAAGATAAGGCCACAGCTGCAGTCGTATGCACATTTCCCTGGAGTAAGCCTCATTGGAATTACCTCTGAGTATTGAGCTGGACAGTATATATATGTGGTATAGTCTGAGATTGAAACACTGAACTGATTTATGTCCATTAACACCAATATGAGTTGCTCTTTACAAGCTAAAAAGCCACACTTCAAAATACTTTCTTTCACAGGGACTCCTATTAATAAACGACCTGTTCTTGGATACAGAAACTTGAATCTCTTCAAATTATTCAGACTTGTACATAAGCTTGGAGGATTTGATAATGTAAGTACTATTAATCAGAGTAGAAATAATTTTGCAATTTGAAAAAAAGTTAATAGTGCAGCTTCAAAACCACTAGGAGAGGAGATTTGTAGATGATGAGGTGGACATCACACTAAGGACTTTTTATGCATTAATTTTTCTATCACTAAGACTCTTTTCTAGGTTAAAAAAGAAAGCAGCTTGTAATAGTAGTTTAGTATGAAGTCTCCAGTCATTACATATACCCAATTATCTGAGTGTTAACCACATAGAAGACAGACTTACTTCAAAATACATATGTATTATCTGTGCACAGGAGATGGAAGTGAATTTGAATACTCTTAAAATATGGGCGTCTAATTTTTGTGTGTGCTATTTTAGACCCTTAAAGTTCTGAATAAATTATTTATTTAGACACCTGTGCAGAATTATTCATTTAAACATAGACATAATTCTTTTTATTGGGATAACAACTTTCATTCTGCTTTATAGATTGAAAGTGGAGCAGTCTGGAAGCAAGTGTATCAGGATCTTGGGATCCCTGTCTTGAACTCCGCCGCTGGATATAATGTTAAATGTGCATACAAAAAGTAAGTAGATCTGTATATATAAAATTGTGTGCTTTGCTTTGATACTCAGTGTTGAATGCTTCATCTCAGCCAAAAGAAATATTGCATAGGTATTCTGTTTTAAAGCTGTCATCATTTAAATAAATAAATAAAAAGATAATAGACTATATTCAGTTGTATTTCTTCAGTCACGAACAGCTTTGTTTCAGTGGAGCCTTCCATGAACAATACAATGGGAAAAGTAGTTTTCACCGATTCCCCCTTCTGTCTGCAACCCTTGCTCTAAAGGGTTAGACGATCTATGGAACAGCATGGGAGGTGGTATAAGGGGCTTCAGGAGAAAGGCGGGATTTGCAAAAATCATATCCTTCCTGCATTTCCAGAAACATCCACAGAGCAAAGAACCCAGTACTCTCACAGTGCAATCCTAATACTGTACTCGTGTGTATTCATTCAGAAATAAGTCACATCAACAGGGCTTACTCCCAAATAGGAGGATACAGTTCTAATTAAGGTGTCTTTATCTATTTTGGCTGTATCATGCTATGTGTAGTAGTAACTACCCAAATCAAGTCTGCTGTTCTGGCAGCTAACCGTAAGTCCTCTTTCAAATTTGTTTGGAAAGTTATTAAATTTTATTCCAGAGCTTCCATGTTGCTAGACTAACCAGACTCAACATAACTTTTTTTCAGGTATTTCTTTCAAAAACAAGTTGACATTTGGGGGCAGTTAAAACAACACAATTTTGAGCTGGTACCATGTTGTTGGTTTCTTTTAAAAAACAAAGCAATCTTAAACCATTATTTAGCAAATTAATTTACATCCTTAAAAGTGTGGTTGTCTCATAAACCAAACTATGGTGAACTAATCATCATGTTATTGTCATCTTTTAGATACCTCTATGGCTTTGAAGAGTACTGTACATCAGCTAATGTTGAATTTAAAATGGCATTACCAGAGAAAATAGTGAGCCAGCCCTGTAAGGACCTTGAAAAAGATATGAAGAAGCATGAAGAAACTGAGCAAAATATAAAAGAAATAAAGGTGGAATCTGAAGAAAGAGATGATGAAGTAATGAGGAAACAACAAGACACACAAGCTGAGAATGAGAGTGAAAGAAAAGAAAATGATACATCCTCCTTGGTAAGAGCTGTTCCATTATTTTTTGTAGATTTTGTAAAATATATCATTGTGTTCTGTTAAAGTAAGCTGAAATATCATTTGAGTGGATATTGTGCCTATAAAGTAAAGTGTTTTATTCTAGCATTAATATACTGCTTGCTAGTTTTGTTACATTTCTCAAAGTATTAATGTCATTTTCAGAGCTGATAAGAACCTGTTGCAGTCCAGATTCACTTTGACAGAAGAAATACCTTTGTGGGTGTCTTGCAGAGTTCTAAAGAAGGCCCTAAAAACTCTGTTTAGGCAGAAATCAAACACTGTTGTGTCTGCTATATCTAGACCACATTTGGAGATTGTGTCCCAAGATCCGAACCAGACTTTTGTCCTCACACCCAGCGCCTCCTTTTGCGCCTCCTTTTGCTAAGCTCCGTTAAACTAGGAAGTCTCAAGCTACGAAACTGATAACACAGTTTGAAAGTTCCTTACATTCACATGTCCTTACAAATTCCTTGTAGCTATAATTTGCACCATGTGGAAAATCAGAGCTCCATGTTCCTGATGTTCTCCTGGTCAAAAATATCTGGAAAGTTACGGGTGAACAGTGTTTCCTACAATATTTATGTTCCTTTTTCCGTTGAGCAGAGATGTTGTAAGGTGGGATGAGAGCTCCCTCTAGCACAGCTAAATTAGAGGTTTCTGCTCTTCAGCTCCCAGCAGTTTTTACTGCTTTCACATTGTGAGATTGTATCTCACATTCTCCATTCAGCTTTGCTCAGAGTTGTGTTTTGTCTACAGTTTTCGGAGCTTATCTTTATGACATTGTTGCTTATCATTTATTGTTAGTGCTTCTGTGCTTATTTGGGGGAAGGTTGCGTTGATGCTGTTTCTCTCTTAGGGAGACCCATGAATTTTTGTCTTGATGTACACTGCTTGATTGTGAGTTTTTGGGTTTCTTATGTGCCTTACCACTTTCCACTCTTTCTGCTCTGTATTTTCCCTTCACCACCTCCCCTGTTGCTTGTCCCTGGTTTAAAGTGAACTACCCTCCACCCCCAGTGTCCTAATTTTGTTTTTGGTCAATGGAGGGGATATTTCCTCCCCTCCAGAACTCCGACATTTTTTCACAGTTCTCCTCCAGCAGCTCTGTAGCTTTTTTAAATTTAATATTTTTGCTGATCACCCATTAGATCTCAGTAATCAGCTACAGCTACTCTGGGGCTATGGGCAAGATAAAGCAGTTGAAGGCTAAAGCCCTTAAGGCAGCATATAAATCAGCTCATAAACACCGTGCTCCTGGATGGCATTGACCTTTACTGTCATGGGCACAAAACCTGGTTCTGTCTCTGTTGGCATGGATACCATGGCTGAGAGGACTGATACTGCTAAAGTACTCATGCGTAAGATGGGCCACCCAAAGATGTCTGGTTCAGTTTCCCACTCTTTTCAGATTGATTGTGATAAGGAACCTCTGTGTAAAGAATGGGTGCACCTTAGAGCCCTCTGAAAACTTCCTCTGAAGAGGATTTTTTGGGGATTTGTGGTGGCATTATCTGTGAATAAAAATATTACTCACTTTTCAGATATGCAAACATATCAAAAGAAAGAGGTGCCCTAAGTGATGGAGTATTGCGGTCATACCAATAGTGCATACATAACGCAGGTTGCGCTATGGTCTAAACCATTGAGCCTCTTGGGCTTGCCAATCAGAAGTCAGCGGTTTGAATCCCCACGATAGGGTGAGCTCCCGTTGCTCAGTCCCAGCTCCTGCCAACCTAGCAGTTCAAAAGCACGCTAGTGCAAGTAGATAAATAGGTACTTCTGCGGCAGGAAGGTAAATGGTGTTTCCGTGCGCTCTGGTTTCAGTCACAGTGTTCTGTTGCACCAGAAGCTATTTAGTCACGCTGGCCACATATTCATTTAAGCTGCTGTATTTGGATCCTCTGTCTTATTGGTTTCCTCCAAAAGGCAGAACTGTGATTGCCGGATATTGTTCCCTCCAAAATGTATCCTTTCTAGCTAGTTCCCTGTCCCTATAAATGTAGCTCTCCCCTCCTCAGGTCTCAGTCTTGTTTGCTTTAATAAAGAAGTGTTACTAGAGAACTGTCTCCAGCATATTATGTCAAGAGAGCTGAAATCACAAACCCCACGTCATAACAATCTTTAAATGCTCTGTGCTATGCTCCGGCCTGGGTGAGCCCTCGTTCCTTTACAAGAGATTGCCATATTGATACTTACATCTCTGCAGGGGCACTTTTGAGAGACACGCGCTTCACCATGTGTTTCCAGGGATATAGGCAGCCAAGACCCACCTTATTTTGGGTAACTTGGACACACGAATAGTACTTTTATTTGAGTGAAAAGATGTTATTATAGCCTTACCCTACCATTCACTATTTGTTTTTTTCTTATCTGATTGAATATGTATCTGGATTGCCTTGTGTGTTGGAGCAGGGGACTGTTCAATGTGTGTTGTTGTTGCTACATGTTGTTGGTATGTTTTCTTACAAGTGTGTTGAGTGCAGAATGGGGGCCAGCTGAGAGGATAAATCTCTAATTTAGCTGCAGTGGTGCTTGCAAGTGCTTGAGAGAGCTCTCATTCTACTTTAGAACATCCTTTCACTAAAAAATACCCTTCACAGGTAAAACCAATGGTTCTGTTTCAGCAGCCTGGACATGAATCAAGGGACAACATTCATGATCCAATGTGAATTGCAGCAGTACTTCCTTAGAGATGTGTTATTATTTCATGAAAGTGATTTACAATATAATAAATCATATATAAAACAGCAATATATATAAAAACAGTTAAACAATTGCATAAATAAAAACAATTTTTTAAAAGTTTACACACACAGAGAGAGAGAGAGAGAGAGAGAGACAGACAGACAGACAGACAGACAGAGAGTTTAAAACAACATTAAAAAGGTAAAGGTAAAGGTACCCCTGCCCGTACGGGCCAGTCTTGCCAGACTCTGGGGTTGTGCGCCCATCTCACTCAAGAGGCCAGGGGCCAGCGCTGTCCGAAGACACTTCCGGGTCACGTGGCCAGCGTGACATCGCTGCTCTGGCAAACCAGAGCTGCACACGGAAACGCCGTTTACCTTCCCGCTAGAAAGCGGTCCCTATTTATCTACTTGCACCCGAGGGTGCTTTCGAACTGCTAGGTTGGCAGGCGCTGGGACCGAGCAACGGGAGCGCACCCCGCCGCGGGGATTCGAACCGCCGACCTTTCGATCGGCAAGCCCTAGGCGCTGAGGCTTTTACCCACAGCGCCACCCGTGTCCCAAAAAAACAACATTAGCACATACATAAAATCAATTCAAATCCAGTATAGATACCAACAGAGAAAATGGCTGGTGCAGATTCTTCCTAATTGAAAACTAACAGTTTTTTGTTTTTTTCAATTGTGAGCTATATCAATGTTTTTATTTCTCCTAGGGAAGCAAAAAAGGTTTTCAGGAATCACACACTGACCAGGAAAAGGAATTAAGAATACTGAAAACAGATGAAGCCAATGTGGAACATAAAGAGGATGAGAAGAGTAAGGACTTGGAAAATCAGAATACCAGTCTTGAAACGGAAGAGAGGGAGAAAAAGTAAGAATCTTTTCTTTTCAGCTAAAACCTATATATGAGGGGAGCAATACTGGGCTTCAAATCTGAGTTGCCTTTGATCTCTAAAAGATCAAAGAGGAACTAGAATTTAAGAGGAACTAGATAACTTAGGCTGTAATCCCAGCCTCATTTACCTCAGAGTAAGTCTTACTGAATTCATTGAGACTTACTATTGTCAACTTGTTTAGGAAAGCAGCCTTTATGTCAAAAAGCTCAATGAATACCATCTTATTTTGGTGCTTTTTTTGTCGGAGATGTCCAGTTAAATTGCTTCATTATTCTGAATACTATAGAGGTTGTGTAAGAGAAGTCATCTGCTGTCTTCTGATAAAAAGATAATTAAGAGTGATGGGGAAGCAGCCATAGGCCCCTCTGGTCCAGCATTCTGTTCTCACAGTGGTCATCCAGATACCCATGGTAGGTCTGCAGTCAGGGCCGGGTTGCAGCAGCACTCTCCACACTGGTAATCATGGACTTCAATACTGAAAGATATGCGTGGAGTAGGATTGAAAGCTGGAAGAATTGTGTAGGAGAATTTAAAAGAAAAAGGTGTGGGGAAAGCTAAACAATAAATTGTGGGCAAAAAAAAAGTTGCAGTAGGGGTTCTCAAACTTTCTGCCCACAAGGCTCATTTAAATTTCTTGAGGCCCACAAGTCACAAAATGGTGCAGTGGCAGAGCCAGTCACAAAATGGTGACAGATGGAACAGTTTGGCATAATCAGCTGACAGTTGCTGACATCATTTTCTACTGATATCGAATCCGTATTTGGAAATTGCTGACATCTTTGTCACAGCATTTTCCTTGTGGCAAGGAGTTCCATAGCTCAGTTTTCCTCAGGTTAAGTACAGACATTTGCTCTGTAGGTATTGTGACTCAGCCTCCCTATTTTTGGCAGAGTTTGCTTCTTCAGAGGCTCTTTAAGTGGAGAAGGTTTTTTCTTTTATATTTCGCCCTTCACACTCCCACATGCCTCTAAAGTATTTTTACTGTCTCATCTTACCACAGTTACTGATCTTCTCCCATTTTCCTTTCACACTCAACTTGTACCTTTTTCACACATACCCAGCCGACTGCTGTTTCTTTCAGCCCTTCCTCCTTAATACTTTTGCATTAATTTCTTCCTCCTACAACAGTTTTCCTCTCATTCTCTTACTTTCTATTTCTAGCTTATAAAAATATTAACCTATAATCTCACCTTTAACACCTCCCCTTACCCTTTCCCCTCAGAGGAGGGAGACCTTCCTTCCAATTCCAGCTTTTCCCAGTCTTTACTCAACATTCAATGAATTTTTGACACGAGCCAACTGTCTGAGAAACACTGAGTTATAGGTTGGAGTTTTTAAAGATTTGGCTCATCTGGTGCGCCACCAAAAGGAAAGAGACGATTTCTTATCCAGAAATCAACTGAATATAGATTAGCACTCCATAAATTTATTCTACTGGAAGGCGACAACATCAGTAGAGCTGATGGTACCGCTACTTTGTTGAAGCACCTGATCAAGTAATTGTCTTGATCTGCCAAGACTTCCCTGATTTTGCTGCTATGGTGTGACAACTATGTTGAACATCCGAATGAAATTATTTTATTGCCATTCTGCTTCTGAAATAAATATAGGAGTATCTATTATCAGTGTGTCATGCATGTGACTAGATTCAGGTCGACAGCCTATCCTATCTGAGTAGTTGACCCTCAGACATGCATAAAGGTGTGGTGTGCCTTTCAGGCAAAATGATAATCGACTGATCATTTTTATGTATATAAAAAATAATGCTCCCCTTTTTTTAAAATGCAGATTGACATGTATGGTATGTTGGAATTGACCCATTGTGTTCTCATATTTTGGTATCATGTAGAGTTCACTGCTTATTGATATTGAAGTGTATGGATTACTTTATTGTGAATTAATCTTTCAGGCACTTTTTTTTCCTTTTGGAAAATATAGCTTTTTCCAGTTCAGGTTTCAGACATTATTAGTGAGACTAAGTAGTTCATTTACAATTCTCACTTTTATACTTGTAGTTTGTACCTATCTTAAGTGTGTATATTTGACTACAGCAAGAATTGTGCCTGCTGTTACCAGTTCAGTGCATTACATGATTTCTGTCTTGGGGGCTGCTTATTACAAGGACCTGTGAGGAATGTGGTGAAATAATGTAAAAAGGAGCTAGTCAGGAAAGTCACTGAAAGGGAAGCCCTGTGAGGGAAGAGTATTTCTTGTGGAGCTGTTTGTAAGAGGTTTGTAGCAATGAAGGGAGGAATATACATGCCCTTTTCTTGCGCATGCTCTAGGCTTAGATAAGTAACAATGTACCTCCTTGTATACATGTATTTACAGAAGATGCAAATGTAACTGTGTACTGTATTGTCTCATAAAAAGTAGCACTCACATTCCTGTTTACTACTACTAATATTAGTACTTCGTTCTGCTATGTTGGGGATCTACAAGCCGTGGCCTGATGTGGCCCCTGTTGTGTTTTTGTGTAGTATACAATTGTTTTTCAAAATATACATTTCTAGTTATCTTTATCTCAGACACGCTTCTTGATTTGACAAACAAGTATAATATCACTGTATATCTAGTATATGTTAATAATGTGATTAAAACTTTGGTTGTTAGTATCTTGATTTGGGGCTTAGAAACACTTCACTAGAGCACTTCACTGTGTAAGTTTTGTATATCAGAGTTACTGTATCTGAACATACTTTTTGCTACATAGAGCTTTCTTTCTTTCTTTCTTTCTTTCTTTCTTTCTTTCTTTCTTTCTTTCTTTCCTTCCTTCCTTCCTTCCTTCCTTCCTTCCTTCCTTCCTTCCTTCTTTTTACACTTGATAATCTTTAGCAATTCCGTTTCACTAGTGATTTGCCTTAGAATAGGCAGTCTTGTGCTGTTAGCCACTTTTTTTGTTCAGGAGCATGCTAGCCATTGCATTGCCTCAATTCTGTGGTGGCTTTCAGTCAGGATTGCAGTGGGCTGTTTAGTCTCACATATAAAAATACTTATCAAGACAACTTTCAGCTTTGTACACTCTTTCATATCTGCAAACACTGTTATCTGATTTCTTGCAAGTTACACATGTAATTGAAGAATCTCGGGTACAACTACATACAAAGATTGTATCTGCGGCCTGTAATGACCATACTATTAAAATGCATAGATCAGACACGAGTCTTTTGTGTGGTTCTACTTTCATCAAAACCTTATGGAAGTATAGTTTGTTTTGTTTTTAAAACCCCTCACTATTCCTGAGGTTAGCAACTTTTAGCTAAATAGCTTCATTGAAATAAAACAGCTATTGTGGGATAAGGTAGTAAAGAGAACCATGTCTGTTTGGATTTAATTGAAATGAAGAGCATTTTAGCAAATTGGGATACAAAAGAAGGCCTTTGTACAAGTTGTTCTGTTGCCTTTGCTCTTCCCAGAACATACATTAATTTATGTGGTTGTTACAAATGGGTTTAAAATAATGTGTAGATCATGTATCCAGTACTTGTGTTTTGCACATTTCACCTCTTGTATTCTAGTTACAAATACATAAATTCTAACATTTTGAAAGCTCTGATTCCTCAGGCCCTGGTTCTTTAGTCTATAAGTTTATTAGTGTTTTGTCTTGTACAATTACAATTGTGAGTTGCAATAGTGATGGGCGTCATATATTTTTTCTAGAGAACAGATTTCTTATGATTTGCTATATTTGTGTTTTGCTTCTGTGACTCATGATATAGTAATGCTTGGACACAGATTTACAAGTTACGGGGGGCGGGGGGGAATCTGCTAAAGCTAATGATAGATACGACTTTGTGAATCAGTGATTGAAATCTATGGAATGTGTAATGATAATGATAATTAATAAATTAAGCAATATAGCTATGCTTTTTTCATAGTCTTTGAGATTAGCTATGGTGTGCTCCCATCAGGAAATTAGTTAATTGTTGCAAAGTCAAAATTGCCACAATCTGTCCCTACTACCACCTTATGAGCATAGTCCAAAAGACTGACAGAACTTGTGTAGCTGTGCAGACATTGCCTCTCTCTTACTTTTCATGGAATACATTTTAAAGTGCAGAAAACTTCTGAATGCTATTTGGTTAGCCTGTGAAACTGTGATAACAGTTCCTTGTCATCCTGGAAAAAAGTGACAAGTGGGGTGCCACAAGGTTCTGTCCTGGGCCCATTGTAATTTGGATGAAGGTGCTCATAAATCTGCAGATGACACCAAACTAGGAGGGATAGCCAATGCGGCTGAGTAACAGAATTAGGATTCAAGATGTGCTTAACAGATTGGGGAACTGGGCCCAAACTAACAAAATGAATTTCAATAGGGACAAACGTCAGGTTCTGCACTTAGGCAGGAAGAACCAGCTGTACAAATCTAAAATGGGGGACACCTGGCTTGCCAAAAGTACATGTGAAAAGGATCTAAGGGTCTTATGAAGAACTTGGATAAGAGGAGACTGAGAGGGGATATGATAGCCATCTTCAAATTTCTAAAGGACTGTCACATGGAGGCTGGAGCAATCTTGTTTTCTCCTGCTCTGGAGGCTAGTACATGTACCATTGTATTAAAGGTACAAGAAAGGAGATTCCAACTAAACATCAGCAAGAACTTACTGATGCTCGACAAGGGAACAATATACAATTATATGATTCTATAAGTTCAAGGACACATTCCAGCAAGACAATGCAGTAGTGCTGATGAGGGTATGCGTTCTGGTCCAAGTCCCAAGGACCAGATAGAGAGGTGAGGAGTGTTACATTCAGATGCTGGGCCTGAGGTCCCCACCTGAAATATAAAACCTAGGGAAAACTAGCAGAAAATGTGCAACTTAAACAAATATATAGCGTCTGCCCACTTACATGGGAGTTATGTTCCGGGCCCTCGCACTCATTAGCAAAAATTGTGTAGATAGGGAGCACTCTCTAAATATATTATCTGAAGCTCTGTCTCCAATCCAGACCCCAAAAAATTACTGTATCCAAAAATATTCACAACTAGAATTGACGCTCTGGGGTCAGCTAGAGGCTGGAGGATGCATGGAAAAGCGGTGGGGGAGGCTGAGCAGCCTAAACAAAGCCCCATTTCACCTCCAGACTCTTTGAGGCTCCCTCCGCCCTCATTGACATCCTCTTCCCTCTCCGGTGAGGCTCTCCTCATGAACCATGTGAATTGAATTATTTATTTATTTCCTGGCGACATGCATATACATGGTCGTGCACGTATGTGGGGATGCCTGCATAGTGAAAACAGAGCTTTTCTGAAAAATTATCTTGCTTTTCCTAAAAACGCAAAGAGCAAAATGGACTTCATCTTCCATTGTGGGACTTGCCCTTCCTCCCCTTCCCTCTGCAGCCTTCCCCCCCCCCCCATTCCCCAAATGTTAGAGCAGATTTTGGGGGCATGGGGTGGACTGAATGGGTGAAGAGGGGAAAGGGAAATCCCATTGTGCAAGTAGAAGCCTGTGCCGTTCACACAGAGGACATCATTGCTTAATTATTTTGTACAATCACATTTATAGGACCACTAAGATGAGTATTATAAGGGGCAATAGAAAATGACTTACGCTGATCAAGCCTCATTGATTTCTACCAGATACTGTTGTTGAGTGTACTTGGTTTGAAATGAGGAAACTTCACGGGATACTGTGCTATGCTCACAATGATTTCTGGGAGGGGGGGGGATTCAAGTTAGTTAGGCATATCAAAGTGCTACTTGATATACTTATTTCAGTTGAATTTCATTATTGATTATATAGGAGTGAAGCGTTCGGTTCCTTAGATTGCGTTTCTGGAGATTTTCAAAAGATGTTTCTCAAGAGAGCAATTATGATGTATACTATGCAAAATGGCCTCTAATGTAGAAGTAACAGAGTAGTTTGAAATTTGGAAGAGGGATTTACCCTAAGCAGACTCCAGAGACAATTAATATTTTTCCTCTTTCAAATATGATCAGAACGATTACTGCATTGTGATAGTAAATCCTTTATACACTAACTAATATTCAGGCTCGCCTTTTAACAGTATTTACTTTGATGATTATCAAGTATGTCTGTTCCCTATAAACCTTTTAACGTAGTTGCAGTCTTCTGTTGTCGCTGGCTGGTTTCTTTCACTTTCCTTTTCTGAAGTTGAAGCTCCTGTTCTTTGGGACAGTTTTTACTTGAACTGCTTGAGGCAGCTTACATATGGGAACTGCTTGCATCATCATCTTACTGTGTTATCTTATTGATGTACTTTGGGATCCACCGTTCTAATGAACTGACCTTTCAGTTGTCTGCTTTACAACACTACCATTTAGCCAAAATCTTCACTTTACTGGAGTTTTTAAAATCCTATTTAAAATCTTATAGACATCATCATCTGCTATGCAAATGCTTTTTATATTAGGTTTACCAAAGTCTGGAATCCAAGAAATCTAGCTTCTGTCTGTATGCAGATACGTAAAGTAAGGTTTCTTGAAGGCATACTGGCCTATCCTGGCAACATTTTCCCTCAGGACTTCTGCTTCATGGTGTTCAGTGCTTTGCTTCTTTTCTGTATGGCAAGATTTTCAATCCGGGAATAGAATGCTGTGGTCTTCATAGTACAGATCTATTTTAAAAAATCTATTGAAAAACTTGGAGGCATGTATTCTTGACAGTTCTGCTGTTCCCTGACATGAATATTCTTGACATCGGTTGCATTTTTGTATCTTCCATCTGTGATTGCAAATCACTCTTCACCCCTTTTAAACATATATTTTTAAAAATGATCTCCGGTTTAACTTTATTATGCATCCTGGTATTTGGTTCCAGAAGATGTTATAACTTGCTCTGAGGATTTGAGGATTATTTAATTTGCTGAGATTTTCACGCTTCCATAATTTTTTCAAGCTTTTAATTCCCCCCCCCCCTGCATTGAAGGTTAGTTACTCACTTTAAAAGCAAAAGAGTGAGAACTGAAGGGCACCAATGGCTGTGTTTTGCCTTTTCCTGATTTATATAATTAAGGTTTCATAATAACTTAATATGAAAAACGCACATAATATTAAAAAAAATAGAATTTTCTGTTTAACAGGAACTTATTCATTAGTGTGCTGCCTAATATTTAATAGATTTGTGGGTTTTTTTTAAAGAATTGAAAGCACTGATGGTGTAAAATTGATGTTGGAAAGCAGGGACAGATGAGAGAGAAATGCTGAAATCTATGCAAGTGTTCCTAGATCCCTTTTAGATGAGAAACTGAAAATCAGTTACTAACCCCGCACACCCAATAGTGCTTTTTTGTTTGCTTTTTAAATTACAGAATGGCTTTATGCTCCCACCCCTTGTGCTGAAAAAAATAATAATCAATACATTTTGAGATGATCATTCCTCAGGGTCCCTTCCAATTCTTTGAAAAGGTGTGGCTGAATATGCTGCATTGGGTGGGGGTAAGACTGTTGTATGACAAACAACAATTGAAATGGGGGAAAACATGTTTGTTGAGCTCAAAATCCCTACAGTTGTTTCATTGATATTCCTGTTGAAGACACATGGGCAAATTAAGGTTTAGCTTGTTCTTTCTGGGAGATTGATCCCTTTTTATGTGGGAAAAGCATCTGAATTACAATGAAATTTGTATCCTTGGAACACTGGGAGAGGAAACCATATTACATTCATTTAGATGAGAAAGGGCTTTTTCTATATGAAATACTAAAAATTAAAGTTTAGATTATAAATTTCTAGCAAAGCCTCTTTCTCTAGATGTAACTTGTTCAAAAAACATTTTACTATGGTTTTGAAATTTTCTCCAAGAAGTGCTTACTTATTAAGCGTAATGAAGTAAGCACATTGCCAAATCCAGTTTATTATTGGAGACAAATTAATGTGTGTAACATAGGAGAGAAAACATGCATAACTTAAACTATCTGTTCTGGTCACAGCACTTGCCGCTGGGTATGAGAAAAACTGCTTTTTATACTCAACAAAGGCTTGGTTCTTCAGCAGCAGAAACTGCTATGGCAAAAACAGCTAGGGAGAGCTTCAACTGCGCATGTGGTTCTCTCTCATCCAACTTCTCCCTCTTTGGATTTTTGTCAAGGCTTGTCTCTTCAAAAGTCATGATTAAATTCAGCAGGAAATGTGCCATACTTCCTGCCCATGACTTCTAGGGAGAGGACCTGAAAAAAATATCTGTTATTTAAAATTCATAAATATTGGGTTGAGTTCTTAATTTTGAAAACTTAGACCACTACTTTCTGTGTCATGGCCAGGATCCAAAGAGCTATTTTATACGTGCCCAAGGGTGTGGGTGTGCCCATTGAGATTTTAAATAGATACACACCTGCCTCCTTCTTCACAAGCTACTTTCAAAATTCATCTCAATGTCAAAGGAGATTTAACCACGAGGCTTGGGTTGCTACTGCTTTCAGTGTGCGGAATTAATTGCACCGTTTTTTGAATTGAAGCCTTAGCAACGAAAGCATACCTGTGCTTTTAAAGCAGCCCTTTGCCAATTAGTGTTATGTTCCAAAACAAAAAAAAGACCTCAGTGTATACTCAGTTGGTAGAGCATGGGATTATTAATCTCAGGGTTGTGGATTCAAGTCCCACATTGGGCAAAAGATTTCTGCATTGCAATGGGTTGGATTAGATGACCTTTGTGGTCCCTTCCAACTCTAGAACTCTAGGATTCTATGTTCTGAAAACTAGTTGTGTATGAAGCACAAAGTGAAAAATTCAAATACATTCTGTAGGGAGAGACAGAGAAATATGGGCCCAAGATGCGGGGGGAAGAGGTCTCAGCTAGGGATAGACAGCTTCAGTAGCATCTTGGCTTATGACTGCATCTTTAATCTTCATAGATGGTGGTAAACATTTTTTTCATTAAAACAAGTCATCTTTTTAAAATCTTCTGTAAGATTTAAAGCTTCTTTCTGTCACTATTCTGATTGCTAAATTCTTGTCTATATTCTTGTCAGTTGACAATATAAATTAAAAATTCTCATCTTTTAAGCCTGCTGTTCTTCACCCTCTATGCATCCGCAGTATTAATCAATATACGCCATTTGGCACAGAACATTTTTTCCAATCTTTTTATTAACTGACATTTTTTAAACCTTTCAAGCAATGGCACCATTAAGGAAGAAGAAGAAGATGAAGAAGAAGCAGAAGAGGAGGAGGAAGAAGAGGAAGATGACAACAATGACAACAATGAGGAAGAAGAAGAATTTGAGTGTTATCCACCAGGCATGAAAGTCCAAGTGCGGTATGGACGAGGGAAAAATCAAAAAATGTATGAAGCTAGTATTAAAGATTCTGATATTGAAGGTGGAGAAGTCCTTTACTTGGTGCACTACTGCGGATGGAATGTGAGGTAATTGAGATTTAGCTAGTGATTACTTCCTTAAAAATACTTCTAAAATACACTTGTGTATTTTAAAACACACTGAATATTGAATTTTTTTCAATATTGCTGCTCTTTGGAGATCATTGTACTGTATAAAAATATTTATATTATAGGATATAGCCACAGCAACTGAATAGCATATAGATCAAGAAAAATAATCTTGTTTGGACTCCTTTCTCAGCATTATTTTAAGTAGTACATAACAGAGAAATAGCTTATGGCTCTGCTCATCATGTAGTATTGGGCAACACACAGCTAGATCTTTACACATTTCTCGAAGTCTAGCATGAAAAAGCAAAGCATACGTTTTACCATGAAGTAGAGATGAGGTTTCATTTGGAGTAACTGGATTTCTATCTGGATGATTGCATGCATGCAAGAATCTTATCGTTCATTTTCAGCACTTAAACCAGATGACCAGCTTCTTTGAACACCTAGGATTCTTATGTGCATCTTTGTGGACAGTAAATAGCTGACTTTCACTTGGCCAGACCTGGTTTCTTGTTACCATACGCTTCTAAAGAAGATTCATCTTGCCATAGTTACTTGTGTCACTGATTTTATGTCTGAGCATCTTCCTCTTATTATGGCTTGCTGCTGTAATTTAGTGCTTTGGGGAAATGGTGGGTTTAATTTTTGCCAAAAATGTTCTTGACGTCTTTTATGCCATTAATTGAATTTTCTACTCCGTGCAGTTCTCAAATTGCTGCATCCTCAGGCTCTTTCAAAAGTTTGTTTTATGGATATGTGTTTTGCAAGGGCTTTTGTAACAGGTCCCATATTTCTCATTTAATACTCATGTAGACCTTCTTATCATCTTTGCTTGCCATTTGGATCTGCATTGCTTTTATAGTTATCTTTGTCTCGGAAGGTTGGAGAGAGGCCATATTAGACTTCTCTGATGTTGGCAAAGTCAACCATCATGAGTCATAGTTGGAAACTCTTGTCATGCTACCTTCTCTATTTTCATAATGGAGCTGTGTTCAATGAAGTCATTGCTTAGTCATTGCTTATCAGACAAATAAGAGACTGCTAGTAAAGATTTTGAATTGTAGGATTTTGTTTTTCTTGCAGTAATTAGTTTCCTTAGCTGTTGACTTGCTCACATGTGTCTTCAACCAAGTTGAGCATGTATTGCAAAATAATAAGAGTTTTGCCTTCTATGTTCAAGTGTAAATAGTGAATACACAACATATGACTTGCAAACTGATGTAATGAACTTGTATAAAGCCTTTGATTTTTTTGTATTTCATTTCCTTTGAAAAGGATGCATATTTTAGACTACTCAAGCAACACTCTTAATTTCTCCCTAGAATTAGAAAGAAGTTGAAAGTTGAGCTCAGGCTTTACTTGCTTCATTGTGAAAGAAAACTTTTATTTATAGGCTTTTATTTTAAGAGATCCAAGAGCAGCTACAGTTAAGTTTTGAAATGATATTGGTGTTAGTATGTAGAAATGATAGATTTGTGAGCGGTTGAGTATAAAGTCTTAATTGTGGCTTGGGTGATTTGTGTTTTATGTATTCCAGTTTGAAACTCTAGCTTTTGAGGGAAAGATTGAGATAATACTTATAAGGGCTAGAGAATCCTCTTAATTTGTGTGATTGTTTAGTTACTGAAGGGTTTCTATTATTTAACTTTGAGTGTGACCCTTAGAAACGTTGTACTCAATAGATCATCAGCATAAAGCCACTAGTTTAAATTTCCCCTAGAGGTCGTGCCCTGAGGCTCTTGCTAATTCCCTACAAGAAATGCAAACCCTAAATCTGTAGATTGGACTTTTCAGCCTCAGTAGAAAACAGAGTAGAACTTTTTGTCCTGAAATCTAGGCATACAAAAGTGTGTGTGTGTGTGTGTGTGAGAGAGAGAGGGGGGGGGGGGACAAGAGAGTGATCTTTGGTGGTTATATTTAGGGTGTGTGCGCCTAATAAGTTGTTTTCTCATTGCTTTTGTGGCCTCTTGTTCTTCAAAGCAATTTAATAATAAAAACATACCTTTGTGGTTCTCTGTATCTTTCCTCCACGCTCCAACTCAAAAAAAGCAATGGCAAATTGAGATGCCTTTCACATCTGTCTTTCAACTAATAATATATCATGTATGCCTGACATCATAATTGTAGACCCTTCACTGTTGGTTTGTAATTCTATAACCCTTGGACAGACTACATATGTTTATTGTACATCAATATTTACACAGATGATTTAGGCTAGGGATCCCATGTGAATTTAAGCAAATCAAGGAATTGTCAGTTTTGCATAATCAGAATTAAATTGCTACAGGACCTGAGACAGAATGGGTGGAGGGTCTACATACATTTGTGCATTAAGAGACTCAGAATGCTTAGGTGAGTAGATAGTTATTTTTAGGAGGTGCCAGCAATAGGTGAAGGTTTGTTATTTGGTGATTGGAGTTAGTGGAAGGAAAGAGACAGCTAGGAGTTTCAGTTCTGTCAATCAAATGTAGACCCTGCAGTCTTCTTTTGTGGAAGAAAATAGCATTGATTCATAGCCTGACTCATACAATTTCTGTTTAGACACTTCTTTGAGGTAGGGAAATGTGGCCTTCAGCTTGAAACAGCTGTTATCTGTGTGTTCAACAGTGCTAGTGCTAACAAGGTGGCGACTCATTCATACTCTTTCTGCTGAATTTTAAATGTTAAGCCACTTTCATTCTGTCTCCTGAGTTGGATGAATATGACTGCCAGAATTCTGTATGATGTACTGTCAGTAAGTTAAAATAATGTATTTATGGTTCTTCTTGCTTTGAATATTTTATTTTTCATTTTGTAAGAGTTAGTCAAAGCATAAGCTACATTTAATTGCCATGAAAAGTTTCTGAGTTATTTCAGAGTGATTACTGGAGATAACCAAGTATGTGCTGCCTCCAGTAATGGTGTTGGTATGCCTCTGAACACCCATTCCTAGGAACTACAACTGCAGAGAATGCTGTTGCTCTCATGTCCTGTCTGCAGGCTTCCCATGTGCTTAGACCTACTACTGTGAGAACAGAATACTGGACTAGGTGGGACTTTGGTCTGATCCAGCAGGGCTCTTCTTATGTGCTTAAAAAGTTATTATCTGTATTTCTACTTGTTGTTCCTGTAGACTTGGGGAAACTAATCTGGACCCTTCAGGTACTATTGGACTCCGATTCCCATCATCTCTGACCATCTGCCATGTTGGCTGGGATTGATGGGAGTTGGTGTCCAATAAGATCTGGAAGCACCATATTGGCTACCCCTGCTGAAGACCATGCTTTGAATATCTCCCAAAATGTAACATTATGTATTTTATTTCCTTGTAGGTATGATGAATGGATCAAAGCAGACAAGATAGTGAGACCAGCTGACAAAAATGTGCCAAAAATAAAGCATCGGAAGAAAATAAAGGTTGTTGACTTTGGACTACTGCTGAATATATTCATATGAATAAGTGGAGGAGAAAAGACCACATACTCATTTATGATAGCAGCTGTTCTAGTTGGAGGGAATAAGAATGTTGTTTCATATTTACTTGTCATTATGTACCTGAGTTAACATAATACCGTTGACTGTGAAGGACAAAGCCAGTCATCCTATATCAGACCCATATTATGTGTTTGGCAACTTATTCATCAAAACACAACAGTAGGCAGTGTGGTGTTTTTCTATTGGCCCAGTGTTGCTTATTGGCCCAGTGTTGCTTAGTTAGATAACTGTTTGTTTGTTTGTTTGTTTGTTTGTTTGTTTGTTTGTTATATAGATTTACATACTACCCTTTATCCAGTATGGAACATTCACAATTTCCAATATCATAGAGCTTTTTTCCTAGCAAATATGAGAAATCCAAGATATAAAAAGTGCAATTTAATAATGCAAACCCCCAGATTCCATTTAGCATTACACTGAGTCTTCATTATATGTATGACACTACACCAGTGTTATACATATAATGAAGCTCTTCACCTACTTATAGTTTTCACTCTGTTTTGAGATATCCCTTGACGGGACCTAGAATCAATCACCTGGTTAGACAGACCATCACCCAGAGAGTGAGCAGGACTCAACAAGAGTCCTAATAATGCTCTGTCTTGGCAGGCTTATATCCAATGATGTCATTCAGTAGACAAAGGGTTCAATCAGTGGAACAAGGAGGAAACCCACTTTTGGTTATTTCCCTTTTACATTGCAGGGCCCCTTCCTCTAAATCTGCTCTGAACGATCCCCAAACCTCTGGAACATATTTAGAGGGTCTGGGGGGGTGTTGCCAAAGAACGCTTCCCTCTCCATTCCACTGATGGAAGCTTTAGTCAGCTGAGTGACACCATTGGAGGCAACCCTCACATTCTTAGCATTCTGGAGGTTCAACATCAGGTTCATTTATGAGGAGGGACGTGAAAAGCTTCTGCGCAGCAGCAGAACTGTTTCCAAAATGTATATGTGTCTATGCACATATTTGGGATTTGTATTTTTCTTGTTTGTTTGTTGGCAGAAATTCATTATCTAGCAAAGATAAAATTCCACTTATGGAATTCTTGTAGAAAGCTTAATATCTGCTCCATTAGGCTTCCTTCACCACAGCATGTGTGATACCTTTCCAGAGTTTTATGCTCAAAACTCTTAAGATAAATAGTATGGCTTAATTAACTGAATATATTTTTCTTATACACTAGAATAAAGCAGACAAAGAGAAAGATGAAAATTATTCTCCTAAAACGTTTAAATTGCGACGCTCATCAAAACCACCTTTTCATGCCAGTATATCACCTGAGATGGCATCCAAATCAGACTGCGCTGAAGCCAAAACTTCGGAAACTGCTCCAAATAAATCTTCAGAGATTATTTCTATCCTTAATGGACTGCAAGGTAATAGACACGTTCCAGTTTATTGTGCAAACATTTTTCTAGTACTAGGGAAGAGAATCCTTTATGTAGCACAGGCTTTAAACAGACCCTAGTCGCCTTTAGTGAATAAGAACCATGTTCAGACAAGGCGACAAGAAAGCCTTGGTGAGCCTTGTCAAACTGCCATTAATAACTAACACATGCACTCATCTCTAAATGTTTTCATGTAGTGATATGTATCAGTGTCAAGGGTAACATTTATGCAAACACATGTGCTTGAGAATACGTGTTAATTATTTAATTTTTCCATTGGTGGACTAGTAAATTCTATGGACACATTTGTGAGGTTGATGCTAAGAAACAATCCAACACTAAATGGAAAATTGAACAGAAAATAGCTATTTCTTATTAAGTTTTTGGAATTAGTTTGTAACTTTTTTGTACTGTGTGCATATGCTGCACACCTTTTGTATAAGGATTATCTGCAGTGGAGATGCAGTCTTTATTTCTTGGAGCAAATACTTTTCTCTAAATTTTCTGTTTTATTTCTTTAAATTTCATGGGTTGAACCCAAAGGTAAAATGGAGCAAATGTTGCTTATTTTGCTGCAGTGATCAAGGCAATACTGATATGTTTACTCCTACCAAATTAGCATGAATGTTTAGAATTACAATACTTGAGGAAATTATCTCTACTGATGTAATCTGTTTTAATATAGGGATCTAGAAATTATTTCTCCATCATGGAAGTATTGTTCTTAGCTTAGCACAAAAGCCAAATTCAGTTAGTATTGTGTGTAAGATGTAGTGCAACACCTGGCGGCACTGCTATTATTATTATTATTAGTCTCTGTGACACATAAGCTTGTGTGTTGCGACTCACATGACAATATCAACTCTCAAACATCTTGTGTTAACATTATGTTGGATCTCACCCAAGGAGAGAACAGAAGGCAAAGATAAGAGCTGATAAAGAAGAAAGAGGGAAGCACATTCATGTATTTTGATATCAATAGTACTGGTGACTAGCTTAAGCATGACCATTCATTTACTTAGTACAAAGTATGGATAAGAATCTAGGCTCATTAAGAAACAGGAAAACTATAGCAGGCCGGAATAAATAATCATGTATTCTCCTAGCAGAATGTCTTTGTGTGAGTGAGTTGCCTCCTCTTCTTTTTTGTTCTTTAGTTTCCTACCATCTACATTCATCTGTTCCTAGTTTGTTCTAACATTTTCCTTTTTTATGGACATCAACACATTTTTGCTTTTCTGTCTGTTACTAGATATTGCAACTCACATTTTAACTTTTTATTTCATTTCACCCACTTCCTAGTAGTTCCATTCCTCCTTAAACAAACTTGTGGCTTCTAGTCTTGGGTCAGAATCCAACAAACTACTTTAGCTGAGCCCAAAGGCTTGTGTTTGCTGAATGGAATTATTGGCTGATTTTTCTGAACAGCCGCTCTCCATGAAAATCTTCGAAGTTTTAAAAGCCATCTTGATCAACAAGCTGCTGATCAAGAAGATAAATATAAAGTCCCCTTGGGCTCATGCAATTGATTGCTCAGTTGTTTGAATGTTGGACCTGGTCCCATACAATATGGTATCAATCTGTCATTTCTCACAATGGAACCATACTCTTTATGTTGCTCCTTTAGGGAGTCTTCGTTCTCCTTTCCTTTCCAATTCTACAGTCTTAGAACATGTGGGATTGATTCACTTTTATCTTCCAAAGAATATTGCATTTCCTTTTTAAAGTCATTTCTCTGATAAAGCCTTTTGAAACCATCCTCATTTCCTTTTCGTCTCGCGCACTTTCCTTTGAGTCTGTTTCATCATTTGTATTGCAAGTTACAAGCTATCTTAGATTGTTTGAGAAAAGAATATTTATTTTTGTGGTGTTTGCATAAAGGTTTTTATTAATTGTATCTAAAGGTCCAGTTTGCATTAATAAACATAAAAAGTATGGTTTTTGATGCAAAAACTTGTGGAGAAGCAGGAATAATATTACTTTTTGCAAACAACAACAACAACAACCCATTGAAGTGTTCTCATTCATTGGTAAAACACAAGTTTTGTGTGCAGGAATACCTGGGTTCAATCATCAGCATCTTCAGTTAGGGCTGAGGAAGAGACCCCTGCGTAAATCAGTTTAGACAATACTTGGTCAGATGGACCAATATTCCAACTCTGTTACAGCTTCCAGTGTCCACTTAAATGATTTTTTTAAATAAAAAGAGGCTGATGTTACACAACTGGATTGAGAACTGGTAAGGCATTTTAGCCCAGGACTGCACAGAGCATGGAACAGCTGGATACACTTGTCCAGGACCTCAGAGGGCTAAGCCAGCTGGGTGGGGGGTGGCGGGCCTGCTAGGGGCTGGCTGTACTTATCATGTTTGAGTTTATAACTTTATTCTAACAAGACTCCTGCCCTGGGTCCTCAGACAAGATCTGCATGGGCCTGTTTCATCGAGCGCCAAACCCGGAAATAACCCGTTCCGGTACTTCCGGGTTTCAGCACCTCCGTAACCTGAAAACACGTAACCAGAAGCGTCTGTAACCCGAGGTACCACTGTACTGCCCTTCATCCATAGATCTTGGGGCAGTTCACAACATGAAAATACAAGATATAAAAAAACAGAATACACAATAAAGACAAGAGCAAAAACAAACCCATAACCCCCCTCTCTCAAAAGAATGCCACATGAGAGGAAACCCCATGCATTTCATGCACATTGCCAAACACGTGATTAGCACTCTTACATATATGTGATGGCATATTAGGAGTAAAACCTAGGCATCCCATTCTCTTCATCAGGTTATCAGTGCTATAAGAGATGAGCATGTGATTTGTATGCTTAACTGGGAAGATTTTTTGCATGCATCCATATGTGCATCGTGCTCTTATGAGTGAAGATGTATTTATCAGGGCCTCAATCACTTAATAGAGTTCCAAAACACTATACAAGCTCCTTGGTGTAATTACCCAGCAGCATTTTGAGAATTGCAAAACAAGAACTGCCACCAGTATAGCTCCAGCATTTTTAAAAAATCATGTTTGATTTGCATTTTAAGATTATTGAATGCCTAATTTTAATAGATATAAAGATTCTGAAGCCTAAAACAAATGTTTTTGTATCAATATAATTGTAATATATCCAGAAATATAGTTAGGATGATGGTTTTTGCAGTTGATTTTCTTGGTTCCTCCCCCAGCTTCTGAAAGCTCTGATGACAGCGAGCAAGATGATGACCAAAGTCCTCCAAGTGTTTATAATAATGGTAAGGAAGAACCGCAAGATGAGGCTTTGAGCCAAGGTAACAATGAACTCTGTCCAAAAGAGCAGAACAGCTTGCCCTTCCCAGAAGAGGTCAAATCCCTTTCAGATGCCACAGCATCCAAACCAGCATCCAAATCTCCGGAAAGACTACGAAAAGAATTGGCAGAACTATCTGATGATACTGATTATGAGGGAGAGAACGAAGCCACCAAGAAGAAGAAAGATGTCAAAAAAGAGGCAGTGGATAAAACAAAGCCCCCAGTGAAACGTGGAAAACGAAGATACTGTGTCCCAGAGGAATGTGTAAAAACTGGGTCACCTAATATCAAGGATGAAAAATCAAATGGCAAAGACATGTTAAGTTTGGAAAACAGTAGCAACAGTTCCTCAGATGAAGATGAGGGGAAAACTAAATTAAAAATAACACCAACCAAGAAGTACAATGGTTTGGATGAGAAGAGGAAATCCTTACGGACAAATGCTTTTTATTCAGGTTTCTCTGAAGTGGCAGAGAAGAGAGTAAAGCTTCTAACTAACTCTGACGAAAGGCTTCAAAATACCAGAGCTAAAGATCGAAAAGATGTCTGGTCGAGTATTCAGGGGCAGTGGCCTAAAAAAACCCTCAAGGAGCTTTTTTCAGACTCTGACACAGAGGCAGCAGCTTCTCCGCCACATGTGTCTTCCGAGGATGCTACACCGGAGCAGCACCTGCAAACTCTCGTAGAAGAGACTTCTTTTCCCAGTTCTAAATCTGAAAGACCTTTGCCACTCAGCACAGAAATGAAACCTGTCGAGGAGAAGCCAGCTGAAACGAATGACAAAAAAGTTGAATTCCCAAGCAGTGGCAGTAATTCTGTACTAAACACCCCTCCCACAACACCTGAATCGCCCCCGTCTGTAACAGTAGCAGAATCCAGCAGACATCAGTCCAACGCGTCTGTGTCTGAACCACTGGCACCAAATCAAGAAGAGGTACGAAGCATCAAGAGTGAAACGGATAGCACAATTGAGGTGGACAGTGTTGTAGGGGAACTGCAGGACCTGCAGTCTGAAGGAAATATATCTCCTACCGGCTTTGATGCCAGTGTCAGCTCCAGCAGCAGCAATCAACCAGAACACGCTGAGAAAGGTATAAACATTGTGCCGTTTAGCTTTTATCACTTTTCCAAATTCGTTATTAATGTGTTGAGTTCCAAATTTTCTGTCTGTTTTCAAGATGTCTTAAATCTCTGTGAAAACTGTACTGTTCAGAAAATGGAATATAATTATCAGTGGGTTGGACCCAAGGCTTCCCTTCTGGGAACAGATTCAGCCCCATATATTTTAGAGTTGAAAGAATGCGTCTTATTATTTAAAATGAGAGATGTTAGGAATCTGATATTAATACTGAACTATGTGAATGTGCCACTATTCTTTGCACAAGTTTATCTCACAAATGAGAATGAAAATATTTTGTTATCTCAAAAGTTATCCGGAAAATGTAATTGAATGGCTACAGTCTAATAGATTATATGGTCTAGTAGATTATAGTTGACCATGGGATCTAACAAAATTGTTTTGAATTTCAGTACAGTATTAACTGCAGTACAATATTTATATATTTTGCTAAAGAATGGTGCAGCTGACTGAAGAGGACATCAGACTGCACATTTGATCTTCTTTATCCGCTTGTCACTGCCAACCAATCCTGGTTTGCTCTACAGCATTCTTCCATTTCTGCTCTGTTCATGTTATCTGTTGTTCAGCATAGTAGTTTTACATATCCTGTGAAATGTAGATTACTGTCTTTAGAAACTATGATAAAATTGTCTCAGACTTAGTTAAATTAATAGACAGCTGAAAACAACAAAATCTCTCAAAAACATACAAGCATGATTAAGTGTTCCTATTCTATTAAATTTCATCCCTAGTATGGTAGGCTTTTTATTACAGGAGTATTGCATATTTTTTCACATTTTCTAAAGGGATTTCTAAACTAAGAGTGGCCATTACTTTATCATTCTATTAAAATGATAAAAATAGTTGCTTGAAAGTTTATTTTAATAACATATGTCTTGTTTTTTCTTCTCTCAGTTTTAAGGAATCATCTAACAAAATCCTTGCTTTGAATAAATCAGAGTATCTAGCATTCATATTTTCTATGGCTGGACCCAAAAAAGGGATATGGCTATGTAGGAAAGGACCACACACGCAGCTGCAACTTCACATCCTGCTTTTGCCACATTAGTTTCCACTGCCTTAGAGGCAAGATGCTTTCTAAACTGAACAGTGGTTTGCCTCTTCAGTAGCAACTGCTGAGACAAAAGCAGCAAGCAAAGTTCAGGTTGTGCATGCGGTTTTTCCCCACATGGGTATGTCTCTTCTTTGGTCTAGGCCTACTTACTTTAGAGAATTTGCATTGAAGCAGGAAGCAGATATTTTAAGTTAATTCCACTTCATTGTTTAAAAAGTAAACATTGGTGTCTCTGGTATGTAAAATACATTGTGTAATATCTTGTTCTTGCTATTATTTTACTAAAGCTTGTCCAGGCCAAAAAAGGCTCAAAGATGTCCAGGGAGGTGGTTCCTCAAAAAAGCAAAAAAGAAGTCACAAAGCATCTGTGGTGAACAACAAAAAGAAAAGCAAACGTAAGTATAGCACACTTCAGCTTCAAACTTTAGAAAATGTCTTTGCAACAGTTTTGGGCCTGCTTTTGGGTCAAACCTTAATATCATTCATGTTTCTCACAACTGAGAATGAAGTGTTGTTGGAATGAAGAAGTTATAGAATCTGTACATTAAAAAAAATATTGTATACCCCCCCCCCCCGAATGAGTTCTCATAAGTGATAAGGGCTGCCTAACGCATATCAAATTGTGGAATTCCTTGCCCTCTGGCACCAGGGCCAGGTACCACTCATCTCTATGGAAACAAGTGTTACGTTTTCTCTTCCAGTTACTTGTTTTAAACTGCCATTCTGTTTTTATTGGAAGATTGCAGCCAGATTGTCTGCGTCAAGATTAGTTTTACCCCGCAGTAAGAGATGCATCTTATAATTGGAAACAATCATTCAAAGGGTGCTGAGATCTTTAGAAATATGCTAAACCTGTATTTCCTATGTGTTTCTTCAGCAAACAGCAGTGATAGTGAAGAACTTTCTGCTGGAGAAAGTATCATCAAATCTCAGCCAGCAAAATCAGTTCCTGCAGCAATGAAGTCTCAGAATACCAAATCTCCAGCAAGAACACAGTCTCCAGGAAAGTGTGGCAAAAATGGAGAGAAGGATTCTGATCTCAAGGAACAGAACAATCGCTTGCCAAAACTTTACAAATGGAGTTTTCAGATGTGTAAGTATGGATTTCTTGTTGCTGTGCCTGCACTTTTGAATGTGTACCTTCTGCAACCCCAAGGTTGTTGGAGGGGCAAGGGAATGACCCATGTTAGCCTGTTTTGCAACAAAGGCAAAGACGTTTGTAGTATTTTAAAGACTTAAGAGATTTATTATAGCATAAACTTTCACATTGCATCTAATGAAGCAGACTCTTTGCCTTGAAATCTTATGGCAAAATAAATATACATAGTTGGTTGGTTGGTTGGTTGGTTGGTTGGTTTTTGTGGGTGGTGATTATTTGATTCCTAGTGGCAGTAGCTACTGATACAAGAATAACCTTGATAAGTAGACTCATCCAGTCTTCCCAGTTTTCTATAAAGAATCATTTATTTCTTAACACTGCCTGATTTTTATTTAATTAAATCTAGAATTTGTATAATGCTATAAATTTGTTGCATCTCCTTCAGTTTTGGTCTATCCCTCATTTTGTGTTATTTTTCATAAGGTGGAAGAATTAAGATTTTGCATTGAGCTAATGAATGTTGCTTTCTCTGCAGCTGAGCTAGAAAATATGAGCAGCACAGAGCGCATAGCAATCCTACAAGAAAAGCTACAAGAAATCAGGAAACATTACTTGTCTTTAAAATCTGAAGTAGCTTCCATTGACAGAAGAAGAAAACGTTTGAAGAAAAAAGAGCGGGAAAGTAAGTAATTAGGTCTTGAACATGTTGACGAAGTTAGAATTTGACTCTTGGGTGTCTCTTAAAATATTAGGTATTATTTTGTGAGTATTAAGGGACCGTTTCAATCTTATCCTAATCTGAGCCTGAATGCTGTCCCTTGCTTCTCACATTGTTATTTTTCACATGCTCAGTGGCTGCCTCTTTGATTCTGTACTTGAGCAAAGTTAAAAAACCAAACCAAACCAGTGCAGAATAAAAAGCGGAGGCATTAATAAAGCTCATGCTCATCCCTTCTCTATGGGCAGGCATTGTAAAAGAAGAGTGCAGGAATTGCTCCATGTAGACCTATTTCCCATCCAGTGTACATTAAAATAATCACAAGGAAGCAAACACGTTTGTGAGAAAGTTAGGATTATCTCATTGCAACCGCTCAATCCACAAGTGCTATCTGATTGTACTGTTTATTAGGCCAGGAGGAGGAGCTGGCAAACTGATCTATATAATGATAATTCACAAAAAGGTCTTATTACAAAGCAACAGTGTGAGCCTATGTATAGTGTGTGATGGGAAGTGGATCTTTAGATCATATTTTCCTTTCCCTTGCTGCTCCTTCAAATGTAATGTCTAAACTGGGAGATAATGCAGTTATTGGAACACGGGACATGCGTCACCCAGCAGTCTTAAACTCATCTGGAAAATTAACTCTGAAGCAAGTAAAACTACTATGTTTCAGACAAATACTCCAAACCTAAGTGCACTAAAATGGAAGCAAGTTCCTTTCATCTCAGTGACATTTACTATTTCACTTAAGATCAAAGGCAAAATCCTTCCAAAATACAAGATGGGCAAATTGGTAATCCTGGTTGGGCTTCTGTTGCAAGACTGGGGTTCATAAAGCTCTTTTTCAATGCAAAAATGAACATGGTAACAGAAGTGAATCCATTAAAATGAAGTATACCTTCTTAAATTGTGGCAATCTGTGTGCACCAAAGTGAACTGAGGCTATAGTCTTACCCACTTACCTGTGACTAAGCCCCACTGAAATCCAGGGGACTTACTTCAGTATAAACTTTTATATGATTGTGCTGTAAATGCCCTTAAGATTGCTTAATAAAGCAACACATATCACTGAAGAGACGACCACAACTATAAAAGCACTCAGGAGGTAGTTACAAAATGCCGATATATGCCCTAAATGTTATTTGATTTCTGTAACTATTCTTTTCAGGGAGTATTTAATTTTTTGCTCTACATTACAGGTGCTGCTACCACGTCGTCATCCTCTTCCTCGCCTTCTTCCAGTTCCATTACAGCAGCAGTTATGTTAAGTTTAGCAGATCCACCCATGTCGAGTTCATCACAGAATGGAATGTCAGTTGAGTGCAGGTGACAGCAAGACTTGCCTAAGCACTTTGCACTTAATGGCTGCTGAGGGCCACTTTTTATACTGCACAGTGGCACAAAATTCAGACAAGCACTATTTTGTATTTAAATTTTTTCTTGACAAGCTAACTTTGCACTTAAGTGCACTTTTTTTGAAGAAAAAGTACAACAAACTGCTTTTCCTCAAGCAATAATTGTTTCCAACTTGTCTGGGAATTGTGTGGTGAGTTGAAGGCCTTCCACTGTGGCAAATGAAGGCTGTTCACTGCCAGTAGAATGGATACGGTAAGCATACAGTTGTTGGGTAGGCCTGATTAATGTGTTAAAAGTGGCTTACTGTTCACCTATTCCCTGGTATTTTGTTAAAGCTGGAGCATTTGATATTTTTCCATTATTTAGGAAAAATGAACCTATTTTCATTTTTACAAGACAATTGTTTTTTAACTAAGTCACCTTACGGTGGCTATAACTGTACAAGTCAAGCACATGTAATTTAATTCCAAACCTGCCATCAATAGGATGTTTCTCATCAGACCTGATAACCAAATATAAGGATTCTGTTTAAAAGGCTGACTAATGTTTACAGGTTTGAATTAGGCTAAATAGGTTACTGTGGGTTTTTAAATAACCCAGGAATTGGAATGAAGCTACTGTACTTTGCCATTTTTCTATGAATCAGTATTTTTTTTAATTTTGATAAAAATACATTGTGAAAAAAAGAAGAAAATGGCTAACAAACTGTATTAAATCTTAATGTATAAAGATTGTATTTAGCCAGTTTAAAGTGTATATTTATTCATAATGAATTATAACACTTATATTTTTGTGTTTTCTTGTAAAAGTTTCTTTTCAGTTAAAGCAACAAATATTTCATTTGTAATGCTTATTTTATTATGAGCTACAACTGAGAGGTCTTCAAGAAGGAGTAAACTGTGTTAATATTATACACGGGTGTCGAGAAGAACATTGCCACAGAAGGGATAGTTGTTTATAATATA
Source organism: Podarcis gaigeae (assembly GCF_964106915.1). Classification (NCBI taxonomy): domain Eukaryota; kingdom Metazoa; phylum Chordata; class Lepidosauria; order Squamata; family Lacertidae; genus Podarcis; species Podarcis gaigeae. Next base: position 76,225,559 of record NC_139680.1, on the reverse strand, counting down.
AATAGCTAACTGAGTGGTAGATACTTTTTTTTTTTAATTGCCTTGTACAAAACCCCAAATCAACTCAACTGTTTTCACTTCTATTGACTTTATGTTGTATGGATCCCAAGCTCTCTCTCGGTTGGCACTTGTATTTAATTACACAACTTTGTAAGACATTTGTATATTGCGGAGTGTTCATTCAAGCTATTTAATACCTGGCACTGTTAATACACAGTACTTTATTGTACAGATTGTTTTACTGTTTTAATTGTAGTTCTGTGTACTTTTTTTGGCTGGGCTTATGGGGACTGGCATGTTTTTCTTTTTTCATTTTATTTCTTTTTCTGGCAATACAACATGTAAGAATTTCAAACCTTCTGTTTGTAGATGCTAGAGTGTCAGAATCTTTACATTCGACTTTTCTAAGAAAAGCATTTTCAGTCTTAGTAGTGTGTGCTTAAAAGGTAACTGATTTTATTGAAAATGGTTTCAAGCTATTCAGATATGTACAGGACTGTAAAAAATTGTTGACAAACATTGAAGGAAAGACATATAAAGAAAAGCTATAAAATATATATTAGGTTCTGCAGACAATGGAATTATGTAATATATTGTATAAATGTAAGCAAAGGCCTCCGAAATAAAATGCCATAGTTTGTGAATATTGGATTCTGTTTCTAACAGTTTAATTAAGACATTTCAGTGTCTTCAGGATTACCAGCTATAAATTCAGTTTAGCTAATATATTGGTGGTTACCTGGGGTTTTTTTTTTTTTTTTGGTAAACATTTCTATCATTTCCCTTTTGATTCCATACAGTATAGAGAAAACAAATGAAATATAAAACCAGAGCAATTAAAAAAACACATAGATAACAAAAGTATTTTAGGCATACATCTTCTGCCAGAGAGTCAGTTATACCAAGTGTACCGTATTTTTCGCACCATAGGGCGCACCGGACCATAGGGCGCACCCAGTTTTTTTGGGGGGAAATAAAGGGGGGGAATTATTTCCCCCCCAGGCGCGGGGCTGGGGCGGGGGAAGCTTGAGCTTCCCCCGACCCCAGCCCCAGCCCCCAAACAGGCAGCTCTCTGCAAGCCGTGGGAGCACTCCCGCTGCTTGCGGAGAGGTCCGCGAAGCCTGGGCGCGCTGAGCTCAGCGGCGCAGGCTTCGGCATGCTGGCAACTCTCCGCAAGCAGCGGGAGCGCTTCCGCTGCTTGCGGAGAGGTCCGCGAAGCCTGGGCGCGCTGAGCTCAGCGCGCGCAGGCTTCGGCATGCTGGCAACTCTCCACAAGCAGCGGGAGCGCTCCCGCTGCTTGCCGAGAGGTCCGCGAAGCCTGGACGCGCTGAGCTCAGCACGCGCAGGCTTCAGCATGCAGGCAACTCTCCGCAAGCAGCGGAAGCCCAGCGCTGGGCTCCCGCTGCTTGCGGAGAGGTGTGCGAAGCTTGGAGAGCATGAGGGGTCGGTGCACACCTGCATTTGCACCATTTGCACGCCTGCATTTGCACCATAGGACGCACACACATTTCCCCTTCATTTTTGGAGGGGAAAAAGTGCGTCCTATGGTGCGAAAAATATGGTAAGTTGGGAGCAGTTGTTTGGGAGCAAATCATCATACAAATGTACCTCTGAGCCAAATTTCAAGTTAATCTAATCTACAATGTTGGTACCATTGTCATTGATGATGCATTAGATTCCACAGATCTTGTTGAGGCTTGCTAGGCAGCCACTATTTGTGCTTGCAATCAAACCCGCTTTCCCAATTCCTTTGGCATATGCAGAAGGCTTGGAGGAGAAACAAGAATTTCTCCCATGTGCACTGTCGCTAGGAGAAGGTAAAAAAACAGCAGGGTCCTTCTCACTGTTTATCCTCTTTGCAAAGCAGAAGTGAGAAGACCTACACCTCTCTTCCAGGCCCTCTGGCACAGGCAGAGACATTTTTGCTGGGGCAGTTTAGCTTTTAAGTATCTGATGGGCTCTAATATTTACTGTTTTGGTTATTAGTTGGTAACATTGGATTCCATTGCAGACACTGATGTTGCACTCACTCACACCAGCACCTAACAGGATCTTTAACTGTGTAAAAATGTCTAACAAACTACAAAATGCTGTTTCATGTGCAGCACACCTAGGAATGTCCCCTTGCCCAGCACACCATTGATCAGAACATAGTATGGTTAAAATAGGCTGACACCTTCTTTACCTCAATGGACTGATAATGTTCCAGAACAGTTGTTGGTTATGGTTTTGTTCAGAGAGGCTACTTGCTGTAGGTTCGCCTATGGCTGGGCCCAGTCCTTAGAGCTCCCAAGAACAGAAGCACAGCTAGCGTTCTTGATTTGTAGAATTTGTCTCACACCCTTCATCATAGATCATTTTGGGGCAGGTGACAACTTTTAAAGTTACGTTTTACATTAACCCAGCAGAAGCATCAAACAAGCAAGAACATAAAACAAAATACAGTACTGCATATTGTCTTGAGATTTTAAATGAATATATATTTTTAATAAATAAGCAGTTCAGTACCAGAAAACAATCAATCCATCTGTCATCATGTTAATCCACAGGTCCATACATCTAAGATACTCGAAAGGCCTAGAAGAACGAGGAAGATTTTACAGCTGGCGCCGAAAGTGTAACTTAAACTGTTACTTGTGCATTGCATCTGTTTACAATTGTGGTATATAAAGAGCTGTCTTTTAATTAATTATTACAGATCCTCTTGATGTCACCTGTGCTTTTCTTGGCACCCTTCTGTTTAAAGCCAGATACAAGAGTGCTGGGTTGGAGGAGAGTGTTGGGTCAGAAGGTTATGAAGATAGGTCTACAGTAGGTGTCCCGCCTTGCCATGTGCCGCTCTCAAGTACTACAGTGGCTACAAAGTCATGTGGTGTGACTCACCAGGCTCTTACTGCCCCCACCCCCGAACAGGCACTGGCAGCAATCCTGTGTAGGTGCCACTCTGTTCTCATTCTGCTTGGGTGGCAGCAGATTAGAATCCCCAAAATGCATTGCCTAATGTGAACTTAATCATATTATCCGGTAGCCTAAAATAGTATCCACTCAAATGGGGATCTTGGGGGAAGGGGAGAAATGAAGCGACTAGAGGGGAAGAAAGGAAAGCTAGGAGGAAGAGGAGATAAAGCAGAGCAACAGGGGTAGGGGGACGGAGCAATCGGAGGGTGGCACAATGATCAGAAAAGGGGAGCAACAAGACACCCACCCACAGGTAGAAATGGAATCCCATAATATAGAGTCACTTGAACTTGTACAGTTTTTATATGGGATGTGCCCTGCCATCAAATCACATCTCCATGGACTGAAACATAAAAATTGCAGACCACCACTTTCAGCACCACTATTATCAAAAACATATGAGAAACAAGTCTTGATCAATCCTCATGATTTTTACACCATCCAATCATATTACTCTGTTTCCATATGTGTTCTGTGATTTAATGGTGGTGATGTTGGCATCCTATGTAATGCTCATAAAGATCTACAAAGATCCACATTTCTGTGCCATAGTAGCACTAGCATGTACTGGATATGTGATTTTACAATTCAGTATAAGTTTTAATTTGATGGTCAATTGGGGGGACACCTCTTGTAAAAGACATGACAACTGAAGATAATCAATTTTTAATCTACTTTATCCAACTTTTGCCTAGACTTCACAAAAAACGCTGTGTCTCCTCTGTCTGTGAGGGCATGGGATCAGTCACCCACAGTTGACTAGCTGAGCAACAAAGCCACTTCTCCCTTCCTCCTCCCTGCCTGCCTGCCTGTCCACAAAGCAGAGGCAGCCCTGTTGCTCCATTCCTCACTTGGTGGAAGGGGTCCTTCCTCAGAGTGAGGCATTGTGGGTGAGGTCACCCAGTGACTGCCTGTGCTGCCACCACTTAGTCACTACGGCTATGTCAAAAGATTGGTTTTTAAACTTCAGGTTCTGTCAAAAACTTGATTTGTTGTCATCACAGCAAAGCAACATCAGGGGGTATCTCTCGTTTCCACCAGCTCCCCTACCACATCACAGCCTGGGCCAGCAGGTCCCCCAGTTCTCATGGGTGGCTTTTCTGGAGCTGCGGCAGGAAGGAGGAAGCAGAAATGCCCTATTCTGTGAAAAGTTAAATTGAGGATCAAGCACTCAAATTTTCCCCCAAAGAATAGTATTTTATTGAAAATGAGTCCTTAAAATTCAGCCTAACTTCACAGGAGATTTCAAGTCTTAAGCCTATTACTGCAGACATGGCTATATATCACTCCTTATGCTAAGAAGTTTACATCAAGTGGATGGTGCTCTTGCATCTTGCACTGGCCTAATTACAGCCCATGGCATAAGAGATAAACCACCGCCACCCCAATGCTTTTGTAGCTTAATAACAGTTTAACCCAGTGGTTTCTATTATGGTACAATTAAAGACAAGAGCCAGCTTGAGGGTGATGTGCTGGAGCTACTGGCAATCCTTGCAGACTCTACCTGAGTGAGTTCCAAATATTTGTTTCTTTGCAACACAAGGAATCAGGAGCAGCCTGTTTTTACCTAAGTGTCCTCTCCAGCTTCCAGTTTTAATGCTGCAGCTAAGTCCCTATTATGACTAGAGCTTAGATAGCTTTCCTCACTGGTGGTGGGAGGTGTCCTACCTATTACAAGATTCAAAAACATGAATGGGAAAATCTGTGCTTTCCTCTTAAACAACAAAACTTCTTTAACCCTACCACCACAAGTGTATACGTACCGTACTTTGTAGAGTATATGACTTACTAGCATCAGAAACTGAATTTATTTTGGTGGGAGTAAAATGTATCTGATTTATGTGTGGGTAATTAACAAAAGCTACCAGCATGAGTTTGACCAAACTGCGGGAGGCAGTGGAAGACAGGAGTGCCTGGCGTGCTCTGGTCCATGGGGTCACAAAGAGTCGGACACGACTAAACAACAACAATTAACAAAAGTATCAGCTGGGGGCCTCGATTCAAAATGTGATGCTTTGCATGTCTGCTTACAGTTCTTGGCTACTCTGCCTATCCCTCTTGCAATGAACAAATCATACACTGTTAAGTTTAAAAGCTTTACTTAACTATAGCCAAAGGTCTGGTTCATGCATTATTCTGTGCAGCAGAAAGTAGAACACTGGTAGATTACTCTTGGATGCAAAATACCGCATATACTGTAGTCTGAACTACATACTCTCAAGTTCAGACACATCCATCTATGGCAAGAAGAGATTGATGAAAGGAACAGAAGCAGCTTCACTCCCTAATGGAGAAGAGGGGGCGTGGCCTAGCTCAGTCTGGGAACAGAACTCTCTGGTCTTAATCCCTTCATGCACTAATTAGCACTCCTGCATAGCTGCTTGACCACTTGCTTACCTTAAATAACTTCCTTAAGTTACTTCTTACCTTCACCTTTAAGCACCTCACCATGCTCACAGCCACACAGAGAGTTTTTGCTTATTTATTCAAATAATTTAAGGACCCCTGGACATTTAAGTGATTACCTATGAGATCGCCTTACCCACACATGCCCACTTGACTGTTTCAGTTGGTGGAATTGGCACTGCTACAGGTGCCAGATAATACGTGTCTGTCTTTGGTGCCTGCTAAAAACATTTTTTTAGACTACTCAGATGCTTAGAAAGTTGAGGTCATTTTAATGTTCTGTATGTTGTAAAGTAGGGCTGTGATTTTTTCTCAATTTTATTGTATTGTCCTTTTTTAAACCACTTCAAGGGTTTTTTGTTTTTGTTTTACAATCAAGCAATGTATAAATTTTATGAAATAACTAACCAGATGTAACAGCGTCCTTTAAAAATCCAGCCTGAGCAAGGAAGTTGTGGGAAGACCAAAATGGGCTAGGCCAGCTGGGTGGGGTTTGGAGTGCTTCCACTTTCGCAGGACAAGAGCTGACACAGGCTTCTGTTGACTTTTAACCATCGGATTTGTACTGTTCTGAAAGTCAAACAGGGACTGTGCCAGCGCACAGCCAAAGAAACTTTATTTGCATCATGGATTGCAGGGGACGTGCGAACAAGAGAAAACCTCCAACCCAGAGATCAGGAGATCCCTGAGATTTTTCCTCCCGTTTATGTCCAGAAGACGCAAGTGTGGTACTGCTTTGAATTAAACTACGGAGGCAAAAGCAGACGAAATAAGAGTAACATAAAGGTAAGGTAAAGGTACCCCTGCCCGTACGGGCCAGTCTTGACAGACTCTGGGGTTGTGCGCCCATCTCACTTAAGAGGCCAGGGGCCAGCGCTGTCCGGAGACACTTCCGGGTCACGTGGCCAGCGTGACAAAGCTGCACCTGGCGAGCCAGAGCCGCACACGGAAACGCCGTTTACCTTCCCGCTGGTAAGCGGTCCCTATTTATCTACTTGCACCCGGAGGTGCTTTCGAACTGCTAGGTTGGCAGGCGCTGGGACGGAACAACGGGAGCGCACTCCGCCGCAGGGATTCGAACCGCCGACCTTTCTTTCTCTCTCTCTCTCTCTCTCTCTCTCTCAAATGATGTCCTCCTGAGGTTTTGAACTGCATCTCCTATCCCCGCCCCCCCCCCAACTGGCTGGGGCTGACGGAAGTCTAGAACAGCTGGAGGGCACCACGTAATGGGGCGGCTGAAGTAAAATGGCGTAAAAGAACCGGAAGTTTACGTCCGAGTGTTCCTCTGAGCTTCACGCGGCGCTGTGGGGGCGGAAGCGGCTCGAGCGGCGGCGATAGTGGGAGCGTGGCGAAGGCGAAGATGAAGATGAAGCAGTCCAAGGCGGCCAAACTCCGCCCCGTTACCGGGTGAGGAACGCGGCCCGCGCTATGCCCTCTCTCCCCTCCGCCCCGCGGCTCCCATCCCCCCCCTCACCTCGGGTGCTAGAGGAGTCCTGGGCGCCGGCCGTCGCGGTCCCTTCTGATCCCCTCCTGCCGCTGCGTTTGCCTGCCGACCCTCCAGACCCCGCCTGCGAGACTTCTGCGCAAGCTTCTAATTGTGTGTGGCAGGGGATTTAAATTGTGGAATTGTGTTACAGCAAGCCTGCAGCTTATGAGGGGGTTACATTCCTGGGGATTGTGCCTAAAGCTAAAATCGTGTATAATCATAAACCCACTGGGTTCAGTGAAAGGTGCGATTGCCAAAATAATTTTCCCTGGATCCCCACCACGTTTTTTATTTTTTAGAAATCTTTTTGACGTGTGTAAAACTGAATGCGCACAAGTTAAATGTGCATAAGTTGTGCACTTACTGTACTTCATTTCTGTCTTGTTTTGATTTCTATAAATTACCTAAATATAGTTAAATGAAGGAATTTGCCATACTTACTCAGGTTACTGTGTAGTTTAGGAGGCTTTTAGCACTTTAAGCTAGAGGAAGTAAAATGCTAAGGCTACACATTAATCTGAGTATGTATGGCAGATATACTGCAAGTGGTTTGACTTGCTATTTTTTAAATAACAAAACTGTAAAAAGTTATTTTGTTATGTGATGTGACAAAGCTTTAAGTTCAAGGGGTACCAGACTTGGTACACGAGGGAAGATTTATGCACTTCTGTAGCCTTTCACTCTTGGCAAATATTTTTCTAACATTTATTTATTTCATTTATTAGATTTATATACCACCCTTCATCATAAGATCTTAGGGCAGTTCAGAGAACAAAATAAATCAATATAATAAATAATAAAAGCAAGTAACTAAGTAAAACAAAGCAGCAATACAATACCCCCCTTCCCACAGACATCTGCAGGACCTGCCTGCACCTGCAGATGAGCTGCAGTGGTGCGTGAATCTTTCCTAATATACCAATTACAGATAGGTAGCTGTGTTGGTCTGCCATAGTCAAAACAAAAAAAATTCCTTCCAGTAGCACCTTAAAGTCCAACTAAGTTAGTTCTTGGTATGAGCTTTCGTGTGCATGCACACTTCTTCAGATACCTGAAGAAGTGTGCATTTGAAGAAGATGCATCTGAAGAAGTGTGCATGCACACGGAAGCTCATACCAAGAACTGACTTAGTTGGTCTTTAAGGTGCTACTGGAAGGAATTTTTTTTGTTTTGACTAATATACCAAGACCCCTTAAATTTAATATTTGTCACATCACACAGCAAAATAACTTAATAAAGTTTTGTTTTAAAAATAATTTTGAGACAAACCACTTGCAGTATTTTGCAGTATTTTTGGAAAGACAATATAATTGCTCCTTCTCTCAAATGTATACCTGAAATTGATTTCTGGCAATGTAAAAGTAATCATACAAGAATAAGAGCTGTCTCCTGTTTGTTTTTCTCCTCCTACATAATGCTTATCTCCTGGCAGTCAATGATTTTTGCATTATATTTTCCTTTAATTGGAAAACTGCTGCGGAAATTATCTTGTAAGATTGAAAGGCAAGGTAGAAACATCTAAGCAAAAGTAGGAAAAACTGCAGGCCATTGCTTGTGAAGTGCCATGTGTTTATTTTTCCAGAAGTCCATGGCCCATTGGCTCAGGAAGCAGACGTATGTGCAGAGACTTCTCCATCTGTATACTTACAGCAAATGAACCACTCATATTGTAGTAATTCTTCAAAAGTAATGACATGCACAATCTGCTTGGGTTTTTTTTTTTGCATGATTATTGGTTTGTTTTACCTGTAGTTTATGCTTTATAGGACAGTACTAAATGGGATCTGATGACCAACTTTATCTCTTTAATAGCACAGCATGTGAGAAAGATGCTGCCACTGTATCAAAGGAAAATTATGTTGTGGGTCAAGTGGCCAACAGTCTGTTTCAAAATAAACCCACCGCACGTGTCACAGGTTCCCTGGTCCAGCTCTTCAGTGCTCCTGAGGCTGAAATACAGCCAGTGTATGTTGCTGTGCCAAGAGTAAGCACATTTCTTTACCTATGTAATTCCCAAAATGTGAGTTCAGTTCCCAGTACTGAAGTATGCCAGCATTTGGAATGCTTGACGTCCCTTAAATAAGACTGCAAACTGTAGATGTTAACTGTTAACAGTTCCATATTTCAACTCCTTAACCAGGCTGTGAGATTGTTGTTTGCATTCATGTTACAGACACTGAAGATGACAGATCATTTTGTTAACATAAGGATGGTCGTAGCACCCTTATTTTTCACACTATGTTCTTGTTTGAAACTGTTGATACATCCTTTTTGGTGTTGCGGGTGGAGGAACAAGCAGCTGATATATTTTAGATTCTCAAAAACAGCAGCTGTGCCATCATGATAAGTCTTGGGTGCCATAAAATATTTTAATGATTGTTCCTTCATTGAAAGCTTATGAAACTTAAAGGTGCTCTTAAAATATATTTGTCAGCTGTCATTGGTAATGCTTCATCTTCTTTCTGACAGAGAAGAATCAACAGAGTGCTTTGCCACCAACAAGTATTATAGACAGAGCCTCTAAGTTACATTGGGCTTCTGAAAGCAGAATTTTATCCAGATGTTCATCCCCCCCCCCAAATTACCTGATGAAAATCCCCCACCCACCCAATACAGTCTTGTTGGTTGTGTGATTATCGATCAAAACAACATAGGATTTTCTTTTAAAAATAAATAAATGTGTTTTTCAGTTTTGGTAGAGGCCTGATTAATACTTCACCAGTGTTGCATGAGAACTGTTTTCACTAAGGCTGGTCCAATGCTGCACAGTTCATGTTTGTAGAAACTGCATTATAAACCCAACTCACCTGCTTCTTGTGGGGCTTCTTTAGTATGGGACTAGCCCATGTAGTATTGACTCTGATTATACAGGTGCAACTTATGAAATGGCCCTTGTGTGAAGTAAAAAAACCTTTAAAAGAGAGTCAATAAGCCCTTTACACCTGATTCAGTTTAATTCTAATCATCAGTACCTTTTAAAAATTGCTGTTTAAAAATACCTCTCAACATAACAAAACAAGGTATTATGCTTGAGTGCCCTGAGCAATTATCTCCCATTCTAAAATTGCAAACTATTACAAAAACCATCTCAAAAGTGTGAGATCCTCAAGATTATTTTATACAGTGGTACCTTGGTACTTGAACAGCTTGGCTCCTGAACGCCACAAACCTGGAAGTGAGTGTTCCGGTTTGCGAACGTTTTTTGGAAGCCGAACATCCATCGCGGCTTCCGATTGAGTGCAGGAAGCTCCTGCAGCCAATCGAAAGCTGCACCTTGGTTTTCGAACGGTTTTGGGAGTTGAGCCGACTCCCGGAACAGATTAAGTTCCAGAACCAAGGTACCACTGTATCTGAAATCACGTGTGAGAAGTTGCTTAAGGTATTTTTTCACATAAAAATTACATGAATAAAGGAGTGGGATGGGGGCATCTTAAAACTTAAGTTGTACCAAAGTACAAAGTATATTACCTTATTGCTGTCCGGTGACCTTGTATTTCCCCAACCCCTTGTATGACCACGTTCTAACTAATTCTTTAAAATCCCTTTTCTAAAAGGAATGTAAGAAACGGAAGCTTACGGAAGAAGAAACTGCCACAGAAGTTAAGAGTTCGTCTAGTAAAGAAGAGCCTTTAAAAAAAAAGCTAAAAGCTAAGAAGAAGGATATCTCTCTTGCAGAGGAAAGAGTAGCAAGCAGGTAAGTGAAACACTTTAAAACTGAGTAAGTTCAGAATAATCTATTAAAGGCAACCATGTGTCCTCACTCCCCCGTGGTCTGACTTGATGACCATTAGTAAGTCTTTCCAAATTCAATAGAACTTACTCCCAGATAGGTAGGGTTAGTATTACAGTCTAAACTGTTTGTCTTAGTTTGCAGCACTTAATATAAACCAAATTTTATCATACTTGTCATTTCTGTTGATTGGTTATCTTCTCTGGGTACTAGGAATGAGACAGAATTTAGAAATATAGATTGATTTAAGGCACATAATAAATTTTGGGTTTTCTCGTTGAGCAGTGTACATTTTATAGAATGACACTGTTGTAGAAGTAAAGGTACTCTGTCTTTGATTAAAACAATTTGAAGGCCAGCAATGATTAATAAAAAAACTATGCATGTTCCTTCCGAATTAAACCCAACTGAGTTCAGTTGGACTTACTCTCAGGTAAATATGCACAGAATTTCAGCATAAGCATGTGAAATATGCACTGGCTCTTAAGAGTATAAATTGTATGCATATCTACTCAGAAGCAAATCCCATTTAGTGCCATTCAGTTCAGTGTGATTTACTCCCTTATAAGCGTGTAAGACTGTAGCTTTCATTTATGTCATGCTTGGCCCCACTAAGGTTTGTTGACTGCTTGTTGCTTAAGTGACAGTAATTGCATGTTTTCAATATAGTTGTTGTCAGTCTCTCTAGCAATGTTGTCTGTTTCCCCGACCCCACCCGCCGCTTCCCCAGACAGTGGTTAAGTAGAATTAAAATATAGATTTTTTGTGACTATTAAAAAAACACCTGCTAACAAAGTTGTTGTACCTTTTCATGGTTTATCAAGGGAATGTGCTTTGGATGAAGCAGATGAAGAGGAGGAGAAAAAAGAAATACAAATTAAACAAAAACTGAAAAATAGACGTTCTAAATTGGTTTCCCAAAAGCTTTCAGATGAAGATGCTGGACTAAAACAAAAGAAAACACAAGTTAACCCGGCTGAGGAAATGCTAAAGAATAAAAGAACAATTTTTGTGGGCAATTTACCTGTTAGTTGTAAGGCACAGGTAAGTTTGTGGGCAGAGGAGTTATGGTCCCCAGTATAGCAAGTGTTCAGGAGTTTGTTGTCACATATGGTATCTCCATGCCCCCATTTTTTATCCTTATAGAAGTTTTAGCACCATATATTTTTCTGTGCTTCTTTGACCTAACTGAAGATTATATAATTCAGTTACAGATAAACCAGATTTCCCAGTTCTGTGTTTTACTACCCCCCCCCCATTATTTTTTTTAGAAGATGTTGTACTTCTTGTCCTTAATACCATGAGCCAGATAAAAGTTGTGTAGGGACCATCACGCTGTATGAATGAAATATTTGCTGCTTATTATTTTTGCTCACATTTGCTCTGACAAATTACACCGTATGCTTGTTTCAATCTAGATGCTGAAGACGTTTTTCAAAGAATATGGGCAAATTGAATCAGTTCGTTTCCGCTCTTTGGTATGTTTTGGTTGTTGATTTTTATAATATTAGCTGCATGTATCGTCATGGGGAGAGAGTCTCTGGGCAAGAGCAAAATTGTGCTGTATGTGGGGAAAGTAGTGGCTCCTTCCACTTTGCCCATGAGCTATTGCCACTTGGTTCTCATACAGCTTCCGTAGCAAAAGGGTTAGTTTTGTGGCTGGCAATTTGTCACAGTAGAAAAGATGCTGTTTTTTCCTTGTTACCTACCTACTGCTTGTTCCTGTATTAAAGGGCCACAACAGGCAGCTGCAATGGTGCTGCCATTTGGAACTGGAAGAAGTAAAGCTGGAGAAGCAAAGGAGGTGAGGGGGGATATGGCAGGATAGGAGCAGAAAAGCATCTTATCCAGTGTAAACCAGTTATGGCTTGGCTTAGCCAAGGAATTATTTCTAGTTAGCACACATCCTCCCAAGTTCTGTATCTACACTCTTCCAAATAGTGTTGGACTTTGCAGCTAGCAGGAAGTGCATCAACATGACCTCAGGAACCCATGTCCTTCCTCCAGCAAGAGATTAGGGAAGGATCTAGTGTGGTGTTGAGTTCATAATGCGATATTATAACGGAACAACACCTACCAGCTAATGCACTATTTCCCCCCCTTCCCTTTCCAGATTCCAGCTGAGGCTACTGTATCCAAAAAAATGGCAGCCATAAAGTAAGTTATAATTTTTTAATATTTTTTAAAAAATAAAATGTGTTTAATTTTTAGAGTGGGGAAACTCTACACATTTTCACTTAATATTTTTTTTCTTTTTAGCAGTTAATTTTTGTTAATTGTTGTTATTTTCAAAATAAATACATTCAGTAGGTTTGCTAAAGACCAGGGTTTCTTTCTACTGTTCTGGAACAAATTGGGAACTGATGTTATTCTGCCATTCATTGTGTTGATTGGTATAAATGGTAGAGCAGTGAGTAGTACTTGTGTGGCATAATAAAGCCACATCCAACTTCCTACTTGGGAAAGGTAGAAACTATTTTTCTACCCAATTCCTTAGTATTGCTGATTGATTTCAACATCCATTGTGCCAAACTAGTGCATTTTTTTAGCCAAATGAAGACTCCTTAAGATGCTTCCTAATGGGGCAGGAAGGGGCCCTGTCTCATTCCAGCAAAATTGTCTTACAATTTTGTACTGATGAAGAAATATCAGGAGAGACTGATCCTGTGTATTCCGGATGAAGAACGTATACAACTAGGCAGTTCCTTAAAATGTTTGCTAAGTGCCATTGAATTCAGTGGAATTTGTGTCTTAGCAAACATGCTGAGGATTGTGCAATATATTCTAAAGCAGGGGTAGAGAACCTTTGGCTCTCCAAATGTTGTTGGACTCAAATTCAAAGGAGGATGGGAGTTGTAGTTCAACAACTGGAGGGCCACAGTTTCCCCACCCCTGTTCTAAGGCCATCCATTCAGCTTGCAAACGTACATATGTAAATTGTAATTAAATGTATAGTAAACTTCATTTTTTTCCCCTTTAGGCGAATGGTGCATCCTAATATGAAGTACATTAATGCTTATGTCGTTTTCAAGGAGGAATGTGCAGCCAATAACGCCATAAAATGGTATTTTTAAAAAAGAATACTTGATGCTGGATTTTATAAAGTATTATGACATGCATTTAGTTAAATAAATCTTAACAAAAGACATATCCTAAATTGTAAATACCTTTTCTGAAGTAACACACTGTGCAAACTGGGAAGGTAGCTGTTTTTTTCTGATTATTTTTTCCTGTTGTGGCTTTAATAGTAATGGAACAGAATTTACCAGTGGATTCCACATAAGAGTTGACCTTGCTTCAAAATCTGCATGTGTAAGTAATTCAATTGCTGTAGGAAGAAACTCCCCGCCCCTAGCTGCTTCCTTAGACTGTTGATTCAATTCTTCTTCTTCACTTGTTTTACAGCACGATAACAAGAGATCTATTTTTGTGGGAAATCTCCCTTATGGTAAGTGTTAGGTGAAATTTTACACTCTTCTTTTCAAATCTATGTAGAATTGTCTTGCAGAAAAATGACAGTTTCAGAGATCCTTATGAAATACATTATTTTTGTAGCTTTTGCAGACTATAAAAGATTTAGACTGCATCTAGAAAGCTTTTAATATAAATGTATACTCATTTTTAAAAGCTGCTTTCAGATATATCAATAATAATTTGTTTTGCCACAAACAGTAAGATGATGCACATGATTTATTGTTACAGCTTAACAGAAATATATATACTGTAACAGGTCACATTAAAGTAGTTGTTGCTGGTACTAAAAAGTCCGACATTTAAATTTTAAATGAAAATATTTTGAATTTTGGCACATGCCTAAAACTTATGTTTTAACACAGGCATACTTTTTTAAAAAAATGTTTGCTTACAGAAATTGATGATGAGACAGTAAGAGACCATTTCTCTGAATGTGGAAATGTAATCAGTGTACGAATTGTGAGAGATCGGAGCACAGGCATTGGCAAAGGTTTTGGTTACGTTCTGTTTGAGGTACGTCAATAGCTATTCAGTATCTGTGATGACAGAAACTTAACATTGTATTAGCACTTAACACTTGCTGTGATTGAAGGGTAGCTGGTTTCATATGCTCAGCTGTTAGCAATAATGTAACATTAAAACTGTTATGGCAGTTACAATGATGCACCTTCTAAAGAGTTGATAGAAATTACTGCCAACTCCACTGAGGGTGACATCATAGCTAGACACCTCTACAACTGAATGGTGCAGCGTTGGGGAGCTGTCATCTGTGACAACTGACTGTGCTGACTGGAGATTTTGAGAGTTGGAGTCCAAAGCCCCACAGGCTCCCAATCCCTGGCGTAGGGAAGGCACCAGTTATCATGCAGTAACTTCTACAGAATTGAAAAGTTCAAAACAAGCAGTCTCACACAGCATGATTCCCGAGTTTTGCCAAGTATCACTTCTCCGCTCTGAAATATCTATAACTAAATTTGTAGTCAAGCAAATAGAATTGTTCTCATAAGAACTAAAAGCTCAGTCCTCATCATGTCTTATTCAGAAGCAAGTCCTACTGAATTCAGTGGTCTTACTTCCAAGTAAGTGGGGTTAAGATTGCAGACGGAGACAACAACGTTCAAATTCTGCTGCTAGCAGATGGTGTCTTTAATCTGTCTTACTTCTAACACCTTCACAGAGTCAGAATTTTTCAACACACTCCCAAGCTGATGTGCCGGGCCATCTATATTTAATTTTTCAGTGACATGTTCATGGGGGGGGGGGGAGTATTAAAGGAAGAAAGTTGAAGTAGGAAACCTTGTTTGCAGCACAGACTTGCTCACAGTTGATGTGTTTGTAAGCAGGAAAATTTGCATCCATTTCATGCTCCAAATAATAGTTTAATCCGAAAGAAGAAAATTGTAGGCAGTTGGATAGCTTTCCAGTGGCTATGTTGCTTCTGTTTACTGTTCATTTGGGGTAGACCTGTATTTGCCTAGTTTTAAAGTGGATGTGCTGACATGATTTTTTTTAAAAAAACAATCCCCCCTTCTAATTTAGCTGCTTTAAATATTTTTGTTTTATTGTTTATTGATTATGTTGTAAAGTGGATTTTTATTTTTGTGAATTTTTCTGAAAGGAAAATAAATATTAGTTACTAAGATGTAAGATGAACGCCTAATTTTAGATGTTGCCCTTTATTTTCCTCAAAGACTACAGATTCTGTACACCTTGCACTGAAGCTAAACAACTCTGAACTGAAAGGAAGAAAGCTACGAGTGCAACACTGTGTTCAAAAAGAAAAAGCTCCACAGAAGAGTTTAGTCAAGAATGTAAAGAGCCCTGTTGGACTGAAGTATTCAAAGTCTTCTTCACTGAAAAATGCAAAAGGATTATCGAGTAACTCTTTTGCTGGTGAAAAAGCAACCCCAATGACAAAGAGCAAAAAAACCAAGTCAAAACACATAATGAAGAAGAAACCGAGAAAATCCATTTGAAATAGTTATGTTGCAAGTTTTGAATTGTATTTTTAAATAAATTTTATGTCATAGTCATTTGGGAGTTCTGCATATTCTGTCTCCAGAGTTTGAGTTTAGAAATTAAGCTGGATTAATTCATAATATTAACAAGAGAAGTCACACTAAGAAAGTTCAACACATAACAATTTTACTAGCCCGTCTCCACTCACTATGTAGTGATTTGGGGTCTAAAAGGGAAAGAGACAGTCTACTTCAGTAAAGTTTACTTAAAGAAGATTTGCTAACCACAAGCATTTGATCATTTACAAACCTGTTTTTACTAGTGATTGTCCTTTCTACTGTTACATTAAGTTTGTTTCCAAACCTTCAGCAGTATACTGTTGCACACCACCCCAGTCTCCGAGCAGTGTAAGATTTCAGGGGTTCCAGGTGCTTACCTAGGTTTCGTGTTTCCATTGGAAAGATTTACAGTGGAGACTAAGGTGTATTCATGATATATGATCTGTTTACACATATACCGGTATACCACGAGCTTACAATGGAGGGATTCACAGCATTAACATTCCAAGAGAGTCTTCCAGCTTCTAGCTCAAGGTAATCCGCTGTCCTCAAGGCCTTTTTGGGTGGCCTTTGGCAACATTTGATGCCTCCCACCCCTGCAGGAGGAAGAGGACCCACCTATTTGTCCTCTGGTGCTGAGCCACTTATTTAGAGGGCCATTATCAAACCAGGAAGCTAGCCTGGCTATTCCAGGAATTTGAATCCTTCCTTAGATTTTAGCCCTTGCTGGATCCAAGAATTATAAGGGTCTCTGCATCTAGCCTACTTCCACCCCCCAAAACTCATAACAATACTTCTAAGCTGAAAATCACCACATTATCAAATTGCATCTCCATGTCCAAGCTTAAATGTTCCTGTTTCTGGAGATTTTTTTAAAAAAAGATTTCCCGTATTTGAACCAATTGATGAAAATACTTTTAAAGAGAATGCATATTACTTCATTCCTGTATTTCAAACTTGCAACTGTACCTGTTGTATTGTTGTTGTTATAAGAATTTTAAGGTCATATATATATATAAATGTTCATAACTATATATATAAACCACGTCTGAAACCCGCACAAAAAAGGTCCTGAACAAATTGACCTCATATTTCTCTGCAAGGTCAAAGTGGGAAACCTCCCCATTGTCTCTTTCCTCACAAATACTGTCTTAAGGGCACATTCAAGATAAGAACGGGGTGAGCCTGTGACCTAGATTCAGGAATTAAGTAGTTTTAATAACAAAAGAGTGGCCAAAACCCAGATAATGAAATCAGGTAACTTGCCAGACAGGAGATAAACAATGTACTCAGATTTCTGATGTATCTGGGGGTGGTCTTGGACTCCAGGGTGGCAAATTAAAAATGTCTACATAAGGGCTTGCGCGTATGGCTCAGGGTCCTCCTCCTCTCTCCTGTGTGTGGGGGAGCATCCTGTTGCAACAGTTAATAAAGATCAGGCTTACTAGCTGCTTTGCTTCTCAATATTCTCTGGTTGCGCTGTTATTTTCTCCTACCTATAGAGAACCTACAAAAGGACTTTATATGGGCTCTTGGGTACCCTGCGAGGGAAAAGGAGCAGTTTTTTTTTTATTTATTTATATCATTATCTTTGCAGCAGGTATCCCAAAAAGGTCCATGTAGCATCCAGTCAGGAGAAATCTGGCCATGCTAATCATGGATTTTTGTGGGTTGTGTAACAGAACAGACTTTTTTGATAGACTTGGTATATCTACCCAAACTGACTCCCAGGTTGCCACCAGAGCTGGCTGAGACATGTAAACAATTTATTTGTTCAGTGACAGGTTATAGGGGAAATGAGTGTCGATTAACAAAAGTTAAGAGGCATTTGTCTATTGTAAGTAAACTTTGATTAGGCCATCTGTTTCTTTGAAGGCGACCTGCTAGACTTCTAATCTAGCACAGGAAACTACTGGGGAATTCTCTGTACCAACCATCAAACATATTGAATAGAAACTGCAACAGTGCTGATCCCACAAGATTTGCTAGTACTGTATCCTAGCAGTTTTATGCCTGCAACGTAAGAGCCCGCGACACCCTTACACAGAGGTTAGCCTGGGACGCGCTTAGAGTAAATGGACTCCCGGGGACGCTAAAACAGACGTGACTCCTTCCACATAGTTTAAGGGGGCGGGGGGGAGGAAGAGTCCCGCGCGAACCCACCACGCATGCGCCACGCTCCAGCGGAAAGCGCTGCGCGCGTGCGCAGTGCTGCTGGGAAACGGCTCGCTTTCCTGCCCATGCGCTCGGCTGGCGGTCGCTGGCTGATGACGCGTTCCGCCCGCCGAAGGTAGCGTGTGTGTATGTGAGCGAGAGGAGCCGCGGTGGGCGGGGTCTTCCTCTTCTGCTGGCTCCAAGGTGGCCGTGAAGTACGAGGCGGGCTGGGCAGGCAGGATGATGGGGGGAAAGAGCAGCGCCATCGCCGCGGGCCTCTGCGGGGCTCTCTTCATCGGCTACTGCATCTACTTCGACCGCAAGAGGAGGAGCGACCCCAACTTCAAGAACCGGCTGCGGGAACGTGAGTCGCTCTCGGCCGCCCGCTGCCTCGTGCAGCCGCTTCCTCACCCCGCGCGGAGCCGGCCCTGGGTCGCCCCTCTGACCTGGCTCCCTCCCTGCCCCCCGCTCGATTGCCGGTCGGGCCTGTCAGGGTGGCCCTCCGGGGAAGCCCCGCTGCCTCCGAGGCTGCGGTCCCGTTCGCGGCGCGATGGAGAAGGGTCCTTGCTCGCGGGGATTTTGCAGGGCCCCGAGGACAAAGCAAAACCAGGCCTCCCTCTTCTTCTGTAGGCATGCTTCTGTAGTGGCCTGTGGCGTGGTCGACCTTCTTCCCCTTGCTCTCTTGCATCGCCAGGCTGGCCTTCATTTCAAAGGTCATAAGCTGCAGGTTGTTTGGATGAGGATCGCTTCACACGCTGTTAGGACCCACCTAGTGTGTTTTGTTTTTTTTACTGGATGTACTCAGAAACCTAATGTGTGTGTGCACGTGCAGCAAACACATGCTCCCTGCTGCATGAATCCTCTTGGAATTTGGGATGGGCTGTAGCATTCTGATGTATATCGTGTTTCCTGCCACATGTTTTGAGAAGGGTCCCTGGGAGTGCAGAAGCTTGTTGCATTTTTTGATACTTTGTTTTGCACAGGTTTCCAAAAACTTAAGTATCTTAATCAAGCTGTTGAGATTTTTCCTCCTGTGTGGAAAAATGACTAAAGACCACTTAGGTTATTTTGTCCCATGTTCATCCCTCTCACGCTGCGATTGGGTTTGTCTCCTTTCAAGTGTTGCAAAGTGAACATATGCAGCTTTTTCTATTCATGTAGACTTCCCATGTGATTTAGAATCCTAGAGAGTTCAAAGTCCCCTATTACACAAGTACCCCCTGAAAGGTGATGAAGCCTCCAACAAGCCCAGATGGAGGAAGTGGACTCACAGGGAGTGGGAGAACGAATTTTGTAAAGTTAACCTGACTTCTTAGGTACTTACTATACTGTTATGCATTCTCAAACCCTCCTGGTACTGTTGCTGTTATAACTTCCAGGATAAGAATGAATGCAAGAGAAAAATGTAGAGTTATCCAAAATGCAGAAGGTTCTTTCATACTTCTGCATTATTTCACCTCTTCAATAAAAAAACTCACATTCTTTAACGTGATCATTCTTCCTTAAAACACAACTCTCACAGAAACTGTTTTAAGTGCCAAATTGTGAAACATGTTCTCAGAATTGAGCTGGTAGCTTCTCTGTGCTGAATTTTTTCAGGGATTCATACAAACAATGTAAATATTTTGTGCTTTGTCTTCACTTCTTGATAACATTTTCTTCCAGTACGGTTTGCATGATAATGCAATAGGAAGCCATTAACTTGTCTCTGGGTGATGGGGCAGTCAAGTGATGTTGGGACATGTGATACATTAACTGTTTCTCTGTAGCTGTTCAGTATTCCTGCCATTCTGTCGCTATTCTTACAGGGCATGTGACAAATTGAGGCAGAATAGCTCCCCCACCCCAGAAGTGTGCTTCAAGGCAACATTGTATTTAATTATGCCACTAGGTGGTAGGGCTTCTTACAGTTATTAAAATGTTACCTCCACTCCTGGTAGCAGTGGTCCTCCTGCTGTATAGAGCCTGCAGTGAGCTCAGGGGGAAATAGTTTTATCCTAGGAAGTGTGTTTCCAGGGAGTATAAGATGTAAATTTGCATACGTTCTTATAAATAATTCTCTATATACAGGACTTTGTAGGTGGTTGCTTATCCAAATATGGACCCCTAGCTATATTATGTTTTATTTTTATATGATATTTCAAAATGTCCAAGTGTTGTTCTCCCCCCCACGTCAGTTTGGAGTGCAAATAGTATTGTGATTCAAAGATCAATATATCATTTTTTCAGTAGATTACCAAAATATAGAACCTGAAAATGTGTGGTGTGTTTAATTCATAGGACGGAAGAAGCAGAAACTTGCCAAAGAAAGAGCAGGACTTTCAAAGGTATTGATACCTTGTTGTCTTGAGTTCAGTTTTAGTTGTGGTACATTATACATGGTGTACAGAATTCATTTCAAATTGGATTTTGGCTTGAAATGATCGTACAGGCAGTGACCATTTTGCACAAGGGTTCTGTTCCTGACCCCCACACGCATCAACAAAGCACACATAAGCCTCCTCCATTCCACCCCATTTTGGGGCCACTTCCAGGTTGGCAGCGACAAGCATGTGTGTGATTGTGCAATAATTGGACACGTAAAATGGTTGCTGTCTGTACTAACAGCTTTTTTGATCTGTGTTAGTTAACTTGAATCCAGATAATTTCCTGCACCACTCACCAAAAGTGTATTTCGTGTTTTCTGGCAGTTGCCCTTGCTCCCCAAATCATAGGCAATTCAGGAGAATTACTGACCCTCAGAAAACTGCTTTATTGAGGGGGGGTTGTTGAAGGGCTGGGGACAGCACTTTCCATAGTACCCCTTCCATGGATATATGTCTAAATTAATTATTTCCATGGAAAGAGGTTCTGTAACAAATGCTGATATGGAGGTGATCTCAGGAGTTCAAGCATCTTGCCAATGCTTAAAAACCTAACTTTAAAAAACCCTACTAGAATGCTCTTAAGTACTGTATTTAAAAGCATATGTGAGGAATGGGTTGTTGTGACTTATAAATGGCTGATTGCATAAATGTCATTGTTACAGTTGCCTGATCTAAAAGATGCTGAAGCTGTTCAAAAGTTCTTCCTTGAAGAGATACAGCTGGGCGAGGAACTACTAGCACAAGGTTGTTGAATTTTTTACAAATGTGGGGGAATGGGGGAGTAAAAGATCTTACAGTTCAAATACTGTTAAATTTTGAAATGGGACATAATGGGGAACAATAGTTAACTGAGGGCTTCCTGGTTTGTATGCATGTGAAGTGGCTATGTGCAAGGCAGTGAGATTTGTTTATATTTCAGCTTAATAAGCCTAGATCTCATAATCCGGATACAGCCATTATTTAACAAGATAGCACATCTTAAATGTCATATAAATCTAATACAGTGGAACCTCTACTTATGTTCACCTCCGGTTATGCATCCTTCGGGATACATATGTGGCAATCCCAGAAGTATTTTTCTGGGTTTCACTACATGCGCAGAAGCGGTCTACCATGTTGGAATTCTAGCCCGGTCAGAGGTATGTGCCTATCTGTTCAGGCACCGGCTGAATTCCTTAGACCTCCCTCCGGCGACTCCCGGCAGGAAAAACATACGAGGTCCGTTCCGGCGATTTTTCTCAGGCTGTGAGAAAAACACACCAACTGCTTCTCCTCCTCCCTGCTCCCTGCATATCCCCAGGGAGGGGAATCAGACACAGACAGAAATGTAACTACATGCTTTTATTCCTGTCTTTAGCAGTCATACAGTAAAAGATGTCTGCTCTCTTCAACAAACAGAGAGAAACTCCAAACTCCACCCATGTACATCCTGTACAGGTCATATGACACACACTGAGCTCACATCCTGCGCTCAATAAGGAGAATGGACTGCCCCTTCGTTTTCATGGCAACAGTCACATACTTCCTGTTTGGCTTTCCAGCCACAAGCAGCAGACTGAGCTGCTAGAGCCTTTGCTTGCTGCAGCATTGCTGCTTCAGAATAACATACTCCCCCTAAAGTATCAATGCGTGCTGCGAGCAAAGCGTCATCCAGAGAAGAAAACAAACAGTTGTTATACTTATAACATTCCCCTGTTGTTTCAGTTCCACCCTTGGAACTACCCGCCACTGGTTTTACCAATGTACCTCTCTGGTTGCGTGACTTCCAAGGAATGAGTGCTTCTGCATTACCTTGGTTAACAACTCTCTGTTGTGCCTTTGTCTCTGACTCAGACACAGCTTCAATTTGACCTTGGTTGTTTACAACAGCAACAGCTAAGTTAGCAAACTCTTGTGAATACCTTTTGGGTGGTACACCCTTCGTTGCTCTCTCAGACCTACGTAAGAGGTGCTGCTCTTCTTTGCTTTCTGGTTCAACCTTCGGACCCTTTGGAGAACCAGTACCAATTGTAAACAGTGGTTCATCCTCCTCCTCTGAGGGTCTAGTCATTATGTGAGATTTCCTCTCAATGACTGTGACAACTGAGCTGTCTGAGCTATCGCTGTCATCATCAGTACTACTGAACTCAATAAAATCAACATCATCATCATCATCAGAATCATCATCACTTCCTGTGGGAAATGTGTGAACAATCACTCTCTCCTGTTCAGGAGCACTCTCTAGAAATTTTGTGAGAATCACCTTTCCGGTTTCAGACAAAATTACTCTGTAGAGACCCTTTTCATAACCCACAAAAATGCCTCTGGCATTCTTTACTCCACCTGGAGCTTCTGTCCTCACATGAGACCCAAACACCTTGAAATGGGCAACAGAAGGTTTTCTGTGGAACAGTTTCTCAAAAGGAGAACTTCCCAACTCTTTTGAAAACTTTCTCAACCACGTATAACAAAATGACATTAGCGACTCAGCCCAGTAGTCATGTGGCAGATGTGAACTAAGCAATTGCGCTTCCATTCCCTTTTGCAATTCTTTGTTCACCCTAACACAGACACATCTGTTCCAAGCTTCTTCGGAACTAGCAATTTTGTGTTTTATCCCTTTTTTCTTCAGGAACCTCTGGAAATCCTGTAAAAGAAAAATTGGCTTCTCATCTGTGCAAAGACAATTTATGTCAGCATCATGCATATTTTTAACCTTGTCACAAAACTCTTTAAACCTTTCTAAGGCTTCTTGCGGTCTCTCCAAAAGATAAATCCAGACAAAACCTGTAAAAGAATCAACACATATTAGGTAATACTTTGCATTGCCTCTAGATGGTGCTAAAGGACCAATCACATCAGCATACACCCGCTGAAATGCCCTGTTGACCCTCGAGGTCACCTTCTTGGTGTTCTCCTTGGCTACACCTGCAAAAGAAATCATGTTAGAATCACAAGAATTACATTCCATGTAATCACTTTGATCAAATGTCAACAAATACAGTCCATCTTTCTCTTTGGCAGAAAGATACAACTCTCCATCTTTGTAGATCTCGCAGTGTTGATCATCATAGGATAGTTTTAGTCCCTTCTTGGCAATCTGCGAAACGCTGAGCAGATTGTACTTCAACTCTGGAACCAAATATACATTGTTTATAGTCAAGTTCAGACTTTCAAGATACACAGTCCCAATTCCGGTGGCTTCCAGCTCTTGACCGTTGGCCTGTTGTACCGCGAAGCTTTGCTTCTTAAACGTAAAAAAATAGTCCTCTGTGTCCTGTCATGTGAACTGTCGCTCCCGTGTCCAAAACGAAAGAATTCCCCACTTCTGGTGTGGCTTTTAGGGACATCAAAGCCTTTGCAGTCTTTGCCTTTGGCTTGGTGTGACCTTTGTCTGACGCCTCAGACTTTGTGGAGCTTCCCTTGGCTCCTTTCTGCTGACGTGGCTTCTTACAGTACCGCTGAAGATGCCCAGTCTGTCCACAATTGTAGCATTGGACAATATTTAAAGCTACAGCGTTTTCTCCAGTAGCAACAGCAGTGGGGGTGTCAGAACTCCGTTCTTGTCTCCCCCTGTCCTTCACTTCCAGGGCGGCAAGTCTGTCATGTTCATTCAGAACGACGGCAAAGACCCTGTCCGATGTTAGATCAGCTGCTGGGAGAGACCCCAGCTGACTGGCAACTGTTTTGTAAGTCCGATTCAGGCTGTTTATCACCATGAAGCAAAACACTTCCTCCTGCAGACGGAAATTGCGTTCCACCATCTGTTGATGCAGAAATTTCATTTCCGTCAGGTGCGCTTGAACATCTCCATCAGGCGCAAGCCTCAGGTTGGTCAGCTTCTCAAAATACAGCAACGCTGAAGAACCTGCATCTCTCTGATGTGTCCTTCTCAGCGTGTCCCAAACATCTTTCGCGTGCTCTAAATGCTGTATGTGAATAAGCTGAGAGTCTGACACGCACAGAATTATAGCTGTTCTGGCCTTTACATCCTGTGACTCCCAAGCACGCGTTGGTGCTGCAGGGATGGGGTTCTCAATCACCCCAAACAGTCTCTGATTCTGCAGCAAGGCCTTCATCTTAATAGACCAAGATGCACAATTGTCACTGGTCAGGAGGCTTGGAGAAGGCAGGCCTCCCCCCTTCTTGGCATCCATTTTGAGTCCTTGCATTGACTCTGAAACACAAGCCTCTAAAATCCAAAAGCTGGCTTGTTTACACTCTGTGCACCTGGCAGCTATAACACTGGCCGCTTTGGAAAGTCCCTTTCCAACAGTTCCTTTGGGCCTAAGTCAAAACATAGGCTGTTTTTGCCTCTCTGAGGCAAAGCCTGACTTCCAGCCCTCTCGTGAAACTGGCCTTCGTTGCTAAGCAACAGCATTCCTTTCCTTGGACAGGATTAACCACAGGAATGTTTGGAATGCAGAGCTCTTCTCTCTCGGAGCTGTTTTTCCCAAACGTTGCTCCCTTGAAGCAGAGAATGAATCAATCTGCATTCACACGTCTAAGCCCGAAAATCTCATACCTGGGCTCCGTAGCTTGGCTTTCAGCTTCTTCTGGTCAGCTTCTGGCTGCAGAGAATCAGCTTTTTCACCTCAGGCCTCCATGGAGCAATGAATACAGCAGCTCTGCCATTCTTTCTGCAGACTTCCATGGATCGAAGAAACCATCAGCTCTGCTACCACTGTTGGAATTCTAGCCCGGTCAGAGGTATGTGCCTATCTGTTCAGGCACCGGCTGAATTCCTTAGACCTCCCTCCGGCGACTCCCGGCAGGAAAAACATACGAGGTCCGTTCCGGCGATTTTTCTCAGGCTGTGAGAAAAACACACCAACTGCTTCTCCTCCTCCCTGCTCCCTGCATATCCCCAGGGAGGGGAATCAGACACAGACAGAAATGTAACTACATGCTTTTATTCCTGTCTTTAGCAGTCATACAGTAAAAGATGTCTGCTCTCTTCAACAAACAGAGAGAAACTCCAAACTCCACCCATGTACATCCTGTACAGGTCATATGACACACACTGAGCTCACATCCTGCGCTCAATAAGGAGAATGGACTGCCCCTTCGTTTTCATGGCAACAGTCACATACTTCCTATTTGGCTTTCCAGCCACAAGCAGCAGACTGAGCTGCTAGAGCCTTTGCTTGCTGCAGCATTGCTGCTTTAGAATAACATACCACGCCACCCGCATTCGCAGAAGTGGTCTCTCCGGTTGTGGAAACCTCAGGATCCAACCGGAGCTCTGGAATGGATCCCGTCCACAACTGGAGATACCACTGTACAGATTTAGTACCCTATCCAGACTGGGAATCACCAATGTACTGGCCAGGTGTGTGGACTACAACTTTTGTAGGCCCCAGCCATCACAGCCAGTGGTCAGGGATGATGAGCATTGGAGTCAGTAACGTCTGGAGCTACATTGCCACACTGGCTACCCTGATCCAGGCTGCCAAAGACCTGTCATATTTCAAATTGCTTTGTTAAAAGTCAGAAATTTCCTACCATGATTACATCACAACTACCCTATCTTAAAAAGATGACATAATAAATGATAAAATCTACCCGGGAATTTTCTGGTTGTAGTGTCCATTCCAGTACTCTGTGAAATGGTGTCAAATTGAGCATTTCTGCCTTTCTCAAAGTCTCAAGTCAATCATGTGTTTTGTTATCAGTTGGCAAATTGAGGTTTACTGTCCTCCATTTACTTGAAAAAATTATTCTAGTCGTAATGAGTACCTTGACCAGAAGTCCTTCTCAGTTCTGGGATACTAAGCCAAATATTGTCTGAAGGGTAGTTAGGAATTATTTCTATTTTATTTTCTATTAAAAATGGCATCTGGGAATAAAGTGTTGGTAAATTGACTTAAATTCCCTTGGATATACAGTAAGATTTTCTATTAACTGAAGATGAGTGACAAATGAAAGTGCACAGCTAATGATTCTCCATTTTTCTGGTAACAAATCATAAACTGATTGTTTCATCAGTTTTGCTTTGAGATGAAAAATAAGTCCTCTTCAGCTTTTCAGAGGTTACATGGGGAACTAAAGCATGGAGGGGTTGCTTATGTCAACTCCACTCCTAACAGCCCCATGCCTGCCAGGACCTTTATGGGCTGATGCCAGAATTCTGAAAGGGTGTCTTTCTAAGTGTGTTTAGCTAGAATCCTCCTGAAGGCCAGGGTAGAATCATGGTGAGATTCTAAGTATCTCTAGGGAAAAAGACAAAAGAATCCCTCTACTGACCTTGCCATTTAATGTGAGAAGGTTCAGGGTGCAAGCTGGTGTGCTCTGCTTCACTATACTTTATTTAGTTCATTTGTTCTAAATAGTCCATTTGTTCCATCGATGCTTCCAAATCTACTTTGAAAGTGAAGTTTATGGCATGCAATTTTAAGCCAATTTAACATGCTTTGTATTTTACAGGAGAATATGAAAAGGGTGTTGATCACTTGACAAATGCCATTGCTGTGTGTGGACAACCGCAGCAGTTACTACAAGTTCTGCAGCAGACGCTTCCGCCACCAGTGTTCCAGATGCTTCTCACTAAACTCCCCACAATTAGTCAGGTATGGAAAGCTGTTTTTTGCACTCCTTTTCGTACTTTGAAATAGGAGTAGTCGCAATCAACATTGTTTGCCTGCTCCTGTGCATGTTTGTTCCCATTGATTTTTAACAGCATTGCTGCTCCCAAGAAAATGTGCTCAGGATTGCAACTTTTCAAATAGTTTTTGTTGGTTTTGCTGATATTGAGATAATTACCTAATTCATCACATTGGTAGACTTGGCTTTAAAATCAGGGAGGTATTCTGACTGGAATTGAGCAAGTGATGGCTCTGTTTTGTTTCATTTAGTGCAAATATATCCCATTTTTAACTCTAGTCCTCAAAGCAGCACAGAAGATACAATGGGCACTTGAAACAAAACAGCTTCACTTGAGCAGGAACTAGCATCCCACAAGGCAATGGTGTTAAAAGGCCCTGGGGATCAGTACAGTGGGAACAGAAGCAGGCACCTGGTGGTGTTTTTGCCTTTCTCATATTATGGTGCTGTTCTGACTTCTCAAGCAGCTCATGCAAGCTGCGTTTCTGGCAATTTTGCCTACTGCCTGCTTGCTTGCTGTCCTTGAGACCAAGGACTGC
The DNA here is from genome assembly GCF_964106915.1 of Podarcis gaigeae. Classification (NCBI taxonomy): domain Eukaryota; kingdom Metazoa; phylum Chordata; class Lepidosauria; order Squamata; family Lacertidae; genus Podarcis; species Podarcis gaigeae. The sequence continues at coordinate 76,197,846 of NC_139680.1, read as the reverse complement.
TTGTCAGAACAACTGTAGCTCTCAAACCCCATAATATTCATTCCTACTATGTGCAGCTACTCTGGGTTATATCCAGAAGTGTGTTTCTGTTAACTCTTTTCATGCCTCTGTGAATGGAAGGAGGGGGGGATTTATTTTCTATCCTGCCTTTCTTCCATTATGAAATCCAAGATGGCACACATGTGGTTCCCAGGCAGTCTCCTATCCAGCCGCTGACCAGACCCAGACCTGCTTAGCTTCAGCAAGTTATCGGCCTCGTTTTGCCTTCAGGCCATCTCCTGGGCAGTGTGGAAGGGGGTTGCAGGGGGGGGGGGAATTAGTTACCTCCTGCTTTCCATTCACAGAAGCTTTCATTGAATCAGTGAGCCTTCTGTGAGTGGAACAACACAATTTGATGCAACCCTGTTGAAAGGGTTAAAGCAGATTTCCAATGTGCAAGAGCAATTATTTGCTTCCCTTTAATAAGAAGGGTTTACTGTGTCTGAACAAACTCACATATAACTCAGAATTAAAGGGAAAAGATGATCTAGCAGTTTTATATATTCCTAGCTCCCAAGATGTCCTCTGATAATGTGTTCTGTGAAAGGCTGCTTTTGAGGATTGCCTGTAATCTTCAGTTGGTTCACGATGCAGCTGTCCACCCAGCTCCCAAATCCTAAATGACTGGGGTTCAGAGCTTGCCCTTAACTTCATGCCCCATCATATCTGACCATTTGCTATTCTGGTTGGGGCTGATGACAGTTTTAGTCCCACTTCCTGGAGGCCACCGTGTTTGTTACCCCTGTTCTGTGGTACAGTCTTGCTTTAATTGTTAGTGCCACCTGATACTAGTGCTGACAACGGGTGGTATAAAGGGCAGTGATGGATTCCTCACTATATAACTTTCCCTATACCATTTTGACAGCCCCATCTGTACAGGCGGTTAGTTCAAACCATATTGTTCAGGTGAGCATATCTGGAAGTATGAGTTTAACAAGATATTCCTGAAAGAGAGGACCTCCAAAAGTGGTTGTGGCACCGTGAGGAGCAGTAAAAACCCTTATTTGCGCATGAGTTTCTATATTGGAAACCACTGGGTAACATTAGATGCCATGCAGCAGGCTTCCACTTTCTTCCCCATGCCCCCAACCTACTCTGGACGGTCCCCCAACATTCATTCTTGAGCATATTTTAGGCAGCACTCGATTGCAGAGGACAGGAAGTGGACTCCCATACCATGGCTGGATGTTGCTTCCACTGGCAAATGGACACCTCTGGATTTCGCCCACAGCCTGTTGCTCGTCAGACATTTCTGACAGATCTAAAACTTGAATTAAAAACAAACAAAAACAAATCAGACCTGGGGTTCTTAAGAGCTTGCAGCTGCAATCAGAATTTGGAAAACTGCTAAAGGGCTTTTTCAGTGTTTTCATTCTGGCTTAACATAAGAGACCTGCATAACCAAGATTTCTTGGTATTTGTTTCATTTAGTTAATTTCAAGCTAACTAAAGCAAGCGGAGTAAAATATTAACAGCAGCAATAGATGCAAGTTTAATAACTGGATCCCAGGTGCATCAAGTTTGGTTGATGTTCACTTGGCCAAATATTGCACAATTTCATTTTTATAAATGCTGTATTTTGATTAGGAAGCTTATTAGATCCTTGCTGCACTTGCTGTTTACCTGCTGTTTTCTTACTAATGTTGATTTTCACAGAAGAGGGAGAATATAAATTTAATTTTGCAGGTTGCAACTCATTCTGTAATTCACCTGACGAGAGAGAGTCTTATTACTCTAAGATGATTCAAATATTTTCTTTTACAGAGAATTGTAAGTGCACAGTGCTTGGCTGAAGATGATGTGGAATGAGAAATTTCAGCTGGAAAAACAAGTGTTTCCTTAGCCCAAAATATGAGCATCACTGGGGGGGGGGGGGGCAGAGCAGGGTAAAGGAGTAAGCATAGAACTCATGAACTGTATACCACATTTGAACCAACCAAAGTTAATTTTAACTTTGAGTGGGTTGGTTTGGCTGGACTTTATTTATTATCTAGTGCAAAGTGTATTTTGATAAATTCATTTTATAAATACACCATGTTGAGTTATAAAAAGTATCATTAATGTCATTTATTACCGATACAGTTGCAGCATTGTACATATAAAAGATGTATTACTACAACATAAAAAAACCCCTGTGCTCATTTTTGAAAAACGCAAAGCTAAGGCATTAAAAGACGTACCTGCCCTCCCATGTGTATGTGTGCTCATTCAAATGTCAAAGGGATAGTGACAAATTTCAGCATGTTTTGTACAGTGCCCAGGACTGTTTCAGATAGCTCTTATTAACTTTATTTTGTCTTTGGTTCTTTGGATCTTACACCAAGTAAAATAACAAAGAGAAACAATCATTTTGAAATCCTAAATCATTTTAAGTGCAGTTTTATTGTAATCAATCTCGAAAAATATAACTAAGAAGAAAAATGTATTATGGGGGGCACAACTCAGGGGTTCATAGAATCATTTTCCTATTAACTCATTAGGACCTCACTATTAAATTATTATTATATAATAATATATTCATTTACCGGTAATTTCTATACAATTTATATTTTTAAGAAAAAATCTCAAAGCTTTTTACAGCTGAAGAAATATAAAGTATGCATTCAAAGCAACATACTTAATAGGTAACTAAAATATTATCTACAGAATATGATGTACAGAATCAACTACAGAATGTACATATAATACAGCATATTATATATACCTTATACAACACACACACACACACACACACACACACACACACACACCTTAAAATATTTCAAAAGAAAACATTGCTAAAGGAAGTCAAATATAAAATTTATCATACAGAAGTGTTTTACTTACAATTTTAAATTGTTTTGAAGCCATTCCTGGTTCTTTTTAATATAGGCAGAAATGTCAGGCAGTCTTGATTTTTTTCTTTTTAAGAGAACGGAAATGTAAGAGAAAATATTTATGGTGGTTTTTTCCAGCTTGACTATTTCTTTACAAGTCATAGGGCTTTGTATTCCAAAGCTTATAGGAAGCCATGGCTGAATTTTTTTATATTGTTTGCCAAGCACCTTGTCCAAATTTAACAGGATGCACAACTTTGCTGTATTTTTTTTTAAGTGACAGAATTACATACTAAACAACTTTGTTCTCCAGGAAATATTCAGACCATGCAGTCAACATTATGTACTTGTTTCCCTTCAGAATTCTTTATCATTGATTTGACCCAGCTGTGTCCATACATATTTCCTTTATAAAATATTTTTCTGCTTATTTAACATTACTTAACATTAGCCAGCCAAATAAAATACACACATTGGGTTGCATCTAAAGCAGCAGTTGCCCAAGGGAAAATTTTTCATCCTCTCTCCCAACTACCACCCTCATTGCCCCTAACCCCCCCCCCCCAAAAAAGGACATCTCCTGAAGGTTGGGTGAGTCTCGAAAAGGGCTTGGAATGTGGTGCTGCTTGGAGGAGGAGATGGTGAATGAAGGGTAATCTTAAACTCACTGCTTGGAGGGAGGGGTGAATACAGACTGCAGTTCAGCTGATGTAAGTCAAGCTTAACTATAATTCAGATTGCTGGTTAGATATGCTGGGTGAGGAAAGGATCACTACTAAATCCCTTAATGCTTTGCGGGCGTTGTTAACGCTGACCTAGTTTTTGTTACAGTTGCAGGTAGGTAGCCGTGTTGGTCTGCCGTAGTCAAAACAAAATAAAAAAATAGTCTTCCAGTAAAGGTAAAGGTACCCCTGCCCGTACGGGCCAGTCTTGACAGACTCTGGGGTTGTGCGCCCATCTCACTCAAGAGGCCAGGGGCCAGCGCTGTCCGGAGACACTTCCGGGTCACGTGGCCAGCGTGACAAAGCTGCATCTGGCGAGCCAGAGCCGCACACGGAAACGCCGTTTACCTTCCCGCTGGTAAGCGGTCCCTATTTATCTACTTGCACCCGGAGGTGCTTTCGAACTGCTAGGTTGGCAGGCGCTGGGACCGAGCAGCGGGAGCGCACCCCGCCGCAGGGATTCGAACCGCCGACCTTTCGATCAGCAAGTCCTAGGTGCTGAGGCTTTAACCCACAGCGCCACCTGCGTCCCTAGTAGCACCTTAGACCAACTAAGGTTGTTATTGTGATGAGCTTTCCTGTTCATGCACACTTCTTCAGATACACTGAAACAGAAGTCACCAGACCTTTATATATAGTGAGAGGGTGGGGAGGGGTATTTCAGTGTATCTGAAGAAGTGTGCATGCACACAAAAGCTCATACCAACTTAGCTGGTCTCTAAGGTGCTACTGGAATGAATTTTTAAATTTTGTTTCGACTAGTTTTGTTATGTTGCTGTAGCTACTACAAGTGGTGGTGCACTGCTGGTCCAAGAGCCAAAAAAGGAAGAGAGGTTGGGGTGCAGTGGGTCAAGGAGTTGAAACTAGTTGGAATCCTGTGCTCACACTGAAGTTGTGGTCACCTCCAATGCTGATGATGCCCTTGAGTCCATCATCCAAGTCGTTGATAAAGATGTTGAATAAGACCGGGCCCAAGACAGAACCCTGTGTCACCCCACTAGTCACTCTTCTCCAGGATGAGTGACTAGTGGGGTGCCACAGGGTTCTGTCTTGGGCCCGGTCTTATTCAACATCTTTATCAACGACTTGGATGATGGACTCAAGGGCATCCTGATCAAATTTGCAGATGACACCAAACTGGGAGGGGTGGCTAACACCCCAGAGGACAGGATCACACTTCAAAATGACCTTGACAGATTAGAGAACTGGGCCAAAACAAACAAGATGAATTTTAACAGGGAGAAATGTAAAGTATTGCACTTGGGCAAAAAAAATGAGAGGCACAAATACAAGATGGGTGACACCTGGCTTGAGAGCAGTACATGTGAAAAGGATCTAGGAGTCTTGGTTGACCACAAACTTGACATGAGCCAACAGTGTGATGCGGCAGCTAAAAAAGGCAATGCAATTCTGGGCTGCATCAATAGGAGTATAGCATCTAGATCAAGGGAAGTAATAGTGCCACTGTATTCTGCTCTGGTCAGACCTCACCTGGAGTACTGTGTCCAGTTCTGGGCACCACAGTTCAAGAAGGACACTGACAAACTGGAACGTGTCCAGAGGAGGGCAACCAAAATGGTCAAAGGCCTGGAAACGATGCCTTATGAGGAACGGCTAAGGGAGCTGGGCATGTTTATTTAGCCTGGAGAAGAGGAGGTTAAGGGGTGATATGATAGCCATGTTCAAATATATAAAAGGATGTCACATAGAGGAGGGAGAAAGGTTGTTTTCTGCTGCTCCAGAGAAGCGGACACGGAGCAATGGATCCAAACTACAAGAAAGAAGATTCACCTAAACATTAGGAAGAACTTCCTGACAGTAAGAGCTGTTCGACAGTGCAATTTGCTGCCAAGGAGTGTGGTGGAGTGCTTTGGAGGTCTTTAAGCAGAGGCTTGACAACCATATGTCAGGAGTGCTCTGATGGTGTTTCCTGCTTGGCAGGGGGTTGGACTCGATGGCCCTTGTGGTCTCTTCCAACTCTATGCTTCTATGATAGAAGGCTTTCCTTGTGAAACTAATGTTGCAGTTCTCCCACTGAATACTAGCTCGATGGTCTGTCAGCTTCTTCCTGACACCTCCTGCCTCCAAGATGAACTCTACAGCAGGGCCAATCATGACTTGGCCCTGCAGATGTACCAGTCCAAGTTAGGGTTAGGCACAGCATTTATCAAGGCATGTATTGTGGACTCGCATCAACTTGTCTCCTACTTTCTGTCTCAATATATTAAAAATCAGCAAAAATATTGTTGTTCATTACTTGCTTGTTACCTAGAAAGGTCTCCAAATGACATGCATTTATAGACATAAAGAAAAATACATTATACAATGAAAGGAAGAAAAGCCACAAAATACGTAGCTTTTAGATAAAATTATAGCAATCCCTCCCAACAACAGAAAGCTTTGGTTTTACACTAACAATAAAACATAATCAACTCAGCCCAGCAAAGGCCGGAGGGGAAAAGGTAAGTTTATACCTGGTTCCAAAAAGATGTCAGTGAAGGTGCCAGGCAGACACACACCAACCCCCAATGAAATGCACACACCAACCCCCAATGAAATCCTGGTCATTGTATGTTACCATGACCCACTATAACAGGGGACTTGTGGCACAAATACATGGAAGGGACAAGGGTATCAATGGCTATATATTGTCTCCAGTATAAGTGGTAGCAGGCCTCGAAATGCCAGTTATCATTATCCCCACCTCCTCTTTCCCTGATTCTCTCCCCCACAACTTCACAATGTCTATGACAGCAGTATCTAAAACGGAATATAACTGACCTGTAGAAAGGACTCTATGGTTGAAAACAGACTTATGTACCCTTGTTATCCATGAAAATATTTCAATAAAAACAAATTTAAAAATAAATGCCAGCTGCTGGGGAACAGGAGTGGGAAAGGCTATTGCACACATGCCCTGCCTCATGTAGTTTGTGGAGTTATGTCATGCTCTCAGCTCATGTTAATAGAAATCTTATTTAAAAGACCAGTAAAGTTAGGTACTGTGGAAAGCAGGATGTTGGATTGCACAGGCTTCTTGGATTTTTATGTCCGACGGTAATGTAACCGGCCCAGCAGAACTCTATATCAGGTGTGGAGACCCTTCGGCCTTCCAGATGTTGCTGAACTACAACTCCCATCAGCCCCAGCAACCATGGCCAATGGCCAGGGATGATAGGAGTCCAGCAACATCTGGAGTGCCAAAGGATCCTCACAACTGCCTTACGTGGAGAGACAATGTTATGGGTGTAACTGTAAGGCTTTTCTCAGCTAGCAGTCTGGACAGGCCAGTCATGCAGGGTAAATAGGCTCCCACTGCAGGCCCCTTACATTCCCTCAGCCACAGGGAAAAGTGAAGCCCCAGGGTGCAAGCAAATATTTACAAAGTAAGACAGAGCATTCCGCTCTCCCCTGTCTCTTACCTGAGCACAAGATAGCTTGATTTTCTCTGTCTGACCCTACTGATAGACACACATAGTGTGAAGCCAAATAGCCTAGCCACATGAAGAGGAAATATCCTTTTGTGTCCAGTCAAAATGCACACAAGAACCCCACCCACCCACTTTTATGATAATTTATTAAGAATAAGGTTTTGGTGGGGGCATGATGGTGCTTTAAGAAAATAAAGAGAACTAGCTTGTTTTGGAGCTAGTTACGTCAGGTCTAGGAGCTGCATACTCATGCAAAGGGTCTTTCTTCACATGTTACCGTATGCAGCTTCTTCAATGGTCGGAGGGGAGGGTGAAGGACCATGAGGGACAAAGGAATGTTAGCAACATTCCTCTTTTAAGCATCTGAGCCAGTTCACTGCATTTGACAGCTGTGGTGACCAAGCTGGCTGTAAAGTCACTTAGCAGACAGGAAGTATATACACAAAACCTGGTCTGCATGCTTTGTGTAGGTCATGGTGGAACAAGAAATCATAGCTATCCAAGGCACCATATGCCAATCACCATCCTGATCTCTTCAGCTGTTTTGGACTATAATTCCCATCAGCCCAAGCCAGTGAGGAGTTGTAGTCCGAAGCTGGAGAGGAACAGTTTGGTGAAGGTTGGATAGCTGATTTCTTCCTGAAATCAAAAGTGATGATTTGGCATGGGGGGCGGGGGGGGCGGAATGTATATGACTATGGAAATCACTAGAATGGAAAGCAAGTTTTGGTTCACCAAAGAATTTTTTAATTCAGACTTTTGAAGGGGCTCCAGATATACACTAGCTTTCGTTCACTTTGCATTATGTGCTACAGGCTGACTGGAAACATTATGTAACAGGGTTAAAACAAAATTAAAAATGGGTAGCCATGGCTGCTACCACTCCTGAAAGGAAAAAAACCTAAATCAAGAAGCCCAGAATTTAAATGGAGTCCCTGCTGGTGAGGCAGTCTTGATAAAACTAGTAGTGGTGAAAGTGTTGGACAACAGATGTAACAACATTCAGATCCAGTAGTTACTTCTCTCCCATTCTGGAGATGTAAGAATATGTGACAATACTCAAATTTTCTGGAAGTATAAACCTTGATATATCAAGGCCTGAGACCACTCCACAGGGAGGTTGAAGCAGGAGTTCTACACCTCCACCACTAGATGGCAATGTGGCACTCTTGCAGTTAGATAAATTATTTCCCCTCTTTCCTGTAAAACTCTTCCCACCCCCCTCACTTTATCTCTCACGAATTGATAATTTCATCCACCACCTTATGAAGACAGAGGGGGAAATTGTTTGATGATCCATTACAAATGTTGTAGTTTTGGACCCGTTCCCAGCGTTGTGTCTCATTGTAGGAAACAATGGTTCAAAATCCATCCTTGCTCCCTCTCCCAAAACAGGTAAATGCAACCCCCTTAGGAGCAATTAGTTCTGAGAAAAGCTTTTCTCAAACAATTGCCAGGAAATATTGTCCTGACCGATATTTCTGATGCAATGTCGGCTTTCTCAGCATTGTTATTCCGAGTGCTTCCGAAGCACAGGGGTTCAAATCTGCATGCTGCCTTCGGCCCGAGGTCTCGGAGCCCTGGACTAGAATCCTAATGGAGGGTTTTTGGCACCTCAGCCTACCTGGTTGGGGTACCTTAAAACATTAGACAATAATTAGTTTGAGCAAAGGTGGCTTTATCTTTGGAAACAATAATATATATTCCCACAAAAACTGACTGCTTCCCACTCTCTCCCTTTCCTCACCACTCTCTCCCAGCCTACTGGGGACAAATTTCGATGGAATCTGCTCTGGGTTTGCTGTTCTTTGACAAGAACATTTTAGGTATCTAAACTTAAAAGAAAATGTCTGCTGTAGGGACTCTTGTTCTGACATCACCTTCTGCCGTGTACAGCAGCCATACTGTACTTCTTCTGGCCAGGAATCAGGATAGATGTTTTAAATTGCACTCCAAGTGAAATATGGAAAATAAACCCCAAAGGATTCTTGGCGCGGCCTGCGGCCTATAGCAGACGTTTGCAGTGTGCAGTACAAACAAAGGGAGGGAAACTGCAGAAACTTTACTAAAAACAGGAAAGAGTAATCCAGTCCCAAGTTCAGTATTAAAGTCATGATCCTGTAAGTCCATTCATTCTGTCTTAAATGTCTTGGATCAAAATGTGGGCTTAGCAACACAGTGAGAAGGTAAGGAACAGTGACTTGTTTATCTTTGACTATGCAGGGCACACTCTGTTCAGCGCAGAATATCATATCATAGTTGGCACAGTGCTTGTCTTTAGTTTTCCCCTGGCTTTATTAGGTTTCTTCCAGATGACCTGTTTACTGAGCAGCCATCCTGATTTCTTTGCACAAAGTTCAGTGGGGAGGTTATACTGTTTATTGAGCATTAATTGATTGCCGGAAGGTTATATGATGCCGCATCAAGCCATCGTTATCCCATGCTTCCAAGTGCATTTCCCCATCCCTTTGCTTATTGCAAAATGGCCAGTTTTATTGAAGCAGGTGTGGCCAGCAGGACCGTCACATCTTCTTTAGTTGTGCAACCTGAATTGGCTGGCAAGTGATTGAATCCCACATGCAACACGGAGACACTGTGGAAGCGTCCTTACATCATGTTTCCAGACCTCATGATACACGTTTGAAACCATGCTGTTTCTGATGCTTGGCTCAGAGTTCTTAAGCAAGCCTGTGTGCATTTGATTAATCTGCTAACTTCCTATTGGGAAATTTTCCCAGCGTGGAATTAAAGCGGTGGTGGAATGCTTCATCTGCGTAATTTCTGTGCATCATACTGGTGCTGAAGGCACTGGAACAGGGCTTTGTAAAAAAACAAATAAACTTGACAACCCTTTGAATATGTATATTTGGATGAGTTTTCTTCTACAGGAACAGTTCTTGGGCTTCTCCAGACATCCTTTTTGCTGTGTTTCTCTGATGATTTGTGCTCATGATGCTATTGGGGTGGCCACACACAATCACACTTGCCAAAGAGCTTGTGCCTGCAAAAGTTTTGGCGTTGTCACACTGCTTCACTGCCCATCAGTGCAGCTCTTGTAGCCTCCTGCTGAAATCCTGTAAGTTTTTATTCTACAAAGGTTCTTGTTTATTTCTGTCCTGCTTTTGTTGTGCTCAAGTCCCTCTGGACAGCAGTAATGGGGAAACACAGGATACCAAACCAAACTAGAATAAATCTACCACTAAGGCACTTTTATTGTGTTAAGAACTTGTTGCAGAATACATTTCCAATAAAGGACCCATCTGCAGGGGTCTTCACAATCTCAATCTCTCCCCCCCCCCCCACACATTTTGAGCATCCAAACATGTGTATACACAAATTTACGGAGGTTTGAGAAATCAGCTTTGCTCTCTGGGACAGGGTGTGAACCAAAGCACATTCTGGAAGGCAGACAGCAGTGTAACCCTTCCATTCAGTCCCGTCTGCAGCTGCTTTTTATAAACTTGGCATAAATAAGTACTTCGTGAGGCCAGGCCTGTATATCTGGAAAATATTTTCCACAATCCCCCACCCCACCCCCTCACCCTCGCCCTCCAAGAAAAAAAAAAAAACCTTGGACAAAGAGCCTAGGAATTGTGCATAGCGTGGAATGGCCTTGCTTGTGGTTATTTTCCATTACTTCCTCTCCTCATTTTTCTGCTGCCAATTGTAGAAGCCCATAAGTCATCGCTGTTAAACTTTCTCAATTAAAATGTAACTCTAAGAACAAAGTAATCTGATACATTAGAGCCAAGTAATCGTCCTTTTAGAGGCTCTGACTTGGGAAAGGTTCCAGTGTGCTGGCAAGCTCAGCGAGCAGCAGGGGCTGTGATCCTGGGTCAAATGAGTCATGTGTGGGCCCCTGGTGTGTGGCTCTGACAGGCAAAGCGTTCCCATTGGACTGAATGGGGTTTTTTATTTTTATTTTTTTGCCTCCTGCAGCACAGCCAGCCCTATACTGGGAGGAGGCTCCCTGGCAGCTTCCAAGTATTCTCATTCCCCCCCCCCCCCTGTCATGGATATTTGTTGCTATTCTGCTGCTTGCCATCCGCACTGGGGGACGGCGTCTGACAGGATGTCTCTGGGTTGTGTTTTACTTTGTTCCTCAAACAGTCCTTCTCTGCTCTACACTTCCTCTTCTCCATTACAGACACGCATGCACAGCACACTTAAAAATAAAAATTAACAAAAAATCAAAGGAAGCGTGCAAGAGCAAATGTTACCATGTTAATGCAAATGGCTAACATGTTTCTCCCCCTCATAGTTAATCCCCACAGCAGGTTAGGCTCAGAGGCAGCGATCAGCCCAAAGTCACCCAGTGAACGTAAACGCCAACTGGGAATTTGAACCCTGATCTTCCAGATCCTAGTCTAACACAAGCACTACACCAGATTACCTCTCATTTGGCTCCTGGGTCTGAGATGCCCACTGCTGCCCCAAGGCTTGCACAAGAGTGAATCAGAGGTCTTGTACAATACCTCCGTATTTGTTTCTTGTTTTTTTTAAGTTCAATGTATGTTCTGCAGTTACAGTCTCCATGCGTGTTGTGTGGAGATTTGGGGAGAATAGCTCTGCCCAACCGGCTTGTTGAAGTTTTGAATGTGCCTTCCAGCCTGCAGTAGTTGGTGGAAATAGGCACCCTTGTATCATTTGGGCCACTGGAAACAAAATGGCTGGGTTGTGCTCAGCTGAGGAGCAAACACAGGTAGGGGTGTGGCAATAGATGGCAGCCAGCAAAACATCACCACAGAGACAACATCTTGCCTGCCAAAAATGTTCTGCTAATGAGCTTCCACCCCAGCTGTGATTGCAGCTGTATAACAAATTAGTTTCTGTGGTAAGAGGAAATCCGGATTAAATGCGAAACGTTCTGCTCTATTCCCCCCCCTTTTGTTTTACTTGCGTTGACCACTGAAAATCTTTGCTATTGTGTTGTTTTGATTGATTGTATTAGTTGTATTAATTGCACTGTGTTCTTGTTGCATATTTCCTGTATATTGATATTGTTGTATGCCACCCCAATCTCTGAGCGATGTGAGATTCCAGGGCTTCCAGGCGCTTATCCAGTATTCAGTGTCCTCAGAATGAGGGACAGCAGAGACTGTTGATAGTATGGTTTATTTACACACATATATACAACCTGATGGAGGGACTCACAGCATTAATACCCCAAGGCGGTCTTGTTTTTCCCATAGCCACAGCCTTAGATTCAAACAGAAATCAAGCATGGCTCTGTCTCTCCAGTTGCTGCTGCTTCTAGCCCAGCTCTCACACATAGCTCTGCTTTAGTCATTCTAACTACCAGCCAATTGAGGGAGGAGGGTCCCCCCCATCTGCCCTCTTCCTTTGTTACGTTAATGACCCCTACTTACGGGGCCATTGTCAAGAAGGTGGCCTGGTTATTTCAACAAGCAAGTCCTTGTTGGATCCAGGAATTACCATAGAAGAGACTCCGGTATACAGCCTACCCACCACTGCCTGCACCCTAAATCCTGCTCACAACACTATGTACTTGTATTGTTCACTGCACAGAAGCCTTCCCACTAAAAATGGTATACAAATAAACCATGTTTTTAAAGTTTGGGCTGGTATTCTGGTGCTGTGGATGTGGCAAAACCTGCACATCCATGAGCAGTATTGATTCTGCAACAAACTCTCCTGGAAGCATCCTTACGGTAATGCAGCTGCATGCTGCTGCTACTTGTGGGATCATACATAGGGAATATTGAGCCCAAGATCCTTTTGAACAATAAGAAGAGTCTCTTGCCTTTATGAAGAAGACCCCCACCTAGAGGAGAAGTGAGTTTCATAAACATCATAAATAATTGTATCACACCAGACGTAATATTTTCCCCTGCTACCTTTTGATAGTAATTTGAACAACCCCTGCCCTTTGAAAAGACCAGTCCTTAAGGCACCATCTTCTATGAAAGACTCCTCCTCCTTCTCATGGGCACTCCAGAGCAGCCATTACAGATCTTCAAATTGGCCCCTCAAAAGCATCCAGTCCAGTTTTTGCTATTAACTCCATCTCTAATGACCACAGTCTTTGGTTTCTTTAGATTTTCTTGGTATCGGTCACTATGTGTCACATGATGGCCACGTTAAAAAATCATTCTGTTGAAGATCAAATCACTGCTATTAAAGTGGGGTGGGAGTGGTCAAGTATAGGACTGGTGAAACATCATGGGGGAGGGATGGCATTCCTCCCTGGCTTATTTCCTGAACATAGGACACCATCAAAGCATGGTGGAAAAACCTAGGAAGCTGCCTTATAGCAATTTAAACTACTGATCTATCTAGCTCAGCATTGTCAATACTGACTGACAGTGGCACTCCAGGGTTTTTGAAAGGAATTTTGGCCAGTCCTACATGAAAATTCTGGGATTGAACGTGGGACCTTTTCCATACACTCCCCCTTGGTGTGGTGGTTGTGCTCTTGGTCCTATCATCATCCCTGGCAGTACAAGTGCCCGTGTTGTTAGAGCCTGTCACATGCTTAGGCAGGTATCCCAGCTACATCCCTATCCAGATTCAGTTTCTGGTGTTCGTGCTGTGAGAGCCTCCTGTTTGGATTACATTACTGTGTTGCCTGTGGAACTGCCTTTGAAAGAGGTCCAGAAATTTCAGCTGGTGCAGAACATGGTGGGGGAGACAGTTAACAGGGACTAAGGAATATGGACACATTACTTGAGTGTTTTCTCACTTTCATTGGATTTCAGTTTGTTCCAGGTCCAATTCAAAGTGCTACAAAGCCCTGCACAACTTTGGACCTCAGCACCAAAAGGAACACCTCTTCCTATCATTGTGAGGGGGGGGGGGCGGGGCGGCGGCTCCCTAAACCCAAGGAATTAATAAATGGTAGGATTTTGATTATTTGAAGAGAGAAATGCAGGCCAGTAGAGAAATACGAGCTAAGCTTCCTTTCCAAGCCAGTTCCACACTTGGGATAGAGGTGTTAACATGGCAAAAGGTGTTGATGGCCCATCTAAGAGGAATCTTGGGCCTTGGCAGACAGAGGTTGCCAAGGTGATGGAGTGTGTGAGAGAGACGGGAAGGGAAAATAGTGTTTTTAGCAAGGTATGCTGGGAAGAAGATGGGAGAGAACCAAGATAGAGCTCCTTTTTAATTTTTGTTTTGTATTAGTATTGGGCATCACCTAGAGACTTCTTGCATGAGCTGACTAAGAAATATAACAAACAAATAAAGTAAATAAATGCCACCTAGCTCTGGCTCTTCTCATAAAACACTCAAATAATTTTCATCACTGACCACTGGTCACCTGAACGGTGACCATTACCAATTTGCTGCAGCCACTTGGAAATTCAAGGAAGGAACAGGGTGTAGGTTTTTGGCTGGCAAGCCTGCCTCTGTCCTCATTGTTTTGGACCTGGGATAACTAAGTTGGCTCAGAGATCTGGCAGATGCAAATGTTGGTCTCCAACTACTAGGGGTGACTCAAATTGGCAGAATCCTAGCATCAATCTGTTCCCAGTTCTCCATGTTTCATTTGCAGAATAGAGAGGCTTGGTGGGGAGGCTAACAGCTGCTCCTTCCCAGTTAATACTGCAACCAAAGCTACTATACCACACAGTGATCTGCACATAGAATTACCTTTTTAAAGCTAGACGGTCCTGGAGTTGGTTCTGTCTGGCATGTCCCAGAATAGTGAGGCAGGCAATAACAAAGGGCAGAAGGCCCACTTACAAAATAAGTTTTGAATTCTTAGCTGTGGGGTGGGGTTGACTCCTGCTAGTTCTCTGTCAGAAGTGCAGAAGATTAAATTCACTGCACCCAGGCTAAATTGGGAATAAATACAGCGAAATCAATGGGTGTTGTTTAGCTTTTAACCAATATAGTAAAAGAATCCAACACCGTGTAATTGCTGGAGATGAGGTTCCCTTTTCCAGCCAAAATGAAATCTCTTTTCAAAATTAGTCTAGTCTCCCCTGATGGTGAGGAAACAAACAAAGCCAATGAATATTGGCTGTGTGACATATTTTTCCAAAGTTAATTTTCAGGATCTTTCCTGATGTCAGTTCCTGGACCATGACATCATACACGGGAGGTGGTGGTGATTAATGCCTCCTGCTTTGGATAGGGTCACTTGCTCAACAAAGCAGGCAGGCAGCCAAAAAAGGGAGGGAGGGAGGGAGAGAGGGAGGGAGAGGGAGAGGGAGGGAGAGTTTGTCTGTTTATTTAAACTATTTGTTCTTCACATTTGAGGTGGGCTGGAGAAGATTAGGAGGGCGGTGGGATAATACTGCCCAATTCTATTCACATTTTCTGCCTTCATTTTCCTGAACCCACCCACTCCAAATCACGTGACAAATAAATTGCGTAAAATGGCAGCATTAATAGCATTTTTTTTTTTTTGCTGAAGAGTTGCTTGACAGATTTTTCAAAGATCTTTTTGCATGAGCCATGCTCAGTAGGTCTCTTGGAAACTGACTTTGAGAAGAGACTTGCTTTTATACTCACTGTAATTTTGTACTCAATGATGCTGTATAAATCTGAGCCAGAAGCAAGATCATTAGATATTTGGGAAGAGTGCAGGGCTCAGCAGTAAGGCTTTCCATTGTCATGAAGTGCCAGTGGTGTGTTACAGATACCCTCAGGAGACATCCATCTGCACCTTGCACAACAAAGGACTCTCCTATTCTTCCTGAATGATCTGCATTTTTTAAAAAGCTAGTGAAACAGAACTGTGCTATTCATAATTTTATCAATTGGCTATGGGGGCGGGGGGACTACGACCATTGATATGCCAACTACCTGGAGCTTTTTAACATGTGCCTGATGTTTCAACATTTCCCCCCAAATCATTGATTCCTTCTCCTCCCCTTTGAACAGAACAAAATTGTGCATTAGTACTGTCAAATGAAGTAGGCAAATTTATTTTCTTCTTTTTACACAGATTTTTTTTTAAAAAAATAGGAATATCTTACACCAGGAATTGTCTTCCAATGAAAATGTGGTCTGTTCAGACAAGTCCATAATTCAATGGTCATGAAAGCAGTGAATAAAATGTTGGACTTGGACCTGGGAGATTTTTCAAATCCCAGCTTAAATTGGAAGCTCCCTTCATGATCTTAGGCCAGTCAGTATCTCTCAGCCTAACCTATCTCAGGGGGTGCTTGTTTCATTTGTTTGTTTTATGAATTTGTATGCTGCTCAGTTGTCAGAACCTCTAAGCAGTTTATGTGGAATGGAAAATCAGTAAAAATATACCTGTAAAAATGCATATCAACTTGACATATCTGGGTAGACTTTTCTAAACAAAAGGATTCTTGGCAAGTACCAAAAACAATATGAGAGTGTCGGTATTTTCAAAGATAAAATGTTATTATTTTTACCCACCCATCTGACTGACTGGGTTGTCCCAGCCACTCTGGGTGGCTTCCAATGTATATAAAAACATAATAAAACTTTATGTATTACACCTTGTATAAGCTGGTATTTACACTTCTTAGAGGGCAGATGGGAATGTGATACGTAAGCATTTGACCTCATACTTCTTGGATGCCTGAGGTTCAAATAAAATGCTAGATCTATTATTTGATCCAAGCATACTTCTCCATGACTGAGCTTGGCAATTTCTCTTCTAGTGACCATGAGCTCAAATGCCCTCATCTCTAATCCCAAACATGCTACTCTGTGGCGACATGCACCATTCTTCTGTCCTTCACCCAGCTGAAAGCAAGCTGCCTGTTGCTTCCCCTTCAGATTCCTTAGAACCAATTGGCACAGGAATATGTGGTCCATCCCACTGAATCTGAGCCTGAATTATCTCCAAACAACCTGGCATCTTTTCAGCAGAGCAAAGTGTGCATTTCTGTGGAAAAGCTCCTCCCATCAAATGGGACATGGGTGGGAGGGAAGAGAGAGAGAGAAAATGACATTAAGCATATTAACACAGAGGCGTACCAAGTATTGCAGCAAGGAAACTGTGATGCTGTAGGTGTGGTGAGGTTAAAATTCCTTCTGGCTGGGATCCCGAGAGGCCCATGCATCTGTCCAAACAAAAAAGGTAGTAGTTGGTTTGTTGCATCTTATTGGCTGCTGTGTCTGAGGGTGGTGACCTTCAGGGAAACTTTTCTTTGGGGTGCAGCTGGAAAGGTTATTTAAAAAACCCACATGTACCTGCAAGGTATTTTCTGTAATGCTTTGGGGTCTCAATGATAGCTGGGATAGTTAGAAGGACAAAGGCTAAGTTTATAGAGTGTGAGGTTATAAGACATAGAAGTAAAGCAACAAGCTGGCGAGAGACTCAGAGCAAAGTTTGAGAGCAATGTTTGATTTCTGTTTGAATCCAAGGCTGTGGCTATGAGAGAAACAAGATCCTTTTGGGGTGATGATGATGATGATGATGATGATAATAATAATAATAATAATATCTGGCTGGGTTTCCCCAGCCACTCTAGATGACTTCCAACAGAATATTAAAATACAATAGTCCGTCAAACATTAAAAGCTTCCCTAAACAGGGCTGCCTTCAGAGCTTCATCACAGGCTCAGGTTGTATATACAGTATGTGGAAATAAACCATATGGAGTTTCAGAACAGCCCTATTTATGAGCTATTCGGTTTACGAACTCCACAAAACCGGAAGTAGTGTCCCGGTTTGTGAACTTTACCTTGGTCTAAGAACGGAATCCAAACGGTGGAAGGGTGCCAGTGGCGGGAGGCATCATTAGGGAAAGCACGCCTTGCTTTAAGAATGGTTTTGGTTTAAGAACGGACTTCTGGAATGAATTAAGTTTGAAAACCGAGGTATCACTGTATAATGAAAACACCACAGTCTCCACTGTGCCTCATTCCAAAAAGGAAACATGAATCCTGGGTAAATGCCTGGAACCCCTGCAATCTCACACCGCTCAGAGACTTGGGATAGCATGCACGGTAGATATAGTCTTCCTTAACTAGCTGCTTTAATCTTACCAACTCATCTTAAAAAACAACAACAACACATTACCATTACTTTCATACAGAATGACTCTACTATGGACTCAATTTCGCTTTCAGATCTGACCATTATGTTTACTGCACAAGGGTGAGATCATGTCACTGATCTATATCATGGCATTGCTGGTCTAGTGTCATCCTGTGCCAAAGCTATTTCTTTTTCTGAAGGGGGTTCATTTTTTAAAAAAGAATTAGGAGGTCACTGATACTACTTTGCATATTTTCCATTCTCCGAACACCCTTTCACTCTTACAGATGCACAGATAACATCACTCAGAAAGCAGGGTGAATTATGAGACACGCAGACAGCTATAATCCTTCCTCCAGGGTTGTTCAGAGTTTTTTTATTTTTGCTGAGTCCAAACCTGTACCACCAGCCTCTTTTGCAATGTGGCTGAAGGGCGAACGAAAGCTCTTTCTGCATTCCAAGGTGCAGGCAACATTTGTGTTACATTTTCTACCAGGAAGCCTACATGATGTGGGGGAAATCCCACAGCTCATGTGTTGTTTTTCAGTGGTGGTGGTTTTTCTCCATTTGTCTAGTTTATTTGATGTGTTGGGATTAAGGTATTTAGCTGACAGAGGTACAAATGAAATGCCTGCAGGTTTACTGCATGCCATTTGTGTGGTGCTGTGTTACACTATGACCAAGTAGCTTGGAGGTAGGCTAGTGGGACTAGGTAACAACTTCACCTGATCCAATATGTCATTGCAAGCAAAATCAGCAGATGTAATGAAGCTGGTCTTCAATAAATAATGAAAAAAGTGTTCTTATTTGGAGGCAGAGGTTGATTATCTTGAGATGCAGCACAAGACCCTTTGAAGATGACACAGGTTACCATGTCCAGCATGATATAAATGATTGGTCTTGGGTGAGCATGTGGTCAGGATTTGCTTCTGGTTGTGATCGTTTTGTATGTGACCAGATAGTTTTGTGCAGGGAAGGAATAATAAGGAAAAGGGGTATTAGAGTGCAGTTAAGGATGGAGATGTATTCTTACTTTTGCTTTCATTGTTCTAGGACAATAATCTTCAACTTCCCCCCATGTTGATTAATTCCAAAATAACTGCAGTGTTCGCCATGGAAATCAGGTGTTGCAGAAGATTCTAGCAGTGGCGTAGCGTGGGGGGTGCAGGGGGGGCCGGCCGCACCGGGCGCAACATCTGGGGGTTAGGGTTAGGGGGTGCAAATCCACGGGTTAGGGGGCGCAAATCCACGGGTTAGGGGGCGCAAATTACTTGCCTTGCCCCGGGTGCTAACAACCCATGCTACGCCAATGAATTCTAGGGCATGTTCTTGAAAAGACTTCCCCAACTTAGTGCTCCCCAGATATTCTGGACTACAACTCCCATCAGATCCAGCCAGCTCAGCCAACATCTGAACAGCATCAGGTTGGAAAGGCTATTCTAGGGTGTAGGTAAACTTACGAGTGCAATCTATTATGCTCATCAGGGAAGATGAATGGCAAGTGGAAGGTTGTCTGCTATTGCTGATCTTCAGTTCTCAGTTATTTTTTTCTCTTTGGAAGCCACTGTTTCAGGACATGTCATGAGGCAGTTTGCATTGTTGCTGCACCTTGCCTATGGGTAGAATATTCTTAAGTTACAATGCTGTCAACACAGATCCTCGCTCACTACATTAAATCAATATTTCCTTTTTCTCAATAGGGTGTGTGGCTTCCAAGATACCTGAGATATTGAAGTAATTGGACAACTCATTCAAAAATAAAAAGGCAGCAATTACTTTTTATAGAAATCTATTAACAATACACAAGTTCAATATGCAGACTGTAAGAGATGATTGGAATAAAGAATTGGAACTTTCCTTATTACCTAGACAGTGGGAAAATGTATTAGGTTCAATACCTAAGGTTTCATTAGATTTAAAATTAAGACTCATACAACAGAAAATAATATTTAGAGTTTATTGGACTCGTTTAAGGTTGTATAAAAAAAAGGCTTAGCTAGAATAGCTCAGTGTTGGAGATGTGGCAAGGGCAATGCCTCTCTGAAACACATGTTTGTACAGTGTTCTTTGCTTAACAGGTATTGGGAGAAAGTGCTAGACTGTAATTATGACTGTGCAGAAAAAGTTATTTTTTTCAGCGGAGACTATTTTATTGAAGTATATACCTGCAGTACAGAAATTATCAATGGGACGACGGAAATGGATTTTCTGTGCCATAATGGTAGCCAAGAAATTGATCTTGAGGAATTGGAAAAATAAAGATATGATACTGGACTGACGCTATGACATCACTGACACAGACTCTGTGTGGATAAATATGATAACATTTGCAATGAGTTTATATAAAATGTGGTAGACTATTAGTATTTGCATAAGCACTAGGACAATAACACTATACCAATTTATACAAGAAGGTATGGGAATCTCATATATACCGGTACATATTTTCCTTTTTTTTTTTTTTGGCGTATTTTCGCTTTATATGTATGTATGTTTGCTGATGTTGTTTTTCTCCCTCTCACTTTTCCTCCCTCCCCCGTATCTCTTTATTTCTTTCAACTGAAATCACCTTAATAAAATATAAATATTAAAAAAGTAAGTCGAAATGTGGTGTCACTGTCCCATATCCGTGCCTTTTTGCTAGTAGCCCCCTGCTGATGGAATGCCTTCATTGGTTAGGTGGGTGTGTCCCTCTCATTACTAACATTTAGAGTGGATTTTAAAATATTTCTGTTCACCCAGTTTATCTGTTGGCTGAAAGACATTGTTTTGCGCAACTTTGACATTATTAGTTGTGAGATTACTTGGTTTGTTTGAAAAACGTTGTTTTTAATGTGTTGTTTGTATTACTTTGCTGTTTGTTGCTGGTTTCTTCTTCAGGAGGAAGAGTGGGCTAAGAATCCAGTGAGTGGGTATGACTGCAACCCAAGTGATGAACTAGTTTTGGCTGCTTCACAATTTACAGCCTTGTCTTGGTTGCATCCAAAGCCTGTGAAAAACAAATGCCTATGAAATCCACAGAAAAGAACAAATAGCCAGCTTCTCCAAGCATCAGATTCCCCCAGGTTTCATCCAAAAGTAGAGAATTCACTTTATTCATGCAGGAAATAACTGTTTAGAAGTTTGAGGAAATGTTACACATTTTACATACCTGCTGTTTGAGCCTTCTGAGTTTCTACATGACAAGCAATTGGCTTGTGTCAACACGCAGCCAACGTGCTGTTTTAACTTTGGGCTTGCTGCAAGATCCCAGCTTCCATTTTTATTAGAATGTATAAGGCGTCTTTCACAGAGAAAAAATGATGATAGGTAAAGGAGAAACTGTGCTTCATTTAGACATTTTACACTTTGGAATTGTCTTTGGCTATATTCTGTAATTTGCTCTCTGCAGGCCCAAAGTGCATCATGGCTTTCAGACTTCAGCTCAGTGTGGCATCAATTACTTCAGTCTTCCAGGAAGGGCAGTCACACTCACTCCATTTGTCCTCCCCATGTCTCCCAGGTTTCCTGCTATGAGAACACTGCAAATTATTGAAGCGCAAAGGCTAACCTTGCCAGAAAATAAAAATTTAACCTGTTCCATTTACTTCAGCTGAAAAAAAAGCCACAAAAAATAAAATAAAAAATGCCTAGCTTAGCTCTTTTTCTCAGAACATTGGGCAAATAGCATTAAAACCATAGGAACATCAGAGCCCAAAGGCCCATCTAGTTCTGTACCTTGTTCTCACAGTGGCCAACCAAATGCCTAAGGGAAACCTACAAGTGGAACATTAATGCAACAGCACTCTCCCTACTTCCTGAGTCCCAGCATTCAGAAGCATACTGCCCTGGACATGCAGCCAGTATGGCAAGAAGTATCCACAACAGATATCTAAAGCTCATGGCTTCCTGCATATAATCTCGAGAACTGTACTTTGTTAAGAGTAATGGGAACTGGAGCCCTATGACAGGTAAATTATCCATTTTTCTATTCTCTTCACAGAGAATGGTCACCCCAAGTGCCCTCAGCATCAATCCATTTTAGAGGAGAGGTCGGAGAACACATCTATCTATCTCTATCTATCTATCTATCTATCTATCTATCTATCTATCTATCTATCTATCTATCATCTATCTATCTATCTATCTATCTATCTATCTATCTATCTATATCTATCTATCATCTATCTGTCTGTCTATCATCTATCTATCTATCTATCTATCTATCTATCTATCTATCTATCTATCTATCATCTATCTATCTAATCTATCTATCATCTATCTATCTATCTAATCTATCTATCATCTCTCTATCTCTCTATCTATCTATCTATCTATCTATCTATCTATCTATCTATCTAATCTATCTATCATCTCTCTATCTCTCTATCTCTCTATCTATCTATCTATCTATCTATCTATCTATCTATCTATCTATCTAATCTATCTATTATCTATCATCTATCTCTATCTATCTATCTATCTATCTATCTATCTATCTATCTATCATCTATCTATCTATCTATCTATCTATCTAATCTATCTATCATCTATCTGTCTGTCTGTCTGTCTTTCTATCTATCTATCTATCTATCATCTATCTATCTATCATCTATCTATCTATCTATCTATCTATCTATCTATCTATCTATCTATCATCTATCTAATCTATATCATCTATCTATCATCTATCTATCTATCTATCTATCTATCTATCTATCTATCAATCATCTATCTATCTATCTATC
Source organism: Podarcis gaigeae (assembly GCF_964106915.1). Taxonomy (NCBI): domain Eukaryota; kingdom Metazoa; phylum Chordata; class Lepidosauria; order Squamata; family Lacertidae; genus Podarcis; species Podarcis gaigeae. Next base: position 76,175,181 of record NC_139680.1, on the reverse strand, counting down.
TATCTATCTATCTATCTATCTCTCTATCTATCTCTCTCTCTATCTATATCTATCTATCTATCTATCTATCTATCTATCTATCTATCTATCTATCATCTATCTATCAATCAATCTATTATCTATCTATCTATCTCTATCTATCTATCTATCTATCTATCTATCTATCTATCTATCTAATCTATCTATCATCTCTCTATCTCTCTATCATCTATCTATATCTATCTATCTATCTATCTATCTATCTATCTATCATCTATCTATCTATCATCTATCATCTATCTATCATCTATCTATCATCTATCTATCTATCTATCTATCATCTATCTATCTATCTATCTATCTATCTATCTATCTATCTATCTATCTATCTCTATCTATCTATATCTATCTATCTATCTATTTCTCTATCTAATCTATCTATTATCTATCTATCTATCTATCTATCTATCTATCTATCTATCTATCATCTATCTATCTATCTATCTATCATCTATCTATCTATCATCTATCTATCATCTATCTATCTATCATCTATCATCTATATCTATCTATCATCTATATCTATCTATCTATCTATATATCTATCTATCTATCTATCTATCTATCATCTATCTATCATCTATCTATATCTATCATCTATCTATCTATCTATCTATCTATCTATCTATCTATCTATCTCTATCTATCTATCTATCTATCTATCTATCTATCATCTATCTATCTATATCATCTATCTATCTATCTATCTATCTATCTATCTATCTATCTATCATCTATCTATCTATCTATCTATCTATCTATCTATCTATCTATCATCCCTATCATCTATCTCTATCTATCTATCTATCTATCTATCTATCTATCTATCTATCTATCATCATCTATCTATCATCTATCTATCTATCTATCACCTACACCTCCTTTGACTTTTTAGTCCAAATGTGTTACAATAACCACTGAGCAAAAAACATGGTCAGGAAATTTGGTGTTCCATATTATGTTCAGATAACTAGACGGCACTTGTAGTGCTATTTAAAGGGGATGTGATAAATGTTTTTCCATCCAAATGCATCATTCCCTGGTGTTAAAAAAACCTTTGATAGCATTTAATTATTGGATTCCAGAAAAATTGCATCCACACTATTTTCTCTAGTATTTGATCCCTTATTCTCTTTCTTGATAAGTCAGATGTTGTTTGTCTCATTGCAGTCACATTCTGTCCCACGCGTTTAAGGGACTGGTTTGTGTTGATTTTTGAAGCCTCTGTCACAGTGATAGCACAAACCTTCTGGTAGGAACTGACATAGTGCTATTACCTCGCCTCTATGGAGGTGTGGCTTTTGATGAGCTGTGTGATAAGAGTAGAACGCTGTCAATCTTTATTACATGTTTGCCTATTGACAATTAACCTGCCCTAATATGACATCCTACTGCTGCAGAGTTCTTGCGACTGAACCTGCAGCTAGTCCCAGAACATGTTTCAAGATGAAATGAGGTGCAATTGACGAATATCTTTTCAAGTTCATTTTTTACCTACCTCACAGTTGTACCTGGACTTCAGAGATGAATAAATAGTTCATCAATTTCATGTGGCAGAGGGAACTCAATCTGAGGAACGGCTTGGGATGGATGAAGTTTCCCAGTGTGGCTCTCCCCCTGGAAAAGGGGGATCCGTTGCATAGGAGATGCAGTTTGAAGGACTAGCACTGAACTGGGCTAAGGCTTGAAGAGCATTAGAAAAAGAATAGCTTTTTGTTGCAGTCTAGAAGGACCCATTATTTCATAATTACACAAAGAAGCTAGAACTGGCTATAGGGAGATGCTCTTAAAGCTTCCTTTGATCACAGCAATGTTTTTTATCCACTCCTTCCATCTTACGAGGCCATGTTTGCTTCAGTTTTATGGCAACATCTTGGCAGGGTGCCACTTGGACTCATGGTAGGGAAGGTATGAAAGAATGGCAAAATGAGTGAGAGGGGTAAATGGAATCCGCAGCTGTTAAACCACAAGAAAAGAAAGTCTGGCCAAGACACACACACCACCAGATGAGATAACGTGCCCACAGAGCTATACATGTGTGGAACCAGTCACAGAAAGGTTCCTATGCGCCAAACTTGGTGTGTGGCAAATTCTTATCTGTCATCATTGCTTGTATAATTAGTCATGTGCTTCACTGACATAAACCACAATTAGTGCCAGCTCCACCAAATATCCACTGGGTTAAAAAGAAAGAAAGACGTCACAGATTCAGGCCTACACTGCAACATGGATAGGACTTTTATTTGGTTTAGCAGTGTGGAGCACCTCTTCAGCAAGGGTACACCAAGGCAGTTGACTTGCAGCTTGCTGAGGACACATAATGTAGCCTCTGTCCATTAGCAAAGCAGGTTGTTCACCTATGGAAGCCTTATAAGCCCTATTGAGGCACTGTGGTTGTGATGGGAAAACATCAACAGAAAAGGGCTTTGGGGTCACGCCTCCAAGGGTGGGTGACCTGTGGCCCTCCAGATGCTGAACTACAGCTTCCAACACCCCTGACCATTGGATATGCTAACTAGGGCTGATGGGAATTGGAGTCCAACAGCATCTCGAAAGCCACAGGTTCCCCACTCCTGCCCAGGTGGAAGCTACTACTGTATCTATTAAAAACACCACCGCCAAAATGCCCATAGGGCGATTCTGCTTCTGTTCATCATATCTGGCAATAATACGTTTCTCATCTACTTCTACTGACCAGTGAGGAATCTTAATTATAAATACTAGCTTGGAAACAACTGAGAAACCATTGTTCAAGAACAGGTAGGCAGAGATTCTCACACCTCCACAGGACGCTTGCTGCTTGATTTTAAAATAATGTAGTAGCCTGTGGGAGGGCAAGTTAGGGATTATGCTATAATTGGCATTATGTTATCTGGAAGAACTTGCTCTGCCCATGCAAGTCGAAGACTCTGCTTCTTCAAACATGTGCTGCTTGTTGTGCATGTCTGGCTGTAGCGATTAGAGAGATAAATGATGAAAAGGCACAGGAGGTTTTTCCCCCTCTTCCTTTTTTATTTTTGCACGTATGGATGGATGTTAAAATACCAGCCCACATGGGCCCCTCAGCTCCTCAGGGTAGCTCACAATGATACTACTGAGAGAAACTGCAACAATGAAAATGTAAATAAAACAGAAATCAGGAAGGGGAAAAAAGCAAGCGAGTAGTGGGAAGCTTTGCAACTCTTCCCAAAATGCCCCCGAAAATCATGCAGATAAGTTACTGGATAGTAACACCAACTGCCAGGTAAAATATAAAGCCAGGTCAATTGCTGACCCTGTAAGACTGCAAGAACAGAAGGTTTTATGATCCTCTTAATGCACGTAAGTAGAAGTGCTGGGACTGGGAATTATAGAGTAGGTTCACTCCACAGCTGAGAAGAATGGGCTCCTTGTGCCAGGCGCCCTAGCCTCGGACAAAGTTGGCACACAGAGCTGAGCCTCACCTGGCAACCCCAGTCTACTGGGAGCTCATATGGTAGAAAATAACTTTGGCCTAGTCTTTTAGGGCTTTAATGGTCAGCACCTTTTGATTGATTCTGACAGGAAAGTAACATGGAGCCAATGCAGGACTTTCAGAACAATGTTATTATATGTATTCTGGCTCACTTCTGTCAGCAGTTAGATGGATTAATTTATAAACACAGTCTTTGCATAGTCTTCAAATGCAGTCCCATGTAGAACACATTGCAGCAGTCCATGCCAAACATTTCTAAGACGTATATCATGGAGGCGAGGTTCTCCTTTCCTAAAAGCAGCTGCAGTTGACAAGTCAGCTTAAGGCTACAACCCCATGCACACATGCATAGAAAACCCCACTGAGCACAGTAGGACTTACTTTTAAGTAAATGTTGATAGGATTAGACTGCATGCATGAGGAACTCCTAGCCACAGATAATACCTGAGTATCCAGAACTGGAAACCTGGATTTTTATTGGGAAAGCAGTGTAGAAGAGGATCACAAATTGGATCTAGATATTTCCCTTTCATCCAAACCTGGGATTGGTTACTGGAACTTTAAACATAAGCTTAGTCATGCCATCTACATGGACTCAATACATTATGTCAATAATAAACACTGTTATTGATATAATTACATAAAAATAACTCTGCTAGATCAGATCAAAACCCAATCTAGCCCAGTATCCTGTTCTCACAGTGGCGAACCAGATGTATATGGGAAGAAGTTTTAGAAGAAGACCTGGACCAAAAGCACAGCAGAGTCTATCATCTGCAGAAATCCTATACAGGTGTGTGAGCACAGGTATGTTTTTCCTGCCATAGAAAAAAGTGCCTTACTAGGAGCTTAGCTCACCTTCTTTGTTCCTCTGCCAGCAGACTCCTTAACAATGCTTTTAATTATCCTGCTCAGTAAATTTCAGTGAAATGTATCCAGTCAGAAGTACGTTCTGCTGAATTCAGTGGGGATTTCACCCATTGTGAGCCTTTGTTTCCTTAATGCCATGTACATCCTTGCCATTAGGCAGTGTACAAACTCCCATTTACTCTGCACCCAGTACTCTCTCACACTGGTTTGAGCCACAATCCATATCTATCCTGTAGTTCATATGCACCAACTCCCCGGGGTCGTGGGTGCCCAGGCCACAAAATTTTAAATGAAGGGGCTGCCCCCCCACATTTCCCTTCATCATTTCCAAAGCTTTCTTCGACTGCACATAAGCCAAACCCCACTTCATTTTAATACCCCTGCTTATTCCTGGCCATCATTTGATAAAACCCAAAGCTAAGTCTGTGGAGAAAAGATGGAAGTCCTCAGAAACTTCTGGTAAATAACTCTGCAGATCCTGGTTTTGACAGCGCTGGCAACTCTTTGCTGGAGGCACAAGTAAGATCTGGGACACACGAAAACATAACACACCCATTTGGGAGCAGATCATGAACACTATTCAAATTTCACTTTCCCTGCAGCTACCTTGTGTAACAACATTAGTTGGCAAGTTACTCATTACGCGTATCTCATGAATCTTTCGTTGGTCCATGATGAAGTTGCCAACACTGTTATTTTCCATATAGATTCATATTTGGAAGAATTAAATTCCCAAATGGAAGAAACTGCCTTGTAGTTATCTACAATTCTTTTGACAAGTCTTGTTTCCTCATGTGTTGGTGTCTGTAAAAATGCTGCATTTTTCATTAACTTGCATCTTACACTGCAGTTTCAAATTGCTTGGTCTATCTGGTTGTAACAACCCACATTTGTAAAGACCGGAGGGTAATGCATTACACATGAAGATCTTTATCATGAAGCTGGCATAATGGTTTCTTTAAGAATGTAATTTAAAAGGATAGTTAAAGCCCCCATCCTTCATTTGGCACATACCCAACATTCCTACAGAAATTCTACTTATATTTCCTCCCCACCCCCTTCAATGTAAGGTAATGATATTTTTGTTGAACCAATACAGTATGTGTCAGAGTTTTTAGGCCAGAATTCTAATCATACTTATGTGGGAACTGGTTCTACTGGGTTCAACCTTTGTAAATTTGATTACATTGGCAGCCCTGTGTCTATATTAAATGTGCATTTGCTGGTAGATTAGGGTTCTAATATCACAGTCAATACTCTGCTACTAACTATGCGAAATGGTGTTCAGCCATTTATAATTGCAGCTATGACCTAATTCTTAGGTACCATGCTTGCTGCCAAGAAACCAATCTGTGTGGGCTCCTATCAATGCAATAAGTTCATTATGGGAAATGGTTCCAGCAATTTCCCACTGCGCAAGGGAACCTCCTCTCTATTGATAAGTAGGTGTTTCCTTGGTGTAGTTGAAAATGGCCCAACCAGTGTGGGTGTTCACATGGATAGCCTACTGTGTAGATTAGAATCCATAAAGTTTGACTTCCTGGTGACAATCACACAGTTGGAGTAGCACGTAGGAGTCCTACAGTTCCCAGAGTTCCCTGGGAAGAGAGACTGGCTGTTAAGCTGCCCTGAGAATTGTAGCTCTAGCCTCCTAACAACGCTAATCATCCTTAACAAACTACAGTTCCCAGAATTCTTTGGGGGAAGCCACAACTGTTTAAATGGTGTGATACTGAATACTGAGGGGCCTCAAGTCAACATACACTAGGTGACTGAAAAGCTTGGGCAAATAAAAATGTCTAAACACCTGCAACAAATAGAAAGGGAATTTAATTATTTGAGTGAAGTAAAAGAACAACAGCCATCTCCTCCTGTTAAAAGTATCAGAAAAAATGGCCTCACCTTAATCAGTCCCTGGTGTTTTGGTTTTTTGTTTGACCTATTATATGACTCATCAAGTGTGTGTGTTCCTCAAACAGTCTCAGATTTAGCTGGTGAGCACTAGGCAAGCTACATCCTTGCATGGCATATTGCAGTGTTGCCATAGCAACAGACACAGGATGAGTTAGCAAGCGCAAGGAGCCGCAGTTGGGCTAAGTAGGTTAGAATGAAATGGAGGCCAAGGATTCTCTTTTATCCTCTGTGAGACCCTGCCAGCAACCCCCACTCCTGCCTGGAGTATCAAAAATATGATTACATTAACAGCATTGGCGTTCAGGCAGAATCCACCACAATATTATGCTATGTCTGGATATATAAGCTACACACACACACACACACACACACACACACACACACACTGTAATACTTCTGTGAAGGTTTGTTGAGGAATTTAATCACATAACTGGTAACAAGGATGAACATTCAACATATAGAAGCAGAAAAGGGCTGTATTTTCCTTGGAATGAGGAGAGGTGCATTCAGGACACATTGCGAATACTGTAATATGCAAAGGATTCCTGGCAGGAGATACTCTACACAGCGCCAACAGCTGGGGATTCAGGAAGGAACAAGGTCCAACACACAGACCTTCTTGCTGTCCAGAAGGCTGCTGATCTGCCTAACAAAGATAGGAAAGGTTCTAACTGAAGAAATGCTCCGTATCCTAAAGCATACAGAGTGGTACCAATGCCACTCAGTTAAAGCTTTTATTTTTTTTGGCTTCCCAGACACTCAGACCACCTTTGACTGGTGACAGGTCTGTTTTACGGCTGCACAGAAAACACAGCCACTTAGCTGTCATCCCAAAGAATGCTGGGATTTATAGCTTTGTGAGTGTATGGAGAAGTCTCAGTTAAAAATGGCGACCTTCCTCCATAGAAGCTTAAGCCTAGGAGGCACAGCTGTAGCAGGTGTGGTCAGCATGCATGTCAGTGGTGAGGGGTGGGGCCTGCAGAGGTTTGAACTTTCCAAATGAAAAGGTTGGCATGACCTCAGTCAGAGATAGGGAACCTGAGGCCCAGGTTCCAGATGTGGCCCTCCAGTTCTATATGGATCTTGGCATTCTCCTCAAGACACTTGCCCTCCACAGCAACAACACCCCTCACTAGTCTGCTTTGCCACCTCCTTGAATGTTTTTGCCTGACTGGAACGTGTCCTTGAGCACTGATAATGCTTCTGGCTTCCTTGGATGGCGCAGAGAGGGACTGTGTGTGAAGAAATTAGCCTATTGAACAGAGGTAGTGTTCACGTTGAATGCCCCACCCACTTTTGCCTCTGGCCCCGCACACCACTGTCATGTGGCCCCCGTAAGTTTACTCAGAAGGGCATGTGGCCCTTGGCTTGAGAGTCTCAAGACACCTGAGTCGGAAAGGGCCTACAATCTTGGCTGAAGAAAAGCAGGTTGCTGTTCTGGAGCATTGCTTTCCACATTCTGTACTTTTTTTTTTTCAAATAGTTTGCATCCATGGCTGAGAACCTGAATTATCTTTTTCCAAAGCTGTAATACATTTCTTGGAAGGAGCTACCATTCATATTTTACACGAAGCTTTCTTTCCATTCCGTTAGTGTCATAATAATAAATATCGGCTTTCTCATGCATATCAATGTTTTCACCCCTCAGGATCTCAAACTGCTTTCCAAATGATTGTATAATAACAACATTAGTGACTTCATCATAGCAGTTGTATATTGCCTTCCATTAAGGCTCGGTTCTGGGAAACATAGAAGCACTTATTTCCAGCTGAAACTGATTTGGCTGCCTTGCCAGCAAGCAGAGGCAATCCCCATGCTGCTCAATTTAACTCCTCCCAGGGTTATTGAAAGTTTTATAAAGGAGAGTTCCTCTCTGCACTGCATGACTCTTGGTGGGAAATTCAATGTTTAGGGTATGTTATAACTCTCCCAAACAACTTGGTTAGGAATCTCCATGTTTAATTAATTTGTCCCTCTCCCGTTTTATGAGTAGCAAATGCCAAATCTAATTTCTGTGTCATCTGAATATTTAGCCAAACATCTGGATTGTGTGGGGACAGCAACAAGAATCTGAATGGATGATTATTGCATCAATATGTCATGTAGGTGTCTTCTACTGGTCTCAACAGCATTTCAGCAGTTCATATTTATTAAGGAATGTAGCCAATGCACCGCCTTTTTTAGAGATAGAGATATACTAAATTATATCTGCATCTGATGCACATCTGCATAATGTTGATAATTGTTCATCTTTTTAACAAAGCCCCGAGAGGTCTCTGCAGTATCAGAGTGCCAGGCTTTGGGGCTTTCTGCACAACATCAGGGTTAGTTTACAATCTCATTATTATGTAATAATAATAATCTAAAGTTATCCAAGTGTTGTCATCATGTGATAACTTATCATGGATCATTGCCACAATTACATGAAGGCTTTCTCACTGATTATGTTGTGGGCAGTGGGAAAAGGGATCCCTGCTGTTGATTTTGCCTCACCAGAGCTTGTTTTCCTCTCTGATTGGGTGAGCTCTGCTGAAGGCAGAAGTGGTCTTAGAAATTGTATGGTCCAGTGCAAAGGATCATGGGGAAACATGGGAAATAGACTGTGTTGCATATATAGTAGTTTTCAAGGAACTCGGGGTTGGTCAGAGAGGAGTTCCTTTGGCTTCTGGTAGAACTTTGCATTTTGTTTTATTTCTACTTGGTCTTGAATCATAGGGTATAGACACATTATAGGCTTAATGCACAACAAGGCTGCTTTTTCTTGCTGTGTTTCAGTTCAGTTTTTTTTTTCAAATCCTGGTACGCATCACCATGGTTTGGTGTGTTTACTTTCCCGCCGTTATCTACCTCCAGTTGCCCCCCACTTCCTGACCCATGGCCAGCCCTACTTTCCTCAGTCCTCTTCTGCTGCGGCTATGTTGCTTGTCCTTCTTTGTCTCTTCTTCGGTTTCCTTACTTTTCACACTGCTGCCATCAACAGGCTTCATCCGTGGCTCGGCTGGATGCTTTGCTTGACATGCTGGTGGAGAGGGCAAGCTAAGAAATGTCAGAATGCACTTATGTTCTCCCAGGAAGCGACGTGAAGGTAGCTAACCAATGTGTGTCCAGTGGCCATTGAATAAATGCAACTTAGCTTGCTGTGAAGTAGGAAGAGACACAGTAGCAGACTGGGCTTGGTCCCTCTTTTTATGCTCCTGCTTGCCTCAGTGACTGCCTCTGTTTCTTCTCCAGGGCAAGATAAACCACTGCTGGATACATTCATCTACTGATTCCAGGTCACTTCTAAAGGTGGTTGTCGGTGTGTTTGTGTGTCCCTGCCTAGATATATGGAGCAAATGACCCACTCATCAAACAGCTGGCTCAGCTGTATTTCTAAGTTCTTCCAGCTTTAGGAATAAGTGTGTGTGTGTGTGTGTGTGTGTGTGTGTATGTGTCATCATTTTGGGAGGGAAACCCTTTTTATTCCATATTCTGTTGCTCTCACTTTGCATCTTGACCTTTCTAAAATTGTTGTTGTTGTTGTAAAAATGCACTCCTATCCCCTGCCAGCAAACTGCTACTATTTGCATTCATATTTTCAAGTTATATAAATTGTTTGGCAAATGAAGCAAGCTGCATCATGAATCAGCACTCATTGTTTATCTCAGTCACTGTGCATAAGCGCCAACCCAGCATTTCTGAAAGGTTTTTATGTTTCATTTATTATTGATCAAAGGTTGGTACCCATGAATAAAAGCTTGATAAAAAAATCTCTTTGTTCCACTCTTGTCTCCATCAACAAGAGATTAGAGATATTGGCAGTGGAGTCTATAAGGCAAGCTTAATCTCTGCATTTTACATGGGTTCCCTCACCTGCAGGAGGGTTTAAAAGTGGGCAGATCATGGGATGCATTGGACCCACAGGATCCAACACCACCAACCCCATTTCCCCAGTATGTTCCGAAGCAGAACACGAAACTGTGCAAGCCTTAGAGCTGGTGTAGTGATTTTCTTTCACTTGAATGCTGATGGGATCCAAGCATTGGCCCTACCATTAGGCAGAGTGAGGTGGCTGCCTCAGAAAGTAGATGACGAGGTTCATGTAGTAGACTCAGCTGTGAAGCCTTCTCTGTGTCCCCTAACCTAACCTCATGGAGGATAGTTGTTGTTTTCAACTTTTATATTAGAAAGTCCAAATAATGCAAGAAGGAAGCTCAAACCATCATAAATCTGTATGATCTACTGCCCTAGAAGCTGATATATCTATGATTCATCCTATTTCACCTACCCAGGATTTTGTACAGGTCTTAGTTAAGTGATATTAAAGCAAATCTGTTTTCACCCTTCCTAATGAATCTAACTTCCCAGAATAGAAAAACAAGGAAAGAATAAAGAAAGGTGCTTCTGCTTTTATTGTCTGCTACCAGCTTCTGGGTGTTTTTTTTTTCCTGTTTCAGATTTCCTGATGATAATGACTGATTGATTTACATAACACTTTACATAAAAGCAGAAGCAAGCAATGAAAAGTCTGTACCCAAAGAGTTTATCATTTTATTTATTTATATTTAGAAGCTCAGGAGAGTTGCTGGTGCAAGTGAAAGCTATTCCTTTCTGATGTTAGTGTGACATACCCACACACCAATTGGCAGAAGCCTACTAATTTGTTCTCAGACAACTGGTTTTTTTAAAAAAAATCAAATAAATTTATATTTATCAAATAAAATACTGCCCCTTCCAATTGTTATAAAAATAATTAGAAAGAAGCAATGAAAAAGAGCAATTGCAAATAAGGAGCAAATGAACAGGAAGGAAGAAACCCCAAAGTGGTAGCAGGAAAGGTGATGGGGACCTCATAAAGTGAGGTCAGGGGTCATGTGTAAGTCCCCAGCTACAGGTTGCCCACCCATTGTTTAACCTCAAAGGAAGGAAACAACAATATTTTTCCAGAATAGAGACCCTGTGTCTTAGAATGGTTTTGTTGTTGTTGTTTAGTCGTTTAGTTGTGTCCAACTCTTTGTGACCCCATGGACCAGAGCACGCCAGGCACTCCTGTCTTCCACTGCCTCCTGCAGTTTGGTCAAATTCATGCTTGTAGCTTCGAGAACACTGTCCAACCATCTCGTCCTCTGTCATCCCCTTCTCCTTGTGCCCTCAATATTTCCCAACATCAGGGTCTTTTCCAGGGAGTCTTCTCTTCTCATGAGGTGGCCAAAGTATTGGAGCCTCAGCTTCAGGATCTGTCTTTTCAGTGAGCACTCAGGGCTGATTTCATCTTCCAGCATCATAACTTTTATATGCCTGTTGTCTTTGTCCATGGAGTTTTCTTGGCGGGGATACTGGAGTGGCTTGCCAGTTCCTGCTCCAGATGGATCATGTTTGGTCAAAACTCTCCACTACGACCTGTCCATCTTGGGTGGCCCTGCATGGCATAGCTCATAGCTTCTCTGAGTTGTTCAGGCCTCTTCACCATGACAAGGAGAGAATGGTTTTGCACTGCTTCAATGAGTGCTGGAAACATTATCTGATAGGATGAGGTTCAATAAGAAAGGATTGCTTAGCTTGGAAGCTGCCTTTCCCTCCATTTTTATATACAAGCCAATCATAATGTCAGTTTTATACCTTCCTCAAAGTTCCCCACAGTGTGGAGGAAGCAGACCCTACAAATCTGATCTCCTGTCAACAATAACATCAAGTATAACATCAAGTGTGGTTCCTTTACTCCAAGCAATCTGAGCTTCCTCCTGGCTTGCTAGCAAAGTAGAAATGTGTGTGTGTGTGTGTGTGTGTGTGTGTGTGTGAGAGAGAGAGAGAGAGAGAGAGAGAGAGAGAGAGAGAGAGAAAGAAAGAAAGAAAGAAAGAAAGAAAGAAAGAAAGAAAGAAAGAAAGTGCACATGTGTGGAAGTGCCTTTCAGGCACATAATGATTTAGCATCTCAGCTGAAGATGGCAATTTAAATGCAAGCCAGCTAGACAGGCAAATGTGACTAGAAACGGGTATATTGCAGCATGTAACTAATGTGGTGAGTTTATTGTAACTTTACTCTGAATGGTTAAGTCTTTAAAGCAGAATGCAAAATCACAGTCTTGAAGGGACTGCTGCTTCATTAATTCCTGCTGCCTGAGTTAAAAACAGATCCAGGCTTGCCACAAACCCAAGTGAAGCACTGCTTTAAGATACAGATTCCCAGTGGACATTTTCTTGCACCCAACTTTCTGGGCATTTTCTCCATCTTTTTTTATTTACTTCCCTGATGTCTTCATGGTTAGCACTGGTTCAGATAAAGAAATGAAGACAAATATTTCCATGAAGAGAATAAGATTATTTGTTTCTGGTGCTATACACCTCTTACGTCAATGGAAAACTGCCCCTGCACCATGAATACTCTAGAGGGAAAAGAAATGGCAAGTGTTGGTGAAATAGGATGTGTATACCTGCCCATGGATGCTGCATTGATGTGCACTCAATTGGTCACCATCTTAGTGGGTAGTACAATGACGAAATGTTTGATTTAGATTACTGGAGAGAAGAGCTTTGATCCTCACTCATCACAGCCTAGAAACATATTCTACAGATGAACTATACCACACTTGTATTCCATGTGAATCATTCACAAAAGAGGCATGTAATTTGCATTCCATTATGGAGGTTTGCTGACTATCCTTTGTTAGGTTGATCACTTGCCAATGGTTAGAATGAATTGGATCATGTATCAAATTTGTAAATGTGGTGATGATGCAACTGTCACAGGCATTTCAATGAGCTGTTTAGCATGATTGATTGTGGAATCTACTTCACTGAAGCACCCTTTTTTTTTTTGGAGGTGGTATTAGATGCTTTCAGAATTAAACTTTGCTTTCTACTGTTGGCTGTTAGGTGTTTTGCTTTGTTTTTGCTCTGGGTGAAAGAGTGTCTGTTTTAGTTCCAGCAGTGATATGCCAATAGAGGGCTGTTGTAGCTAAGGCTAAGTCTCATCTAGTTACTAATAATGGCTGAGCTTGATGAGAGTTGCAGTTCAGCAACATTTGGAGGGCCAAATGTTCCTCTGGAGGACCAAAATGCATTCTTCTGAAATCACTCATGACAAGTGAACATGGACTTTATTTACCCGTCACTCCAGTTGCTAACCCATTGACAAAGGACCAGTCTAAGCCTTCAGGCCACAGACTGTCTGCTAGTGAGTCTGACTGCTGTAGACTTACCTGTCAGGAAGACTTTGGCAGGGGTTGGGCTGGGTGACCCATGGATCACTTCCAGCTTGAAGATCCTACTGTTCTCTGCAAGTCTATAGACGAGTTTAAGCTGGTGTTATAAAACCAGAAGATGAAAAACATCATTGTCCAGAGACCAGTGGGAACTACAGGCCCATAATTTAGACCATGCTTTTAAAACATAATAATAGTTATTCCATACCACGGCAATCTGAAATGGAGCATCTGTCTTTCCCACCAGCAGCCTTTCCAAGAAAAGTGGCCTCTGATATCTCAGCAACAACTTTCAGGACACACACCCAGATGTCCAGTCTTTGCAGAAGCCCCCCACTCCCTTCTCACAACAACTCTTGCACAAATATGTCAGCATCCAGATGTTTGTTTTGTTGCTCAGAAGATGTGTTGGCTGCCTCCCAGATTTCCTAATTCTGTAATGTTGCATCAGTGTGACTCACAAGTGATTTTCTGTATGTGCCCTGTCCAAGCTAGATTTTAAATTAACCATTTAATAGGACCATTTACTCAAAATCTCCAGGACTATTATTTTTTAAATCATTATGATACCAGAATAGAAACAGACCAATAGAGAAAAGTAATTCAGACCAGCTTTTCCCAATGATTTAGATGCCATGCTAGCTGAGGCTGATGGGAACTATAGTTCAAAACATCTGGAGGGTGCCTGATGGGCTGGTTTAGATTTTAATGCTAAGTCAAACTTTGCTTAGTGGGACCGCTAGGGAGGAGCTTGCAGCCTCCCCAGTCCTATTTGCTGAGCTAAACCAAGATTTGGCTTGGCATGCCATATGGACCGGGGCTTGTGGTTAAGATCTCTCTTCACTAACCATGAATTGTAACCACAAACAACCCTGGTTACTTGCTCGAGGGTTCCATCTTCCCAGAGTCTCCTGGATATCACATTTCAAAACTAGGGAGAGATCTCCTGTGATTCACTTCCATTGATGAACCACCAGCCAGTTATCTGGTTGTCATGCCTACAATTACGTATTGCAATTAACCCGTCAAAGGAGGACCTCTGAGCACCAGCAGACCTGGACCTACCATTAGGCAGAATGAGGCAGCTGCCTCAGACAACTGATTTTGGCTTTCATGAAAGGGCAGGAAATTGTTAGTTAATTACTGTAGTTTTGCTGTCAGGGAGGGAGAAAGATGCTGGTGGGCTTTTCTGGCTGAAGTGCCAGAATAACTCTCGGATGGCCTTAGATATAGGAGGAGGAGTTTGGTGCCATTCGCTGTTCTGGGCCAACCCTGAGCACCTGTGACACTATCTAATAAAATCAATTAACTAATACAATCAAGTCTATCATCTTTGTAATGGCAAATGATATAAATGGTACTTTAGAAAGTAACATAAAAGAAATTCCTGCCCTGAGAAGCTTATAGCCTACATTTAGATCGTGGGGCAGACAACAGAACAAGGAAAAGGGAGGGTATGGCTGTGTACACTTTTTCTATGTACACACTTCTGTTTACACCCACTGCAAGCCCAATACTGTTTTGGAATGTGGTATACAGTAGGGCTGTGCACTAGATCCAGTCAAATCCCAAACTGAATTGGGCTGATTTGTGCCCTATTGGATCAGACTGAAGCAGCTACAGATCACTTCAGATTTGTTTGGATTGTCCTAATCAATTTGCAGAGATTTGTGCCGATATTATTATTACTATTTATTAAATTTGTATACCACTCTTCATCTGAAGACGACTGGGCAGTTTACAACATAAAAATACAAAATGAAACCACAAAATACTGAATAAAACAAAATCAGACCAACAACCCCTTTCCTACACACACATTTAAAAGGTCATATAATTTTTAATCAGCCAAAGGCCTGGTTATGGAGAAACGTTTTTGCCTTGCACCTAAAGATATGTAATGGAAGTTGCCAGGGGAACCTCCCTGGGAAGACCATTCCACAGACGAGGAGCCCCTGCAGAAAACGCCATTCACGTGTTGCCACCCTCCAGACCTGTAGCGGGAGAGGCACACTAAGAAGAGCCTCAGATGACAATCACAGAGTTGGTTCATATGGGGAGAGGCGGTCCTAGAGGTATATGCAGTGAAAAGAGCCTCTCAGAAAGTCTGACAGACTGTCCCCAAACTATTCCATGTCTTCATGCTGCTGCCTGCCAGTATCTGCATGCTGCCTGTGTCTAGTATCTCAAGCCAAATTTTAAAAGCCCTATTTTTCTTCAAAAAATACTGATGGAATAGAGCGAGCACAGGTGCATGAGTATTGGCATAACGAAGCACTCAGTCTTTTTATTTTTTTTTATAATAATTTTTATTGGTTTTTTAACAAAAAGACAAACAAAACACAAAACAAAAACATATAAAAAACATTTAAAACATGACTTCCCCATACCTCCCTTTCACTGCATCCTTGTTTTACAACTCTTTAGCAACCCTTCAGTCAATTTCTCTAGTAGTTTTCTTAAAATTTCCTTAATGTTAATGTTTACAGCTGTAATTCTCTATTTCTTACCCCCAGACATCTTATCAGTCCTCAATTTTACAACAATTTTTAAGATATATTTTAAATTTCTTCCAGTCCTCTTCCACTGTCTCTTTCCCCTGGTCACGGATTCTGCCGGTCATCTCTGCCAGTCCCATAAAGTCAATCACCTTTGTCTGCCATTCTTCCAGAGTAGGTAGTTCTTGCATCTTCCAATACTTTGCCAACAGGATCCTTGCTGCTGTGGTCGCATACATAAAAAAAGTCCTATCCTTCCTTGGCACCAACTGGCCGACCATGCCCAAGAGAAAAGCCTCCGGTTTCTTTATAAATGTCCACTTAAGGACTTTTTAAATTTCATTATAGATCATTTCCCAAAAGGCTTTAATCTTTGGGCAGGTCCACCAAAGATGATAGAAGGTACCTTCAGACTCATTACATTTCCAACATTTATTATTGGGCAAATGGTAGATTTTTGCAAGCTTGACTGGGGTCATGTACCACCTATAGATCATTTTCATTATGTTCTCTTTTAAGGCACTACATGCCGTAAACTTAATGTCGGTGGTCCATAACTGTTCCCAGTCAGCAAACATAATGTCATGACCGATATCCTGTGCCCATTTAATCATAGCTGATTTAACCGTTTCCTCCTGTGTATTCCATTTCAACCTCAAGTTATACATTCTAGATAGATTCTTAGTATTGGGTTCTAGCAGTTCTGTTTCTAACTTTGACCTCTCCTTCTGAAATCCTAATTTCCTGTCCTGCTTAAATGTCTCATTTATCTGATAGTAATGTAACCAATCTCGAACTTTAAACTTTAGCTTCTCATGACTCTGGAGTTTAAACTTTTCGCCATCTTGTTCTAGGATTTCACAATATTTTGGCCAGTTAGGTTCCATGTTTAATTTTTTCACCGCCTTGGCTTCCATTGGTGACAGCCACCTAGGGGTTTTACTTTCCAACAAATCTTTATATCGAATCCAGACATTATACAAAGCTTTCCTAATAATATGGTTTTTAAAGCCTTTATGCACCTTTACCTTGTCATACCATAGATATGCATGCCAACCAAAGTTATTATCATACCCTTCTAAGTCCAAAATGTCTGTGTCTTCAAGGAGTAGCCATTGTTTCAACCAGCAAAAAGCCGCTGATTCATAATAGAGTCTTAAGTCCGGCAGGGCAAAACCCCCTCTATCTTTTGCATCAGTTAAGATCTTAAATTTTATTCTGGGCTTTTTGCCCTGCCAGACAAATTTAGATATATCTTTCTGCCACCTCTTGAAGCAATCCATCTTGTCTAGGATCTGTAAGGTCTGAAATAAAAATAACATTCTAGGCAATAAGTTCATCTTAATAACAGCAATTCGGCCTTGCACTCAATTGCACTCAGTCTTTTTAAAATAAATTTCTTGAAAGAGCAAAATGCTTAGCATGAAATCCCCAGGAATTACCCAACTGAAATTTGGATGGGTTATTTCCCTTTATAGTGGCAACTGTATCTCCAGATATTGCATCCTTGTGTGAAATAACAAGGAATTTGTGGCCATTTTGGTTTTGCAGTGCAAGCCAGTGTGGTTTCTGGAAATTTGTAATTTCTAGATCATAAGCTGGATTCAAACTGGGTTCAGATTAGATCGTGTCTGATCTGGATTGACAGATTAGAAGGGCAGGTGTGTGTGTGTCAACAATCCATACGTATATTGTATCTATTTTGTCATTTGTTGTGGAATGCTGTGTTTTCATGTGTTTATCCGCAAACCAAGCTTCATTGGAATTGAAAAATAGGTGACCTAGCTGTGATCTAAACTGGTAATATTTATATCCCCTTTAACTACTTTTTAATTCTTAAAATCAGGAAGCTTCAAAAGTTATAATGTGAAGGTTGCCCAATATGCTTTAAATGTATTTATGGGTGAGCTAGGGCTTCTATGATTCTGGTCCACGTTTGTCCTCCAGGTGTGCAGCTGGGGCTGATGGGAGTTGTAGTCCAAAACATCTGGAAGTCCCCAGCAGCTTGGGGAAAGGTAGTATACAAAGCGTAGGTCATTTCAGCCAGTTGATGTAAGTCAGCTCCGCTTGCTTTGGTGGAGAATGCTCCACTCCTATCACAAAAGCGTAAGGCAGCATCAAAGAGCACTCAGTAACACGCAGCTGAGCATCTCCTCATAAAAGTTACAGATGACTAACCACTTTAAGATCATTTTCGCATTGTCTCAATGGGTTGCACATTGAGACTTCATCTATACCACAGGCCATTACCTCACTGATCGTGCTTGCTGCAAGAACAGCCACGCCTGCTTCGGGGGGGGGGGGGGCTGGAACCTGAAAGCAAGCCAAGTCCTTTTCAGCTTGAGAAGTAATCGAGTTAATTCTAAGTATCTGCACAGGAGGCCTTCAAGGAAATCCCTGAGTATTACAGGAAGAAGTATTGATTATGCAATAAATGTCACTCTCCCCTTGCCTCTCAGTCAATTCTGGAGTGGAACGAAATAGGCTGATAAGATTGCCACTGGGCCAGTTTCAGGCTAGTCAGAGAATGCTGCTCACCAGCTTTCCATTTTCTTTTCTCACTCATCAGCTTAAGGCCCAGTTTTCATTACCGCCCCTCCCCCACAACTTGTTGATGGTGCTGCACAAAACCTCCACATGGTGGTGCTTAAGCAATGTGTGTAACGTTTGAAGGCTCCCCCTTGGCACTTACTGATCTGGTTGGGTGTAGTGGGGTGGGGTCATGGAACTTGCATATTGGAATTTGTGATCCTAGCTCTATGTCTGTAGGGATCACGGGAATGTGAACTAGCAGGCTGAAGAGGTGCTTGCTGGTTCTCTTCTGCCAATGCTGTTTCTCCCTTAGCTGGGCTCAATTTTGGTTTCAGAGCCTGGCTGGAGAAAATGCCTATTTAAAATTGCCTGGTAGGGGCACCAGCACTAGCTGGGACAAGGATTAAGCAGGCTCTCTGCTTCCATCTGCTAAATTTAATCTGCAAAGGTGAGAAAATGTGTGTATATTAGCGTATAAAAATGAGCAACAAAATGAGGTTTTGTTTGCTAACTCTTCCTATTTAGATTTTGCAAATATAAACATATATAACATAGTTTTATTATGACTAGTTCAACAATGCCTTTTTCTTTTTTTAACGCAAGAACCTTATTTATTTAGTGTTAGACTAAAATTAAGGACATCTATGTGTGAAAGAGCAGGCTGTTAACTGAGATGTCATGTTAGCATAAACCATGATTTGCAATTTTGCTTCAGACCACACTTTCTGATTCTGGTTTGCTGATCACTAGCAAACCATGGTTTGCCAGTCTGGGTGTCACTCAGCACAACAAACCATGGATAAGCTTCCTCCTTTGGCACAGCAACTATATGCAGCCAGAGATGGAATCTCTCGATTTAAAAGAAGTCTTGTATTATGTGAACTGTTACATCAAAATGTTTCTGTCATATGTGCAAAATAACACCCTTGTACTCCATATTAATCAAAGCTCCATTCTGACAGTCACTTGATGCCAATTAGAAACATCAAAGGCATGTTTTGGAAAAGGGAGCAAATCCCAGACATTTGCCTCCTGATGGACAGAGTCATCTTGCTACAGTAAAGTTAATGCTACTGCTACCTCAGCATAATGGAAGTTACAGTCCTATGCGCTTCTGGCAGCAAAATGAAAAGCAAAGCAATACCAGTAAGACAAGAAATAATGTAGCAACACTAACACTCCTACAGAGTCCATGGCAACTTGGCTGCCACTCACCATTCCGTATCAACACCCCCTCAATACCCATGCACTGTGAAAGACACCAATCAATACACCATGCCTGGTATGCACCTCTTTCACATACATCACAAAGCAGCCAGGGAGACACCACAATGCCTCTCGCCACACGAGCCCTCTGTGTAGCAGATACGGAGAAAACAACAGGCAGCTGTATTCAGAAGTTCCAGAACTCAGACAGGAACTTGGAATCACCTGGTAGCAAGCAGAGCAGCCACCTAAAAAAGAGTGAGGACATTTTGCCCGGTAGCGAAGGAAAGATGGACTTTCCAGCACCATAGCCAGTTAATAGAAGGCCTGGATGGGAAACCAATGTGTCCTCCTGCCCAGAAGGAAGGTACAAGTATCCTTGCAAGAATAGTCACTCTGCGGAGCACATTCATGGGAAGGGGGAAAGCATTTTGCAAGAGAGAGAGAGTCACATGCATAAAGAAGAATGGAAGCTCCCACTAGTCCTAAAAGGTTGGCAACCTTTGGCCTATTGATTCTTGTTTTTGTTTTGGGTCAATTTTCGTTTGCCTTGCCTTAATTACAAATATAAGGTGTATGTACAGTGGTACCTCGGGTTAAGTACTTAATTCGTTCTGGAGGTCTGTTTTTAACCTGAAACTGTTCTTAACCTGAAGCACCACTTTAGCTAATGGGGCCTCCCGCTGCTGCCGCGCCACCGGAGCACGATTTCTGTTCTCATCCTGAAGCAAAGTTCTTAACCTGAGGTACTATTTCTGGGTTAGCGGAGTCTGTAACCTGAAGTGTCTGTAACCCGAGGTACCACTGTATAGGGAGAAAAGGACAATTTATATTACCGGTAATTGATAAACTGGGAAGAGGGCATGTCTTGCATATTTCATGCTTGATATGGCTTATGATTGTGCATATTTTATTTTTATTTTATTCATTTCTATACCGCTTTATATTTTTAAGAAAAATCTCAAAGTGGTTTACAGCATATAAAATCAATAAAACATAAATAAAACAATCCAAAGAAAGTCAAATATAAAGTATACAGTAAAAGCAACGTAACAGGAAACTAAAATATTATCCTAAAGATTTCAAAATAAAACATTACAAAGGTGGTCAACTATGGAATACACATTTAACATAATAGGGCTGGGCGAGTGTGGGCCTTGCCCCCTAGGCCAGGTGGAAAGGGCCTTTGCAGAGAGCAGCCTTCACGCCTCACAGCCGGGCAATGTTCCTCCGGCCTCATGTGGAGCCTCTTCAGTGAGTCTGGGTCCCACCGCCTAGGCCCATATACCTACATTCTCCACCCCAAACCCATTCTGTGCTTCGATAGAAGCCAAATTTCTTGATCAGAATGCAGAATAGAAATCAGACAGATCTGCAGGGGTTTGAATCAACCAATCTGAATGACTGAGTCAAGGAGAGAAAGAAGGAACTATCAGAATACGAAAGCTTACATTTTCTAACTGCTGGAAGTCCCCCACTGCCTTCTGAGAGTTCATCAGACATTGTCCTACTTTTTCTAGCATTCCTCCATAACTGTAAAGAACTGAACAAGAGATTTCCATTTTAAATTTTATGTTAAAGATGAGATTCTTCAGGTGATGAACACTAGTATAGAGCTATCAGATTTTGCACTTTCAAGGGTGATCACAAACGTGAAAGTCTCACCTCCCAGCCATGGAGGAAGAAAAAGGAAGTGATGCAAGAGGTGTTAGTTTTATGCTAGCATACAAGGCCTGAAGTAATTTAGTGATGAAGTTTTTTACAAGGTGATGTAGCTGAACAGCAAGCAGTGTGGCATGATGGAAAGCCTTCATCCCCACCTGACTACAGCAGAAGCTCTACCCAAGATCCCCAGGGATTGTTGGGCATTCAGCTCATAGCGGATGTGCATGTTTTCATGCTTTTGGTGCTAACATTTTTCTTTGCTAAATGCCAAAGCTTTTGAACAAGCCACCAGATTCCAGCAGTACACTCTCAATGCGTGCTGTGACTTCAGCCATTTCAAGATCATAGAAACATAGAATCATAGAGTTGGAAAAGACCACAAGGGCCATCGAGTCCAACCCCCTGCCAAGCAGGAAACACCATCAGAGCACTCCTGACATATGGTTGTCAAGCCTCTGCTTAAAGACCTCCAAAGAAGGAGACTCCACCACACTCCTTGGCAGCAAATTCCACTGTCGAACAGCTCTTACTGTCAGGAAGTTCTTCCTAATGTTTAGGTGGAATCTTCTTTCTTGTAGTTTGGATCCATTGCTCTGTGTCCGCTTCTCTGGAGCAGCAGAAAACAACCTTTCTCTATACTCACCTTCCTATTAATCCAACTGGAATTTGTCTTTCTTTTCTATACGCTTATACCCAGTGCTACTTTTTTCTAGAAAAGGAGGTACAGGAGCTCACTTCTCCTTTGTTCTCTTACAATGGCAATTGCACCCACCTGAGAGGTGCCAGAACTGTGCTCCAGTTGAAAAAAAGTCCCTGCTTATACTAAAGGCAGGCAATTTATAATCTTAAAAATACTTAAGTTTGAAAACAAGAACAGTCGCCCAGATATAAAAAGGCCCTTGAAAGAAAATGAACTAACAGTGCTGATGGAAAACATGGTTTCTTTAATCAGCTAGTGGCGTTAGGGGTTGGCTTTCATAAGCATCACCTGTGAAATGCTCAAAGTGTTTCATTGACATTCTATCAAAGCCAGGGTGGTTGTCAGCCACTGGAATGCGTGTGTGTATAGGTAAGTGTGTGTTAGTAGTTTGCATTTTGCTCTGCCTTTGAAACTCATGGCTGATCTTGTTCTAAATGGGCCCAAGTGTGAGCTGAAGAATTCAACAGTATATTTAAAAAAGCATAATTATTTGCTCTGATGAATGGAAGATTGGTTTGGAAAATCTACCTCCAAATCTCATCTTAGTGGGGAATATGTGAAACACATTACTTTGAAACCTTCTGACGAGTAATCTCAGAATGTTTATATTAATAGGAGTTATATTTGAGCTGTTTGCACCCAGAGATTGCAGTGACTGCCATGGCAATGACGCAGCTCCTCTGTTTGTTCTAAGAAAGACAGTTGCAAGCTGTGCACTTTGACCTTTAAAAACAGATTCTATTTTGATTTACTGGTCAATCCAACCTGTACTTCTTGTGGGGGGGAGGGGAAAGGAAGGACAAAGCTGGGCAGACAGTCAAATGAAAAAATATTGGAAAGATCAAAGCAGTCTAGCCCTTTGCAGCAGGGAAATGACTTTTACCAGGGTAAGATTAGGAATCATTCACACCTCCATTTCCCCCTCCACTTTACCCCAGTTCACCACTGAATCAGAGCAAATGGCAATTGGGTTTTCTGTGGATAGCCATTTCCCCCAATTCATTTGTATGGAGTGTGTTTTCCAGGAGAAAGCTGCAGGGCAAACACAAAACCGCCTGCATGCTTGCTTAGAAAGCATGAGACAAACGGAAAACGGCTTGGACCTGTGCTTTCTAGGCAGGACAAACGTTAAGTGTGGATGAACCCTTAGAAAAATGGTAGCAAGAAGAGGACACACATCTAATCTGAAATGTATTCCTTTGCTCCCGGTTGCTGACATGTACAAGGCATGTTTCCAGACCTGCGCTCCTGTAACTAAGGTCGCTTTGTTCCCAACAGCCCATGTGTAACTTATTTTCACCTGCAATCTGTCCATTAACACTTCCTCCTCTTGGACTTTTAAAATAGCATTGTTATTCTTAAATAGCATTGACTTCGCACAGTAGCTCTTATGTGCTCATATGAGTCTGATACATCTGGTGGATTTGTGCCGGGAAATGGCAAATGCGAGGTGTTCAGACCAAGAACAGAAAAGCTTGTGGCTCTTTTATCAGCAGCTTCCATGAGAAAACTCAAAGTCAGAATGCTGTAAATGAACTGAAAGGTGGTAGCGAGTCACAGGATGCAAGGAAGGACTGGGATCTAAGGATTGCATGAAGACTACAGTTTCAAAGGAGCCAACTCCTAGAGGCCGAGATCCCTTCACCCCCTCATAAAGTATTTGAGTGGGCATTGCCATTCAGATGGCATGTGCGCGCGCTGTGTCTTGTATTGATTATGAGGGGCTAGGCTTACCTGCCTCCCCATATTTTATTTAAGTTGTCACCCTTGTACAGTATTCATGCATAACAGCTGGTGGCTCTGGATGGGCCACACATTTCAATTCACAGCAAAGGATCCTGTCAGCCAGTTCAGTGGGGCTTGATGAGCAATTCAGTGCAGATGGCGATGTGCTCCCAGATGCACATCTGCACCCACATCTTTGAAGGCTCCTTATGCGCATGAATGTTGCTTGCTGGATTGCAACCTGCATACAAAAAATGCTGGTTTGAGAGGAAAGTGGATTACCGGTACATGCTTTCTCCAGAGCTTCGGTGGTGTAACATCAATGCCAACTGTGCAAAAAAAAAGTTTTGTTTGGGATTTGTCTTACGTTGCTGGTACTCTGTAAGTGTGTGTTCCTGCCTGATTTTGCTTGTGACCTGGATGAACCCTAGTCTCCACCAGTGTTCTTGGGTCCCCAGATGTTGTTGGACTGCAACCCACATCAACCCTGACCATGGGCTAGGCTGGCTGGGGCTGATGGGAACTGTCGTCCAGCAACACCTAGGAACCCAAGGTTGAAAAACTCTGGCCTGCACTGAACACCCACTTAGGAGTGAACGGCTTTGTAACATGTTGATTCTAAATTTGGCATGCCATAGTTTCCTGGTTCATTGGATGGCCATGTAGACAAACAGTGAAAGGATGATTCAGCGGGCTTTGAAAAGGACATCATATCCTCTGCAGAGAAATTCAAAATAAGTCAGCAGAGGCTAAATGGAGATGGATGACAGAGTAAGGTTGCATGGCTTGTGAAGGGTGGAGTGGGGCATCAGCTAGACATAATTGCTGGTTAGGTGAGTCTTAAATGTGAGACTTGCAATGAAATGTTGCAGGAAGTGGTCCCAGGGTTTCAGCAATGCAGTATTTCCTAATGAGTCACCGTTGGCACAAAACCCCAGTAAAATGGAGCTCATGGGACTGTGTTGTTGTGTGTGACACATACTTGTGAATAAAATAGTGGGAACTAACTAGCTGAGTGGGGTGAAAGGCAAGGGGAGAGTTTCCACAATGGTCAAATACATTTTTGCATTGTGATAAATTGCAGATAACCCTTCATCAAAGTGGCACAACTTGAGTCATATTTAGTGGCTCCCAAATTTCCTCTTTTTGGGATTCTGCTGTAACATTTGAAAGTTTCACTTGCTCATCACTCCTGTGCTGATATGTGCAAACTCCGCTTAGAGGAACATTGCACACTGTTGTACAAGTTCCCCCTCTGCACATTAAATCAGACGCATGAAAAGAGGAAGTATTAATATGTCAAAGAGTCCCAAAGGGTTTTTGTGGGTGGGTGGGTAAGGGCATGAGCACATTTCTTTCTTTCTTTATGACAAACATTTTGTATGAAGGCTCAAGGGAGAAGTGAAAGGAAAGAATATAAAGTAATATTAAGCCCAGTTAAATCAGCCATAACATGATGCATGCTAAAACTAGTTTATAGTCTTCTAGTCTTGAAGAAGGGCTGCAAGTGAGTGGCAAAGCATCTGCCTTGCATGAAGAAGGTTGCTGGTTTGGCTGGATGACACCCCGTCTGAAAACCTGCAGAGATGCTGGCAGTCTGTGCAGACAATGGTTCTAGTTGGACCAATGGTCTGACTTGGTATAAAGCAGATTCCTATGGTCCTAGGAAATACAGGTACAAAGGTGTTACAGAAATAATGCTATTCACACACACCAAATAAATCTGCTCCAGTGTGATGAGGAAAGGGTGGGCAGTAGCCATGTTCTATGATCACAAAATAACCAGGTTCAGCTTCTGATAAAATTTATCCATTGACTGGCCACAAAAGTATGGGTAAAAACGTTGGATATCTGCAGTGGTATAAATTCCACACCAACAATTTTAAAGGAGTGCAGTAGCAATGGAAGAAAACTAGGACAATGGTTGGGAAAAGGAACAACTTAAGTCTGCTTCCCAGATTGATTGTGGGTGTGGGGGAATTGTACCTAATTACCCTTCTAACATGCACAAAAAGCAAGGAGCAGAGTACTAGTAACTAGATCATTGGCAGCTTGCGTGAATTGTGATGCTTCCCTTACACACATATCAGTGTCTGATCTTAGAAACAGAAAGAAAGGCAGAATTTCTAGATGCAGCCTCAGAGAGCCCAGTGACAGATTTGCTGGAATGTATGTATCAAACAATTCTGCTCAAGCACTGGGGGGTTGGCAAGGGGGAAGCATATTGTAGTACTGGATCCAAAATTTAAATCCTTGGCACAAAATCAGGGTTATGCAGGCACAGGTTTTTCATTTTTTAGAGTACACACAACCTTGTGCATAAGGGAGTAGTAGTTGAAATTACATTTTAGTCTTTGCAGCAAAGCTTCCAGCTGCTCTTAGTGATTCAGTTGAGTTTAATTAGGTTTGAAGTTGACACAAATTTTGGAAAACAATCTAAGCTCAGCAGGGCAGGGTCTGTCCACTGATGCAAGTGCACTGTAACTTAGGAACTAACAGATGACTGGGCTTCATGCTTAACTTGAAAGAGATACAAGGAAGGGGGGGGGGACTAGTTCAAATTTGGTACACAGCTGCACAGATCAGATGACTCTTGTCAGCTGAATTTCCCTCCTTGCTGGCTCTTGATGATTTATCGCAGGCAAAACTCTGACCTTTGTTTGGTCGCAAAAGATTCCATCTTAGGAACTTTTTATGAAGGCTGACAGAGTAAACGCTGACAATGATGGCGGTAATAATTCACAAACCAGGGAAGCACGCAATGACTCTACATCACTGCGATAGCTACAGAAATGAAACACAGACAGCTTAACTGTTAATGATTTGCTCTCATTTTAGATGCAGAAGCATGCAGGATAAAAGAGAGAGAGAGAATGAGAATGAACAAGAGAGAGGGAGAGGGAGAGGGAGAGAGAGAGAGAGAGAGAACAGGGCAACATCATGGCACATGTGGTATGCTTTCAAGTCCAAGGATGAAAGGCTTGAGAAAGCAAAGCCCACCCCTCACCCCGCCCTCAGTAAAAAAATAAGAGGCATCCCTCAGGCATTCAGCATCATCAGTCAGCACTGAAGTAATTGGAAGAGCACCCACCACCATGAAGTCATCGCAAACAAGACCCTGAGGAAGGAAGGGGAGGGAGATCAGCAAGGCTTTTCTATCTAGAACCTCCTGGGAAGGGCTGCCTCATAACTGTATGAGGCTTAAAGTGACCACATGCTTGCCACACGTAGTGTAGATGCTTTTCTGGGTATGTAAGTAAACTTTGTGGAAGGTGGGGTGGTTAAGTCCTCAGCCTAATTTCATTTGGATGGCAAAGAAGGTGAAAGGAGTGGCAGAAACAAGAGGAGGGGGGAAAGAGGTGACCCTCCCCACTGTTGACTCTGGCCGCATCCATTGATGGTATGCTGGCTCAAGTCTTGACATGCCCAAAGGGGCTCATAATAACACCAACTTGCAGGAACGATAAAAAATAAATAAATCAAAACACAGCATCACATTTCAAAATCATTCAAATAACAATTCATTTCCAGAACATGTCAACAAACGTACAAAAAATACAGAGTCAGCAACTGAGAGGCACTGTGGTTGTTGTAAATATCCTCTTCCCAGGCCTCTCTTATTACTGCTGTTGCTGAAACTGGCCCTACGATATGTAGCAGAAGGAGTCCCTGTGCCTTAGAGGTGTTCAGGGCTAAGCTATTTGTGTCTTTATGGCTCTCTCTATGCCTGCCTGCATGTGCTCAGGGTGGGGGCTGTGTTTGTATCCCCTGAGGTTGATGCAGTTTTCTTCCTCCTCACATATATGTCACCTTCAGAACCAATAACATTACTTCATTCCTATTCTTCTTCCAAGCTGACCTTGAAGTTGCTGAAGAAATGCATCCTACCATTGCCCAGGAATTACAATATAGCCTTCTCCAGGCCTGGCAAAATATCTGGGCAGGCTGAGCTGATGGATGACCAGAGGTATCAGGAGGATGAGCTAACCCTCTTTATCTCGTCTCTGAGAGATTTAGAAATCCCTGGCTCAGACTGCAGAAGTGTTGATGCATGTCCACTTAAATATAATACTTTATTTGGATTATAATTTTGCTGTGCAGGACTTCAATTTATCTCCTAAATGCCATGCTATATAACTCTCATATTCTGTACATTATTGTAAATGCAATTATTTTCTGCAGGGGCATTATGGCACATGATGAATTATAGGCATCATCTTAATGATATATTGAAAAATAAGCGGTACAAACATTGCACTAGAATTACACTTAAGAGTGGAGTCTAGCCATGGAGTAAGTCCCATTGATCACAATAGGACTTACTTCTCAGCTGACGTGCACAGGATTGCACACTTAACCTTTGCTGCTTTCCTCATTGACCAGCAGGTAAAGAGCTTTGAGGCTTGCCCAAGCCCAGTGGAATTTTTGACCTTTTAGTTTTGAAGGGCAGATCCCCATGCTGTATCTTACAAAATGTTTTTTAAATGTATCTCAGTTTCAAAGGCAGCTTGCCATGCTGCTTGGGGAAAACAACAAGTGTAACGATCTATTGGACTCCTGGGACTAGCTCTATGGTTCGTTGGATCCAGTATCCCATACTGATGATCAGAGCAATTATAGCAGGGGCTGGGGAGGTGTAACTGAGCCTGGGGAGGTGTGAAACAGCAGTTTCTCCACTGTGTCCACAGTCCTGCTGGCTCCTGCCAGGCAGGACAGAAGACACGTGTGTGTGTGTGTGTGTGTGTGTTTTGCTGCACCGACTCTGGATTGGGTCCCCCAGCTGGCACTGGGCAGGTTTTGGATCCAGCAAGGCTATAGCTGGACCTGCTCTTATTAATGTCTCATTTGGGGGCATTGTGCTAGCTACCAAAGGCGGGAACACTGCCAACAAGTTGCTTTCCCAGCCAGATGGGCATGGTATAAATAAATAATAATAATTATTATTATTTCCAACTGCCCATGTTTGGGTTGGGGGTCTCCACAGCATCAGAGCACCTTCTGCCACTTTCTCCTGACCTCCAGGAGCCCTGGTTTGGGGTTTAAAATGGCAGCATAAGCTTCTACACAAGGTTGCTGTCACCAGAGGAAACCAATGATCTCTCTAGCAGGCTAAGAGACCTTCATCCTTATGCCAGAGTAGAAATAGTGAGGGAGGCGTCACCTGCAAGCCAACTGTTTCTAGCTAAATCTGAGAATGCGGATGTGTTCTTAACCACAGGGAAATGGTTTCCTTAGTCACAGCAGTTAATCATACCAGTTGGGAGAAATGTGTTGAGTTGGTTCCAAAGGTCCTGTTTCCAGATGATTTCCACCCTCTCCCATTCAAAGTGACTCACATTGTGTGTGTGTGTGTGTGTATCTAATTCACATTATGGCAAAGTAAACAGTAGCTGTGTTATTGGAGAAGTAGAGGGCCTCTTAAGTGTCTGAGGCATAGCCTGTCACTGACTAAACCATGCTCTCAGAGCCTCTGGTTGATGGGAGAGACAAGATGAAGGGTGACCTATTGACGTCAATGAGGCCCACGCTGCACTGCGTTCACATTACTCTGCATCTTGGTCTCCCAGTCCCTCCAGTATGCTAAAATTCCATGGGAGGTGCTTGAAATTTCATGTTTGTGCTGCTCTCCCTTCAACCAAAGAGGCTATTAATTGCCAGGAGCTTGAAAGCTACTTGATTCCTTCTTCAAAGGTCTGAAACAGAAGGGGGATTTCCATGAGTAATTATTCAGGCCGTGCCTGTGCAGTGCACTGTAGGCAAGAGTAAATTGATCCAGCTGCTTGCAAGGCTGGATGGAAAAGTGCCCTGGGGCCCCCAGGAATACATCAACAGATGGAACAGGATTGTGTTGTCATCACGTGTTCAGCCTGGTCTGCTGAGCATGCTCTGGCTTGATCTTCACCGTTAAGCTTGGAGGGTGGTTTTTATTTTTTTAATTTTTTGCTTCCCTGTCAGTGCTGACTTGCAGTGTGAAGCAAAATTTCCAGCCGATGTTGCAACCTCTTCTCGCGAAGTAAAATGGATAATTTTAGACGAGCGGAAACTGCCTTGACATTTCCCTTCCCCTTCCTTGCCTCCATCCCCTCCCCAAACATCCTGGCTTTACTACTCCACAGAAATCCTCCCAGTGACAAAGTCTACAAAAATCGCTGAGAGCGCCCAGCTATCTACGCAAATAACCCAATTTGGCAAGGTTAACCTGTAACTTGAGGCTATGAAAACACAGATTCTACTCTCCAGATGGCAGAGTTCAAAGTTCCAGCTACTTCCTGACTGAATGTGCGCAACTTATTGTGATTTCAGTTAAAATGGGGGGGTCAAAAGTAGTAATCTAGCAATGAACGATTTAATGAGTTATATTCTCCTAGCTCCAGTCGAATTTACTTAACTCATGTTTACTTTATTATCAGTATCTGGAATTTGTTTTTATTTTATGCAAATAATGTGAATTTGTTCAAATATATTATCGTGTTATCTGTCATTTTGAGGATTTAAAGCCTTGTGTCATCGGCCATAGTCTACCTGCATCAGTAGCAACACAATTATTTTATCTAACAAAATTGGTTTGCTTTCTGTCTCATTTAAATTCCCAACACCCTTGTCAGAGAGTAGGGATGTGAATTTTTGGAATAAATAATAATAATCTAGTATTTGGGTGGCATCTGCTGGGGTAGAGCCCAGAGGAAAATCTGTGGGTGGAGCCAGGAACAGGATCTAACAGATTTTTAGTGAATGTCTAAAAGAGATTTGTTTATTTAATCAAACTGGTTGATTTTTGTTCCATTCCTTGTAAGGTTGGTTCTGGAGGCAAAGCTTAGAGACAACAGGCTGTTTCCTCCCCCCCCTCCCACATAATCTTTCATGCAACTTATGACTTTTTTGGTCATATCATATGGAATCCTGGAAACTGTAGTTTGTACTGGGAATTGTAACTTTGAGGCTGTCAATCAATTCTCAGCACTCCAAACTAACTACGGTTCCCAGGGTTATTATTTTTTGTGGGGGAGGATTGGTGACTGCTGTTTTTAATGTGTGGGACAGATAGATCTGACCCCCCCCCCCATTTTCCTATGTCTTCCTTGCTATCAGGGCCTTCTAGGGAGCAACTCCTGAAAAAACAATCCTGGAAGGGCAAGAGCTACTGTATAAGGATAAAACACTGAGGGAACAACATGGCCATGCTTCATGCTTTTTTGATAAATGATCCTGAAGCCAAGCCAAGCAAAACAGATCTGCCCCCCCCCTTAAACCCAGTGAGGCTACCCTCTGGTCCCAGTTGCCTGGTTGGTTAGCAACTGTTTCAGGAAGGTTTGACCAAGAGTGATTTGCCCACAACCAGTCAAGGCATCTTTGAACAGGACACAGACAGAACAATGGTGGAAGTGCAAGTGAATGACTACTTATGTGTTCCGAATAATTCACGTGTTTCCCTCAGGATTTACATCTGTGAATGTTAAAAAATCCTTACACCTCAATTTGAACATATTTGCTTGGAAGGAAATAGGCCCTTTTTGTTTGGAATCCACATACTTATTTATAAAGCAGTCCAATTTCAGTCAACGTTTCCAGTGTGTCATAAAAATACATTCAAAGCACAAGAAGCACCGACAGCTTTAAGATGCATCGGTAATAAGTTTGTCTGGTAGGCAAAGAACGAAACACTTTTAACAACAATTCTTTTTAAAGAACACGTGTTCTTTGCTTCCTGAGCTAAGTGTTAATTCTGCCAAAAATGAATGTGGAAGTGTGAAATTTCGCTATCTGCTGCCTTAACTCTTGCCATGTGTAATTCTGGGGAGTGTTTGCCCCTCAAAAGTTTCCCTTTCCTTTTTCTTTTTGAAAATCCAAAGCAGAAGAGCAAGAATAAAGTTCATCCAGTTGGTTCTGTTTTGCCCTCACAGACAGGGTCATTAAAGAAAACAGCATCTGAAAACTGCTGGCAGGACTCCTGGCTGGACTGAGGTACACTCCAGGAAATCGGCACTCTGAGTTCCAAGCAGAGAGCTTATGATTAATTTTGCAGGCATTTATTGTGCAATGTCAAATGGCTACTGGCCAGCTCAGGAGTTAAGCCAGGAGATGACTATCAAACAAAGCTGTTATATCTGGCAGCTTTTCTCAAAGCTGCTGTGCAAAACAGACATATTGAAGCTAATTTCTGGATTTACTAGACGCATACTTTTATCCTTGGGATTTCCCCCCCTCTCCTCTCCCTCTCCTTCCCTTCTGAAATGGAAAAAACATGTCCTGACTTGCAGAGTGTATGTGTATACATATATATATATTTAAGGTCAAGATTCATACAGTGGACAGTTTCATGTCTTGTTTGGATGTTTACTAGAGACAGTTTCTGCTCTCCACCCCCACACTCAGCCCTTCCCTGGTGACCTTAGAAGGAACTGCTTGCATGTTATTTCACTTTCTAAAAATGAAACTCCACATCTCTGCGAAGGACTTGACTGCCTCTGTTTAGCCAAAAAGAGATGAGGGGCGTTTTTAAACAAGCATTCAAAAATAATAGTTTTAGATTGCCTTTGGAAATGGTGTCCTTCTCAAGTTTACCTTGGTTTAAGGTCAGACAGAAAACTCTGTTTAGACAGTACCTGGCACAATAAAGCTTAATGTGTAACCGGGTTTTGTCTTTCTTCTGTGTCAGCAGTTGGCAAGGGGGTACTGTAAATACGGATCCCTGTGAGTAAACAGATATGTGCGTGGAAAGGGGAGGGGGCAACTGGTGTAAGCAGTTTTGAAATTCATGCCCGTGTTATTTTAAGTGATAAGATTATTTGAGTAACCTGCCAGCCATGCAGATGCCTGGGTTTCAAAAACAGGAAAGAGCCTTGTTTTAAGAAGAAAAATCAGCTTCTGAGGCAACACTAAGAGCTTGAAAAAAAAGGAAAAAAGAAACTGCCTTTGTGGTTATATGATTCTACTTTCTTACTAGCATAATGATTTAGGTGGTGCAAAGCATCATGGGACAGCAGTGTTGCTAACCACAAACCCCAACAGTTACTTATGATGACAAAGTTCTGAAACGGGCCATGGAACTTTTGGAAGAGATGAGAAATTAGAAGTTTCCCTTTGAATCCCCTCCGCCCTTCAACTCTTTTGTTGTCGTGGTTTAAATGGATTAATGCAGAAGTTCTTGGAAACTGTCATTAAAAAGGAAACTTTTACAATTTTTTGCCCAAGTTTTCCAAGAATCTCTAATGTCCATTGTCCTTTTTGCTTTTAGGAACCTAAAAAACTTCAATGTGGTCACTGAAGATGTTGGTTCCTTCCTTGAGAAATGAGGCATCTTTAAGACAGAACTAATTAATCCTTTTTCTTCCCCAATGCCGGTCTGGATTTTTAAAATTATTATTAAAAAGAATGTCCTTCTCTACTATGATTGACAGACAGCATTTGAGATTAAACAAATTATCAGGCTGGTGGAGGACCTTCCTGAAATGGAGTGTTTTAAAAGAATTAATGCACACAAGATATTTGATTAAAATAATACCAGCTAAGATCATCACTTGAGAATCTTTTCCTTCACTCAGGGTGCATCACCACCACTGACAGATTATTAATTTCCCACTTAAAGCTTTAGTTTATTTATATGCCACTTTCCCATAGCAATAATGCAAACAATTGGAAAATACAAAACATATCAATAAAACAAATTAAGACAAAATCAATTCAACAAACAGGATAAAGTCAATATTACAAAGACATAATCTAAAGTAGAGAGCAAAATCAAATGTAAGAACCTATGGCCTATGTCGTCACCGTGTTAATCACAGTGGCCAACCAGATGTCTATGGGAAGGTCCATGAGCACAATAACACCCTCTCCATTTCTGCTCACCAGCGACTGATGTTCAGAGGCATATCACCTTTGAGACTGGTGAAAGTACTTGAGAGATTTTTTTAAAAATAAAATTGATTGGCTTATGGTTCATATGTTTATTTGGCAGAGTAAAAATCGCTTGGAAGATAAAGCTACCCTAGAGCTGTTCCCATTCCCCACTGTCTGCTTGACCTGTCACTAGCATTAATAAAAAAGGGTAAAAACAAGCAAGCAAGCAAGCAAGCAAGCAAGCAAGCAAGCAAGCAAGCAAGCAAGCAAAAACATCAGGAGACCCATTGGTAAAGGGGAAAAGGGGTTCTTTACTTACAATTACTTAATAGTCACATAGGCAGCTTTGAATTCATAGATTCATGAGAATTCATAGATGCCTCATGCAGGAGGAGAGGTAAGAAAGAGAATGAGCAGGAGGAAGGAGTGGAACTTAGATGTTTAGTGGGATACCACCAAATGTAGTTTCCCTGACTACCCATTAATCTCAATGCTGCCCTCTGCCGATTGGGGGCAGGTTGCTTATACCCAACGGTACTGAGTCAACACAGTTCAGGGGTGGGGAGTATTCTTTTCAGGCTAGAAGGTTCATAGCTGCCTCCCTCACCACAGCTTTAGGGGAAGTTGACACCAGGAAAAGGGAAGTGCTGGGGAGGACAATGATGGTGAGTCTGCTGACTCAACACCCCAGATGGTCCAGCTGCTGGTGTAAGTCTTATTGCACTCCCGGGGTGGGGTGGGGGTGGGGGAAGCACAGCAGCCAGCCTGGCTCCTCTCTTATGTTTGTACAGTTTAGATTTCAAAGAACCTCATATTTCCCCATGATACGATGACTTCTGCAATCATTGCATGATTGAAACCCAGGGAAAGCAGATTGTGTGAAGAGAATCACCTCACAAATGACTGTCACCATGCTTCCAACAAGCTCAGTTTTTTTAAAAAAAAACTTTGTCCAAAGAATAGTGACCGCAGAACCTTTCAGACAACCTGTTCTATTGTGTCCTAAACGATTGGAGAGTAGTAAAGGATAAAATGGGTGTCTTAGATCATATCCAAAATTAGTTCCCATCTGCATCGCTGTTATTTTCATCCTTCAGCTGGTAATCAAGATGGCAAGTCATTATTAAAGAGGATCAGAAGTGTATGCAGGGTGCCATTCAGAGCAGTGAGAATCTCCATTTAATAGTGCAAAACATGCCACATACAATTAATCCTCAGAAGCGCCTCTATCTCTGTCCATTTTACTGGTTCTACACTTTGACTGACAGTCAGTCAGATTTTTATTGTTTGTAGCCAATATCTGTTACCACGTAATTTAGAAAAGCAAAGTAAAAAACCCAAAGGTAAGTTAAAGCTATACTTTTTTTGGAAAATGCATGTTGTTGAAACTTAAGATTGTAAATCTCAACAAGTTTTTTTAAAAAGTATTATTATTATTATTATTATTATTATTATTATTATTATTTTGACATTCAACACTGTTTTGGGTCAGAAAAGTGGCCACTCTGTAGCTCATTCTTGCTGCTAGTGCCTTTGATCTGGCTTGAGCCATGTACACAAAGATGGCCATTTGCTGGCCTATTAAAGAATCTGCTCGTCAGGTATTCTGTAGTTTTTTGTTCCAGAGCTTTCCCCATGAAAACCCACTCTTTAGCACTTGACCGCAGCAAACGTCAGTCTGTGTTTTCTGCAGATTGATGTTTGCTCCAGTTGAGCTTTAAAGAATGGGTTTTCGCAGAGAAAGCTTCAGAGCAAAAATAGGTACACTTCGACACATGTAAAGGGTGGAGGAAAGCTAAGTGTAAATAAGCTAAGTGTGTATAAGCTCCTAGTCTTGGAAAAGTAGACATTTGAACCTTGCTGAAAATGGACTTCTTACATACCTATCTATCTACCTACCTACCTACCTACCTCCCTCCTCAAATGGTGTCCTTAAGTGACTGCCATATTGTAGTTTGGGCACAGTACTACACCATCACCTTTCATGTGTACGAAGCAGAGTGCACAGTTTTAGCTAGATTATACTGGGTGACAATAAGTCTCTTGAATTCCTGCATCATTTTGCTCCACTGATATAGTGAGTAATTAGACTGTTCAAAATTTGCCAGGTTAAAAGGTAATGATAACACAAGCCAATGGTATTTCAAAGGTAGCTTTGGCTGTTTCCAGATGTTTGACACTTCAGTCTTGGCCACCATAAAAAACAGTAGTGCAAACTCATTGTGGGCTGCACGAAGCAGTCGTATACTGAACTTATTTCACCCAGGAGTGAATATTTGCATACATCTGCTTCAATTTGACCTTTGTTGTCCAGTACTAAATCCCAGAATGCTTATAATTCAGGACATTTTGAAGAAGTAGAACTCTGAGGGTGTTCCAGGCAGGTCTACAGAGTTTACCTTCCATTATATTCTTGGCTGCTCTGCTTCTGCTGGTAAATGACTGATTACTGGAATTAGTTGTAAAACCTACATGTACAAATAATATTATCAAGTGTGCAGAGTGTTTAAATGCTACTTAATATTACCTGTGTCCAAGTTAATATATAGACACATCATAATAGAATGGAAAGTATTTTAGAAAACTGAGCAGTCATTTCCAGAAATTAAAAATAAAGTTTGCATCACATTGTTATGAGCCAGTTACTTTGTCTTCTAAAGTGTTCTTCAGAAGAGCCCAGATGAGGTCATGAGTCATTCAAGGCTTAAACATCCAAATGTCTTGTGGCTGTTCCAAAATTCTTTCATCAGCATCCCACATGACATTAAGAGACAGTTATAGTATTTTGTTTTGCTTCCAAGTTTGTATCCATTTGTTGGGAAAGCCTGGAAAAAAACCTGTTTTTCAGATTGTTGGAAAGCTATCGGCTGTTTTGCATAAATCAGTTCTCTGTTCTTCTTTCCAAAGTGAGCAGCTTTACGTGGCGTAGAGTATAGCTGGATTATTCATGGCTTTCAGATGGTTCTTCTGTGCCTGTTAGTCATCCTTCTAAGAGGAAAATTGGCCATGCTATGATGGAAGTGTCACAAGGTTGGCAGCTCAGCGATGGACAAAAGATGCATCCTCTTAGCAATGATACCACATTCCTGCTGTTATTCCATCCAAAGCCATCTGTCATGGCATTGCACTCTGCTTCTTCTCCCAAGCTTTGAATCATGTAGTTGGAAGAGACCTTGGAGGTCATGCAGTTCTGCCCCCACTCAGTGCAGGATCTGCAACGCAGAATACAACCACAGTGGCCAAGGGGGTAAATACTGCTCAGTGGGGATCAGCACAGTTTTTCTTTTACCTTTGAGAACCTGGAATGCTGCACTAAAAAACCTTAACAGCTCAATTCTATGTATGTCTATAAGCAGTGCTTCTCCCTCCCCCCCAAAAAATGTTTAGGGGTCCTCTCATTATCCTACTCATATTGAAATACTGCCCCTCAATGAGGTCAAACTTAGATTCACAAAATGTTTAGGGGTTTATGTATCCCTGCATCCCCCCCCCCCAGAAAAAAAGCACTATCTATAAGTTCAGTGTGATTATTTCCACATAATATTGGATTTCAGGCTAAACGTGGCAACCAACGTGTGCAAACATATCATAATCTTTGAATAATGTATGCAAAATAGGAAACGATGCAATGAAGTCCTTAATTTTCTGGATCCATTTCAGTCAAGGCTTTGGGCTGGTTTTGATCTAGAGTGGTTGCCTGAGTTTGGCTGGGTGGTAATGTTTTGCAGCAGTGCCCTTTCTACTTGCATGGCTGAATCCAGAAGGTGGTGCTGGGAAAGTATTGTTTGGCTCCTTGCAAGCCCTAGGGCCTGATGTTATCTTTCATGCTGTTTAACATCTACATGAAACTGGTGTGTGATGTCATCTAGAGTACACTATGCTGATGACATACAACTCTCTTTCTCCTTTTCGGGTGTGGTGGGATATCTGGCTGTGGTAATGGAGTGAACAAGGGCCAGTAAACAGAAACTCATTCTAGACATGACATAGATACTGGCAGTAGATGGTTCTGCCGTCTGGGTAAACAGAGTTTCACCTGCTCCCCCAAAGAATCCCAGGAACTGTAGCTTGCCCTTCACAGAGCTACCATTCCCAGCACCTGTAACAAACAACAGTTCCCAGGATTCTTTGGGTGAACCCATGTCCTTTAAAGGTATGGTGTGTACGCTGCAAAGTTTTCACTGAGGCATCGCATAGCAAGTCAGCATTGCCTTGATATGTGCTTACTGCTTGGCTGGAGAGTTTATAGGGAACTTCTAGGTGGAATAATTTGCACTCTTAATAGGTCAAAACATATGAAGGCATGGAAGCTCTTCAGATTCTAGGTTTTACAAGTCAGACAACGTTGTGCTGAATATGGGCTGGAGATGTAGTTTAAACTGTCTTTTCTTCGGGGTCCCCCCCAAAAAAAAACCCCTTGAGAAACTGGTAATCTCCAGCCACGACCTTTTTTACCCTGAAACATTTTAATGAAGAATATTCCACATGCATATCTTTTGTTTGCCTTTTAAATGGCAAATTTGTCACTTGATAAGTGGGTGGGTTGCATAGTCATACATTTTGGTGTACAAAGCCAATCGTGTTCACTGTCCTTGAACTACAAAAGTTCACTGCAGGTGGCAGCCCTACATTTTGTGGGCCTCTAGGCCCAAAGTTAAAATGTCTTGTTTCCACCCACTCTTTAGTATGTTGGACTGTATCTTGTCATCTTCCTAGAATCTTCCGGTAAATTAGCTGGAGGACATTTGATGAACATGCTCCAGTACTAAGGATATCATATGTTCCTTCGAGTTCTCCCTAGACAGTTTAAGCTTCTTTGAGATGCAAAGTAGTGGAGGGAAAGTCATGTTTCCCGCAAAAAAACAAAAACAAACAACAACAACAACCCACAATTAAAAGTTCCATGAACTTGGAGTGGTAAAGAGTCACATGTAATCCTTTACAACAGCAACAACAAAATCAAGCTGTTTATAGTTCTCATTAACTGCAGAGGTTTGGGGAGGAAATGATGAAATAAGAACTAAGGGCTGGAAAGTATTGTGACATAGAAAATGAACACCAGGCTAGGTCCATCTAAAGCCAGCCAAAACCCTATCCCCAGTCAAAGAAAATACCTCAAACAAACAAAAAGCCCTCCAAAACAAAAGGAAAAGGAAAATAAAAACTTGCCTGCTGGATGAATAATCTGTCTATGAATCAGAGAAGAAGTGGAAACATTGTCTCCTTCAGTGCATGATTTGGAGCAGAATTATAATATATGTATATCACTGCTGCAATTGAGTTTTAGGCTGTGTACACATTCTTGGCTTAAAATATATCAAATATATATCCTCCGATTGGTTTGAAGCTTCCAGTGGCTTTGTGAAGATCTGTAGGGGTTGCCCCAGGCAGAATAGTTTCTACTGGAACTGCCTCTTTAAGGAGGCCCCCAATCCATCCCTACAGGAGCCAGGCTGCTGGAACTCAGCTGGCCCAGGCACAAGAACGACAAGTGCACCACCATGACTCTTGGAGATCATGACCTTATTTCGCCAAGATGGAAAGAGAGGGGCAGATAGGGATAGGTGAATCTGACCATTTCAGTTCCTCATTTTTCAAACGTTAAGCTGAGCTCTCCACATCTACACATCAGTTAGTGATTACCCCCTGCAAAATTCTCATGAAAATCCATCAATATTTTTGTGTGAAATTCATCCTTGATCAGGGGTAGGCAACCTAAGGCCCATGGGCGG
The DNA here is from genome assembly GCF_964106915.1 of Podarcis gaigeae. Lineage (NCBI taxonomy): Eukaryota > Metazoa > Chordata > Lepidosauria > Squamata > Lacertidae > Podarcis > Podarcis gaigeae. Next base: position 76,135,825 of record NC_139680.1, on the reverse strand, counting down.
GATGCGGCCCAATCGCCTTCTCAATCCGGCCCGCGTATAGACTGGGAATCAGTGTGTTTTTATATGAGTAGAATGTGTGGTTTTATTGAAATTGCATCTCTGGGTTATTTGTGGGGTATAGGAATTTGTCCATCCCCCCCCAAAAAAATATAGTCCGGTCCACCACATGGTCTGAGGGATGGTGGACTGGCCCATGGCTGAAAAAGGTTGCTCACCCATGTCCTAAATGCACATTTTTGTATGCAATTTCCCCTAAGCTAGAGATTCCCCCCTAATATAATGAATGATTGCATGTTATTTTCACTAGTAAAGGACCCCCTGGACGGTTAAGTCCAGTCAAAGGCAACTCTGGGGTTGCGGCACTCATCTCGCCTCAGGACGAGGGAGTTGGCGTTTGTCCACAGACAGCTTTCTGGGTCATGAGCCAGCATGACTAAACCGCTTCTGGTGCAACGGAATACTGTGACAGAAGCCAGAGCGCATGGAAACACTGTTTACCTTCCCGCCACAGCGGTACCTATTTACTTGCACTGTCATGCTTTTGAACTGCTAGGTTGGCAGAAGCTGGGACAGAGCAATGGAAGCTCACCCTGTTGTGCAGATTCGAACAGCCAACCTTCCAATCAGCAAACCCAAGAGGTTTAGACCACTGAATAACTGCATAGCAAAATTTGGGGAAGTGCAAATTTCGAAGGATGTATGGGTTTCACTTCACATACAGTTCACTCCCCCACTTACACACATTCCACTCGTGTGCAACGACATTTACACTGGTTGCTGGGATATAAATTTATTGGCCTTCCCTCAATTGGGGCTGTTGCCTAGAAATGAGCAAGGGAAGGCACACTGGTCCATTCCCCAGTGAGGGTTTCCCAGTGTGGTCTCCGGGCAGCGGCGTGAGCGAGGGAATGCTTGGGACAGGACAGGCAGTGGCCCTAAGTGAATTCCAGGCAGCAAACCCAGCAGTGCATATGAGTCTCTCTCTCTCTCTCTCTCTCTCTCTCTCCCTCTCCACCCTGTGCACCCTCCCTGTTAAATTGGCATGCTCGCCACTTTACACAATTTCACTTATGCATGTGGAGGCCAAGAATGTAAGCCCGGCATAAGTGGGGTGGGTGCCTGTTTTGTTCTGGAAAGTGTGAATTAGGTAAGTTGGCTGAAAAGTGTGTACTGAATCGAATTTCCTTCCCATCTCTAAGAGCACAGGCCTGAAAGACTGCCATCTTTTGTTGGCACTTCCCCAATCAGCGGAGAGGGGGACTTCCTGAATACCTTAACTCTCTTACAGATAGGTAGCCGTGTTGGTCTGCCATAGTCAAAACAAAAAAAAATTCCTTCCAGTAGCACCTTAAAGACCAACTAAGTCAGTTCTTGGTATGAGCTTTCGTGTCTTAACGACTGCAATAGGTCTTAGACGAACATTGTATGCCATCAAATGCCAACAGTGTCCTTCAGCTCTCTATATTGGACAAACAGGCCAGACCTTACGCCAAAGAATAAACGGACATAAATCGGACATCAGGAATCACAAGACAGAGAAACCAGTAGGAGAACACTTCAATCTCCCAGGACATTCTATACAAGATCTCAAAGTAGCTGTTTTACTACAAAGGAATTTCAGAAATAGACTGGAAAGAGAAGCTGCTGAATTGCAACTTATCACCAAACTTAAAACCATGGAGAAACCTGGTCTGAACAAAGACCTTGGATTCTTATCTCATTATACATGACAAAGCCATTTTTCACCTTTTCACCCCTTGCTTCTCCCTGTAAGACCTATTGCAGTCGTTAAGAGTCGTCAACAGGCTCATCACAGCTATCTGCCAATCACCCATTCCCACCACCCTTCTGAGTAATACCCCTCCCCACCTTCTCACTATATAGAAGGGTCTGGAAACTTGTGTTTCAGTGTATCTGAAGAAGTGTGCATGCACACGAAAGCTCATACCAAGAACTGACTTAGTTGGTCTTTAAGGTGCTACTGGAAGGAATTTTTTTTGTCTTAACTCTCTTGTTAGAGTAAATTGGGGGACCTGGTAACTGGGTGTAGCCACAGGATATGCTAGGAAGGGGCCACCAACAGAACCCCTGGACCTATCACTCTCCAAGTCCCATGGCTCTAGGAAAGGGGCCATTGGGGTGCCTCAGGCTCCACTAGTTGGGAGACCCTATCACAAACCAAGCAAGATTACCAGGACTGGACTGAATTCCTGGTGTCTACACTAAGGTTAATTGAGAGGACCTAGGCACAGAGAAAGGTGAAGTATAATTCACTGAGAAGGAGCTGTTATTGCTCTAATAGCTCATGGGTATTCTGGACTGTACTGACTAGGGAAACGAGTCCTGAGTCTGTATGGTAAAGGTACCCCTGACTACTAAGTCCAGTCGTGGACGACTCTGGGGTTGTGCACTCATCTCGCTCTACAGGCCAAGGGAGCTGGCGTTTGTCCACAGACAGCTTCCAGGTCATGTGGCCAGCATGACTAAGCTGCTTCTGGAGAACTAGAGCAGCGCACGGAAACGCTGTTTACCTTCCCGCCGGAGTGGTACCTATTTATCTACTTGCACTTGACACGCTTTCGAACTGCTTAGTCTGTACTAAGGGCCAAAACTCAATAAATCTGGAGTTGCCATTTTGCCTGTATTACCTTCAATATGGGTTCACATTGAGCATATTCCCCCATGGAACCCAAAATAAAGCAGTGAGCATTCAATGTGCCCCTCCCCCCAGGACAGCGCCACAGACCTCATGCTAAGGAAGTGAAACCTAGGAAATTCCCTGGGCTTCTCACTGCTTGGAGAAATGGAGCAGATGTAACAATATGTATAAAACATGTTTGCATACAGATGCTTTGGCCACACAACCTGTCCACATGCTTTAAAGTTTAACTTACTAAAATTTAATTTTTAAGAATATACTTTAAACAGGTGTTCATCCCATGTGTAGTGTGTAAATGAGCCTAAGTGTTCCTTTTAATGACTAACACTGGCATTTTTAAAAAGGTGCACAATGATGCTAAAATGCACGATACTAAAAAAATTTATTCCCAAGGTAGCAATATTTATTTATTTTAGGATACGTCTAGATGTGTGCTTAATACTGCAGGTTATTCAGATGTCACAAATGGGCGGTTGGAAACAGATTTATTTTTTAAACTGCTCGATTCCCTTCAGAAAGGGTAGATCCAGCTTAAAAGATGGTAGTGGTGAGGCATATGTGCTTGTATTTTGATGCCAACCATGTTCTGTGGACACTGCACAAAACTTGAATATTGTAGGATTGGTGTGTCCCATGCAAACACCCTTCCAGAAAACCCTTACTCATTATTCCCCTGCGCTTCAGGGCCAAACTCTGGTAACAAGGCATCTTACAAGAGAAAACAAAATAAGTAAATCACATTATTTATCTTTGTACATTTAATGTGCACTGAACAAAATTTCCAGAAACTGGATTTAGAAAACAAGGTTGTGCTTGAGGTTTTGTTTCACTGCAGTACAGTTATGCTTGAGCTTGGCCAATCTGAGAAGCAAGTGATAAAACTGCTGGTAAAAATGAAACACTATTGTAAAGTGTTGTTAAAACTGCTGCTAAGTCTCTTTTCAATTTCTGTTTTCTCTTCCCTCAATTTTACTTTGGTTTTTAATTGTATTTTATTTTGATGCTATCTTAAGATTCTCAAACACTCTGAAGAAGACCCACAGGTGGAAAGGAAGTGTGTGTGTGTGTGTGTGTGTGTGTGTGTGGTGTGTAATGCTTAAAAGAGCTAACAAAAATAACACATTTTTGACAGTCACACAACATAACTCACAGCATCAGCATTGGTTCTAACATTTATGGTTTTATTTTCCAACAAGCCTGTCAAACAGGTTGAAAGCCTATAATACTATCGCTAACACACGGCTGATAAAAAACAGTTATAAAACCACTTCTTACTACTAACCACAAATAAAAATATCAAAAGCTATGCATGCATACCAAAAATATAAATACAAATTATGTGTGACAAATGGTGTTGCTTGCTTAAAACTAACGTCTCGCTGGTTTTAGGTTTGTTTCATTTTCATTCTTGTTTCTTTTTTTAGATCATCATCAGTTTTTAATTGTTTGGGCAATTGGTGATATTAAACAACTTAGCAAACTCAAGCCTCTAGAGATTCCTATTAGAAAATTATACTTATTTACCAAAATTAATTTTGTCTCTATCTGTATAGGGTTTATCATCACCCTATGGTTGAGATGGCTCACAGCAATGCTAAGAACATCATGAAAAGCAGTAAAAAGAACATTTCAGCAACAACAAACAAGAAAGCATCTCAAATCACCTGACCTTAGCTCTTAAATGGAGCTCCTTCCCACTTCTTTCCAAAGGCCATCAGCAATGTGTTCCAGAAAATCTCCCCTGGGAGGCCATGCTACAGACTCAGGGCCACTAGCAAAAAAGCCCTGCTACGTCTTGAGGTCAACTTGACTTCTCACATTAATGGAGTACAGAGAAGGGCACTCAGTGTAGATCTCAATTTGGTTGGAAAAGATTTATGGGAAAAGGCAGTCCTGTGGATATGTAGGGCAAAGGAAATGAAGAGCTTTTAAGGCTAATGCCAGCACCTTGAATATTCTCCAGAAAGCTAACTGGATGTGTGTACAGTGGTACCTCTGGTTAAGAACATAATTCATTCCGGAGGTCCGTTCTTAACCTGAAACTGTTCTTAACCTGAGGTACCACTTTAGCTAATGGGGCTTCCCGCTGCCGCCGCACCACCACCACCACACGATTTCTGTTCTCATCCTGAGGTAAAGTTCTTAACCCGAGGTACTACTTCTGGGTTAGCGGAGTCTGTAACCTGAAGCATTTGTAACCCAAAGCGTTTGTAACCCGAGGTACCACTGTATAGTGACTGAAAAATTGGTTGGTTCTCATCTCCCTACAGCTCCTTTCAGGCCCTCAGTGTGGTGAGGGTATGCCTGGTGTATGCAGCAATGATGGAGTCTGGCTGGTATGTGTGTGTCATCCTACCTGCTCCCCCTCACCAGTTTAAGCCCTTGCGTACTCTTTGAAACCACGACACACTTCCTCATCTATAACATAAAATCATAGAATTATACAATTGGAAGGGAGCACAAGGGTCATCTAGTCCAACCCCCTACAATGCAGGAATCTTTTGCCTAATGTGGGACTTGAACCCATGATTCTGAGATGAAGAGTTTCATGCTCTACTGACTCAGCTACCCCTGCTATGTTTCATGTTTATTTATCAAATCACCTTATTCAAATCAAAATTATTATTCTGATGGGAAGTAATGCTGCCTTTTCACTCAAGACTGAGGAAAATTGGGATGGAATTTAGATACATCTTATACCATGCATTCATTCCCAGGTTATGCCACTTTTTATATGCCTTGACTGCCTATACACAAAACCTTGGAGAAATTGGTTTAGGGACTGCAAATCCAAATCCATTCAGACGCTGTTAAGTGTCATGTGACAAATAAAGCAATTACTATGTTCTCATAAGCGGCTTGGTAAGAAGGTGACTTTTCTGGATTAGATAACCAAGAGCTATATACTGTTAAACACAAAACAAGATGTGATGACGTGTGTCTGATATTGCTCAACCTGAAGCATGAATAATGCTTAGAGTGGAAGCTCCAACTATTGCAAGCATGCTCATGTGTCATTCTGTGTGTCAGTGCGAAGGAAGTTTAGACTCTGAACACAGATGTGTTCTGAGCATCTCAGTTAATTGTCATTTTTTAAATAGAGAAAGTTCCTTGTCCTAATCGAAAAAGACATATGGGCAAGGTCACATTAAGGATCAAAAGCAAATGGACAGTTTCCAATAACCCAAGTTATGTTCTGGGTAACTCCCTGCACCACCCATGGCTTCCTGACCCTCTGCTCCTATTTCCTCCATTCTTCTCCCACGTGGTCAGTCTCCCACCCCGACCCTTTGTCCTCCTTTATCTCTGGCCTTGCCAAAATGTCTAGGATAACCAAATGTTGCATTTGGAATCACTTTCATGACTCAGAGGTACATTTACGAAGCATTTTCTGGGCACAAAATGTCGTGTCTCCGTGCTGATTTTGGATGTGTTTTTCATGTATATAGAGAGTACAGCCTGTCCTATTTACAACTTAAGCTGCAACTATGCAAAGAAGCCACAAAGATGTAGCTACTTTGAGTTACTTCCCCTGGTTTCCTAGAACTGATCTAAGCTCTAAGAATTAGGGCACCAGAGACACCGTCACCAGTGCCTGGGCTGAACACTTCTTACATGCAGAGAACTGGCATCAGCACCCAGCATAGGATTCCTGAGACGGCACTCACTACAAAATTGGCTGCCCAAATAAATTTGTGAACATCCTTCAGCTCCTCCACGATAACATGATGGCAACTATCAAGGATAACAATGGCTCTCAAAGTGATCCATCCACAGTGGGATCAGGCATTAAACAGGGATGTGTTATCGCCCCAACTCTATTTATTATTTTCATTGCCATGATCCTACACTCTGTTGAAGGGAAACTCCCCACCAGGGTAGAAATATATTTAACCGATGGGAAGCTCTTTAATCTGAGTAGGCGGAAAGCAAAGAGTAAGGTTACCATAACTTCCGTCATAGAGCTTCAGTATGCTGATTACAATGTAGTGTGTGCACACTCAGAGGATGGGCTCCAAACCATCCTAAATATCTTCGCAGAAGCTTATGGAAAACTTGGCCTATCGCTCAGTATCCAAAAAACCAAAGTGCTACACCAACAAGCACAAAACAACCCCACTACAATGCCACAAATCCAACTTAATGGTGTAACATTGGAAAGTGTTGATCACTTTTCTTACCTGGGCAGTTATCTTTCCACAAAGGCCAACATTGATTCGGAAATCCAGCATCCAGCATCTGTGAGCTCAGCTTTCTCCTGATTGGAGCATAGAGTGTTTGAGGACCGGGACATTTGTAAGAAAACCAAAATGCTCATTTGAAAACCTATTGTACTACCAATTTTACTGTATGCTTGTGAAACATGAATCTCTTATAAATGCCATCTCCAACTCCTTGAAATATTCCATCAACAGTGCCTCCAATTTTTTTTTTTTTTACATCATTTGGAAAGACAGGGGAACTAATGTCAGTGTACTGGAAGAAGCAAAGATCACCAGTGTCGAAGCAATGATTCTTCAACATCAACTTCATTGGACTGGTCATGTTGTTTGGATGCCTGATGATCGTCTTCCAAAGCAACTACTTTATTCTCAACTCAAGAATGGAAAGCAAAATACCAGTGGACAACAAAAGAGGTTTAAAGATGCCCTTAGGGAAATCTAAAAAAAGTAACATAAGCACTGATAACTGGGAAATGCTGGCCTGCGAGAGCTCCAGCTTTTACCAAGACTTTGAAAAAGCACAAATTAGGGGCAAAAAGGAGAAATAAGCTAAGAGGAAGACACGTTTGGCAAACCCTCACTGTGATCAACTCCCACCCAGAAACCTATGTCCCCACTGTGGAAGGACATGTGGATCCAGAACTGGCCTCCACAGTCACTTACAGACTCATTGTTAAGACCATGTTCATGGAAGGCAATCTTACTTGGCTACAAGTGATCACCAAAGAAGAAAGAAGACTACAAATGCTTGTCTTGTGCATCTCTTTTAACGCCGCCCCCAACCCATCACTCTGAGAAGTGTCAGTCAGCTGGATCTAGCCGTACTTTTAATTTCCCATAATTCCCCTGGCCTAGTGTTGCTCTGGGAATTGTGGGAAATTTAAAGGGTAAGGTAAGCCCACCATGGCCCACCAACAGAGGAACAGACCCATCAGAGGACATTTTGTTCAGGGCTCCCTCAGATCTGAATCTGGCCTCACACAGACTGTGCCACTCCTTTAAACAATAACCATTTGGTAGCTGGCTACTTGAACAAATGTCAACATTGCTTTGAAGGACATGCAGACCCTGGGACCATGATTACGCGAATGACTGTGAACCTCACAGTTCCACTGGGCTTCAGAACATTTCAAGTGTGCAACTGTCCTTGACCCAGGAATTCAGATTTTCCATGTGCAGGTGAGAGAGAAGCCTCGTCCCTTTCTCCAACACTGTGATGCCTTCTAAAAGGCATGGAAGAAGCAATCTCCCTGTTCCTTTTCAAGAAGGAGTAATACGGAAAGACACTGAAGAAAGGGTGCAGACTAGGGAGCGGAGACTATGATTGCCTGGGGAGGATTTGGCTTGATTTACTTTGCTTCCCCTTGCCTTGATATTCTCACAGAAGGCAGTGCAGTTCATGTCATTAAAGTGGAATACTTTGGTGCAGGATATGTACATTGCCAAAGTTCAACTGATCACAGAATCATGGAATTGTAGATTTGGAAAGGACCATGAGGGTCATCTAGTCCAACCCCTGGCAATTCAGGGATCTTTTTGCCCAACGTGGAACTCGAACCCACAACCCTAGGTCTCATGCTCTGTCGCCTGAGCTATCCTTCTTAATGATCAGTACAACAACACTGCAGAGGATGTGCCTTGTGGTCTCTCACCAGCCCACACACATTTCCCCTCCCAAATTGCGGGGCAGAGAATAGGATATATCTGTTGCTAGCTCAGTGAAATGCAGGCTCGTCCATCTGGCAGAAATTACACATGTAACAGTAAGCCCTGAAACATTTGAGACCAAGAACATTTGTCAGTTGTCGAAGAGGGCAGCCTGCCTTTGCTTCCTTCACTTACAGGGCATGTTTTACTGCTTAGTCAGCTGTTAGGGAGGCATACAAACTTTTTTTTCAGTAGGGTTGTGGTAGAAAATAACTGATCAGTAAGTCAAAAGTGTCAAAGCTGTCTGGGTAGGTGGAGGCACTAACAGGAAAGCAGGAAACCTTGTCTGCAAGTTTAGAGCTTGTGGAAAGGAAATAGTTTCCATCCGACACAGAGATTGTAGACTAACTTTGACAGGAGGGCTCAGACAAAGCCAAGAGTCATTTCTCCCCCTCATCCCACTTTAATGATTTCTGCTTGCTGCAGTTTAGCACTCGAGGGAGGAAGTGTGGCTTAGACTACATTTAATGCTTTGGATTGTTCTGACTATCGACATTGCAGACATGGAGAGAAGGAGGACATGTGTGTAGAATAGAACACCCATTAATGGGTATGCATAAAACAAACACTGCATCTCGGCTAAACCAGACCATAAATCTTATCTTGAATTTAAGCATGTTTGCTCTGTGTTTTTTTTAAAAAAAACCTATCACATTTGAACATTGCACAAATAGTCCAGCTGTACTGCTGCATAGACTGATTTTTTATTCCAGGCCTGTGATTTCCTATTAATATATTTTTAGTAAAGCGATTACAAATCTGTAGCCACATCCAATGACACAAACTTTAAAAAATAAACACCAATAATTAGAATATGCAATAAAACAACCCCGTTAAAACAACTTAGTTATCATCAGTGAAACCATAGTTAAACTATGGTTTATCGTGACATCTAAACCAGGAAAGCTTTTCAGACAGCTTGAGCTTTTAATTAGAACTGCAACCATCTTGCAAAGAAGTTTTATCATTAAAACTGTGTGCGAAGCAGGAACCTCATAAAAAAAAGGGGGACCTGAAAGCTGTTATCACTTCATTTACTTGTCAGGACAAGGAGGGTGCCTCAAATACCCTTGTACTCCAGCAAATGATGTCATTAATTTTGCTCTGGAAGAATCCCCCTAGAGGTTCCTTCTCCTGCGCCCCCGTTCTATTGCACTGCTTTTTAAAACTACCTGTTAAACAATATGCCTGGAGTCCTGTTCACAACAACAAATGTACTAATAGTGTGGACAAAGGGATGTGTGCAAGAGAAATGGGTAGGAGAAATCCCAGCTACTATGTCTCCTGCTTAAAAGGAAAGTCTAAAAAGATGGAGTGAATCTCTTGAATTGCACTCTGGCAACCGTGAAGTTTTTCCAGGGCTGTTCTGGGCAGATGAGAGGGGACTGTGGTCTCTGTGTTGTTGCATTCTTGCCAACAGAAAGTAGGCCTGAGTCAGACGAGTCCCTTGGAGTCCATGCAACAAATACGTTCAGGGCCAAGGGCTAAGTATGCAAACAGTTCTCTGCCCTTTCGTGTCTGACGGGAAGGAGCGTCAGCCTGACCGGGCTGTAACTGAGATGCACGAATAAGCCTCATGCTCTGGAGTACATGCTTAATGTCACTGTACTAGAGTAATCTAAATGCTACTGCTGGGTATCTCAGTGTGTGCCAAGTTATTTGAGTGTCTGGTGCACTGACAAGTTCCTGTGAAAGCTACTTGGCCAACGTCTTCTGAAAGGCATGGAAAAATGGATCATTGTGACATGGATGGCAGCTCAAAGCACACACCGTTGCTATGAACAAACAATGCTGTGACAAGCTGGATATTCCTCTTTGTCAGTCAACTTACCGTACTCTCTTCACTCTGCTTTTCAGGGTACAGAAGAGGTACATGACAACATCCATGCAAATTACTGAAGCAGTCCAGGACTAACAGACCGTCCTTTATCTTTTAATTACCCTTGACAGAAACATTCCTCATGGCGCAAAACATCCAGGAGATATTTTGAAGAAGTACTTCTTTTTACAAAACACATAAGTGATGATGGCCTTCAGCACAGATGGCCTTAAGGATTAGACAAATGTATGCAAGACCGGCCTGCGGATACTTATTATGAATTAGGTTCTAGTATGACTCAAATTGATTATTATTTTTTGTTGTGTATTTTTCAACAGTCCCAAAGTTTGAGAGTCAGTAGCACAGATGTTGTAAAGCGGAGTGTTGCAGTAAGTTGGCTACTTTGCTGTGGCTAATATTATTTCCCCCCCTTATAACAAAGTGAGTTCATGAAAATACTTAAGTGGATACTGAAAAATGCAAACTCTCAGAAAATTTGTGGTGATATCTATTGTGGAGCAGCCCCACGGAAGGAGAGAACACTGGTTACTCAGACCTCATTGCTGGTTGTGAAGGGGCCCTCCTAACATTTCAAGCTTCAGGGACACCAAAATGTAGGTCCATTACTGAGATGCAATATATCCCTGGTTACAAGAAGCTGGAGAGAAATAACAGAAGATGCCTTCACCTGTTTGTGAACTTAAATGGCTACCTCCTGTTGGAGAGAGAATGCCAGATCTTTCTCAAATTTCACAAGGCTATTGTTATGTTGTTAATAAAACAGCAAGTTGCCTGACAAATCTGTTTTCCTTCTTCCTGAAGCAAGCAGGGCACTTTCCTTTCTAGAACACTAGAATTTTTCCATAGTTTTCCATTGAACTGACTCACCATGTAGTAAATCTCAAGTTCAACTCTTTACCTCAGTGCTTCTCTCATATATATATATGAATTTCTGTACCACCCTTCATCTGAGGTTCACAGGGCAATTTAGAATATAAAAACTCAAGAATACATACCATAGTAACAAACAAAAACAATGTGTGTGTATTTGAATGTGGCAGACACTGCAGAGACAGTGGCCAAGCCCATCTGTTTGGATAGCTGACAGGCAGAGGAAAACCATCCCAGACAAAACAGAAGTGTATGCTATCAACTTCAGCTCTGTGTTATTTATGGACATGTCAAGCAGTAAGGGCATTTCTTTCATACATGAAGCTTAAATATTGTAGCGTGAATGTAAAACCTACACTAGTCCTCCCTTTTTTTGCTACATGTGCATGCTTGGTGTAGAAATTGCTTTTCAGCCTGCGCTTTCTTTCCTGCCTTAACAACATCCACATGTTTAGCCCAAGTAGCTAAAGAGGCTTAAAGGCATTATCAGGGCCATATGTTAAAATATCGTAACTCTTCCATGGGAAGAAAACTTTCTCCTTTAGTATGCACAGCTACTTTGACTGTTATGTACTAAGCTTGGGTCCTAAAACAATAGGCAGGTAGGATCCTAGAATGCAACAACCTGATTGGCCTGCGGCAGCAGCCCAATCAGAATCCAGGAGGAAATTAATCAGCCTGTTAGGCCAGTAGGATCCTAGAATGCAACAACTGATTGGCCTGCAGGAGAAGCCCAATCAGGCTCCAGGAGGGAAGCAGAATCAAATAATCAGATGGGACTTATTGTGTAAATAATGTATATAAAGCCTGAGGTTCGGGGGGAAATTCACTCACTGTTTTACGAGCTGCAACAAAGAGCATGAAATCACTATGCGACTCCAAGTATATTTCATTGACGCTACTGTGGGAGATTTGTGCATGTGCACATGCATGTGTGTGTAAGAAAGAGAAAGAGAGAGTTTTGTATGCATTTTCTTGCACATCTAAAATCAGTAAAGAATTTGAATTCCAATCACTGTAAAAGGAAGGGAACAGTGGTAATCACAGAATGAGAGCCTATCTGCCTACATACTGTCTCGCCAGAGTGGTGCATGCTCTGGTTATCTCCCGCTTCGACTACTGCAATACGCCCCACATAGGGCCACCTTTGAAGGTAGCTCGGACACTGCAACTAATCCAGCATGTGGCTGCTAGACCAGTGGTAGCGGCCACTGCATGTATAATTGGCACTAATTGGCTTCCACACATTGCATTCTTCAACCATTGCCATTGCTATTTTACCACTTGCCGTCCATACCAGTGGGTATGTTGATCTGGGATGTGTTTATTTGTCCCTCTTCGACATCACTTGCCCCCTACTCTTTTTGTTCTGTCCATGTATGCAGTGGTGCAGCAAGGTCCAGACTGCCAGGAGCCCTATCGAAAATAGAAGAAAGACATGATTTAATTGTTGTGAGGATGAGGCACATGTGGGCATATTATGCATAAATGTGTGCAATGAAGCTCTGACAGGGTTTTTTTTATGGAAAAGCAGCCTCACTAGGCTATGATTTTGAGCAAAGAAGTATACAGTAAGTGGAAATGTGAGATTTCTCTGTCAGCTATAAAGTGTACCACATCATCCCTATCTACCTTCTTTCTTGAGAAATGTGAAACCACAAGAGAGGGAAAGTAGTTTTGGAGGAAATGACATAGCGGTTATCTACCTCTTCCGCCTCCTCTGCTCAAAATGACAGTGGTCAGAGTCTAACAGTGTGATCCCAACTGTCTGGAGACCAGGCCAATTGGAACCATCCTTATAGACTTGTTGCTCAGATTGAGGAGAGCAGAAATCTTGGAGAGTTCTTAAATAAGGCCAGCATGGCGCCAATTGGTTCCTCAAGTCTCCTGATCCTCCTGAACTGGTGGGCTTCCATTTTCCTTCTTGCCATTTTTAGGGAAGGAGAATTGTGGGAACAAGTTCAGGCCAGGCATTTTTTCCACCTGTATGCTGCCCTGCTGTAATTTTCTTTTAAAGCTAGTGTGGGGGTTCCAATCCATATTAAGACCCTAGTGGGGGGGATAGGGGAACTTTAACCCTTTGCCCTCCTACGAATGTGATCAAGATTCATATTGGAGGTCTACACCATCAACTGTGATTCCCCAAACAAGGTCCCATTTAAAAGGGATTTGGAGGGGGGGTGTAATGCAAATTTTAGGCTTCTTAGCTCCCACACCAGGGTCCTGATTTGGATTTTCTCCCACTCCACCCTCTCTGCAACATTATCTGTTTGAACACACACCCCAGCCACGCACTTAAAGCAGAGCTATGTGACTAGCATCAGATGTAGTTTGATCCTGGCTGCCAAATTTCCTGGGTATGAGTCTGAACAAGTTACTTTATTTTTAAAGTCACGGCTTTGTTACACACATTTGCATATGACCCCTTTGCCCCTTAGAAAACAAGGAAGTTGTGTCTAATTTAACAGTGTCTAGAGACCCAGGAGGGTGGAAGACCTTGAACATTTACACCACGTTAATGTCTTAAGTTGGGGGAAGTGCTTAAGGAAAAGCAAAAGGAACCATTTGTTTTATTTCTGTAAAGCAAAACAACAATGACCCTTAGAATGAATTATTGTAGGCATTATTTTAAGCTGATGGGAAGCTCTTGAGGTGGATTTTCCTAAGGAAAAGACAGAGGAAAAGGAGAAATCCCTAGATGACTCCAAAAATAATGGAGTCATACAATAGCTAGAGAGGCAATGGTATGACTTACCTTGCTTATTCATCTCCTTTCATATTCTGCAAAAGTAACAGAATAGTTTTAACAGCTTGAGTAAAACCAAATATGATGCAGAGATAAGTAAGGGAGCTTGCCAAAGGATTTCCCTTTCTCTAAGGTGGTACATACCTGATGTTTGTTGTTTCAGTGGTACAACAGGAACCAGCAGACTCCACAGAGGCCACCAGTCTTTTAAAGTCTGTGGTTATGTTTGGATTTTTGAGTGAATGTCATGGGCACCACACCCTCTGTCCATTCTGCACCAGACTTTTCCCCACAATCCTTTGGAGCAGCACCAGTCTCCTCCTTCAAAGCTGCCACCATGAAAGAGCCCACACCTCAGAGATGGAAAGAAAGATTGTGTTCACAAGCACACTTAGCTTTCCCAAGGGATCAGGGTAAGAGTTGAATTCAGTAAAATTAATTGGTGCCTTGAAAAGCACAAAGAACTCAAAGAGGAAGTAGGAAGGAGTGTCAGGAGGAAAAAGGTAACCATGTTCACCATCTCATGGCCAAGAGGGCAGTGGGTAAACATGTTCAGAGGCTACATGAGTGCTGGAGGAAGACTTCAAGGTGCTGTTGTACTCGTGGGTGCAACGTTAGCAATCTTCACTGTAGAACAAGGATGGGAAGCCTGTTGCATTCCTAGTGTTGGAATAAAATTTCCACCTGCCCCAGAGAGCCTGGCCAATAGCTAGGGATGGGGGTTGTAGTATGGCAACACCAGTAGGACCACGGCTTAGGCACCCCTGTAGGGGTAGTAGCATTTTCAAATTTTGTATGGTAATCATTGCTTTTAGTGGGAGAATTAAAGCACATGCTTAAAGCCCACACAGTGAAATTAGTATGATAGAAAAGTGCTTCATTAGGCTGAGTTGTCCTTTGGAAATTTCAAGAAAAAAATCCCACAAAATAGAGTTGCCAACTGATCAGCACTGGGGCATACACTGCATTTCAGAGCACCTAGGATCACTGGAAATTTATGGTGAACTTTTAAATCTGTGTGAGTGGATTCTGAAGTAACAGATGTAGAAAATCATTTCAAGCTAATCAGCCCTTTTTGAGAATCGATCCCACCCTGTGGCCTGTGTTTGCATGGATAGTGGTCATGCACGCTGCATGCAACAATAGCTCTGTGTCTGTCTTTGGGGGCTGCTTAGCTCTGAGTCTGATACACATACAAAAAGATATCCAGTAAAAATAAGCAAAAGCAGCCAACATAATCAGCTTTGATATAATTCTCGTTAAAAACGAAAGGGGGGGACTTCTCTCCAAGATAATCAAAAGTATCCTGTAAAATAACACTCATTATGGAGGAAGTGCAATGTGGGATAGGATTGTGTGTGAAATCCAAGATAAATAGTCACCATTGTTTTCCTGCTGACAGTGAACTAGACCAATGTAAACAAGACTCTGATCATGATCATATATGCTAAAAAATAAAGCTTAAAATACATTGTTATTCAAAAGTAGCACACTAGATTGGTGTAAAGGAGGAATATATGCTTGTCTGAAAATTATTTGCAGATCTGATTAACACCACCAACCCATTTCATTCATTTATATATATATTGTCTGACTGGAACAAATAATGGGGTGGAACTCAATGTAGTAAAGTGCATGAATGGAACAAGGTGTGCTTGCACAATAGGGCTCCCCCTTCCTTCCTGTGTCCCCTAAATCTGTTCTGGGAGTTCCCACAACCCTCCCAAGTAGATTTGAGGAGTGCAGGGGGCTCAACAACTTAGCTGAATCCTGCCCAATAGTTTGTTTCTAGTTTGCTCCCAATATTTGGAAGTTTTAAATAAATAATCTCAGCTCATAATTTTTTACCCAAGAAAGAATTTGCAGAAGCCTGTGGTGTGTTCATCTAAAACAGGAATGGCCTTCTTCAATTCAAACACCTAGAGGATGAATTGTGTGCTAGGGCTGCCATCCCATTATGTTTGAAGAGGGGTTGTGGGGTAGACAAGTTTATTTCCTTGAATCACAAACAAAATCTGCACAAATGCAAATCCTGCAGCATATATTAAAGTTTTCTGCCTTGTTCTTAAGCAGGAAACTTTGGTGACAGACTGCAACTCACCTTGAAACTCCCATGATCTGTGTTGTTGGTCTTCTAAATAAAGAAATTAAAAATATTGGGGTGCAGGAGTTAAGATGGGAAATAAGAGAATAAAAAGGGACTGCAATAGCAGTCTTGAACATTTGGTTTTGCTTGAGTAAGGAAAGATGAGGGTATGTGGCATGAGTCCAAAATGAGACATTATACTCCTTCAGCGATATGGTTTCCTTTAGCTACATCAGTTCTCTTCTGCTCTCAGTTGGTATCCCAATAACACTCCAGATCAATGAACTCAACTCATCAAGGCACTCAATGGCATGAACCATTTGATATTTCATGACAGTTTTGACAGTTTATATTATTATTTAATATTTTATTGTAAACCATATTGAAAGTTATTTTTTAAATGGAAAGCTGAGAGAGAAATATCCTATCTAGCCAAGTAAACAAACAAACAAACAAACAAAAAGCCTTGAGCAAGTAGCTATTTGCCTACAGCTTTTGGACCTGAGCTAAGACAGAATGGGAAGTGTTTTCAGTTCTTTGGTGTAACAGAATCAGGAAGATTTTTCTCTCTGCATAGTACACTGGTCTTTTTAAGAGCGCAGAATAATGGAAGAAACCCCACAGCAGACTCCAGAGCTGTTGTCTGAAGGCCTCTGCAGAAGCTAATTGAGCTAATAGACCAAGTGGATGGAAGACTAATTGGGAACCATATGCTACACAAGCCAATCTTCAAAGAAAGAAGTACATTTATCATATATAAAATGTTTTGTAAGGTTAAATGGGAGTGCCACAATTTGCAATTGCACCGGTTCTATCTGGGCTCTGGAAAACCCCCAGCAGATGTCCATGTGTATAAAAGTCATGTGATATTACCCATGTCATTATTGGCATTAAATAAATACTTTGTGTCCTTAAAATAGCCCGAGGCCCTGCTTCAAGTACAGAATCGGGCAGTTGTTTATAATGTTTTAAATATACCAACAAGAATGGCTGCCAAGCATGTAATGAATGAAGCACAAGTGTACAGAAGCGCAGTAGGCAGTCGGGGGGCTGAGGTGGGTAGGCCTGTAAGATAATACCTTGGACTTATTTTGCAAAGTAGGCTGTAAAAAGAGTCTGTGTGTATAATTGGTGCCAAATCCTACTCTGGTATACTGATGCAACTCCACTGAAATCTCAAGACCATCTGCTATATATAGCCTTCTGTCAGTGGTTTTCCAAAGGTTGGGGATTCAATGGAATTTTAGAAGCTTTGACACGCTAATGGGATCCTGTGAGGATCTTCCAGGCTTTTGCAAATGATTGCAGGCCACTTTCTTGAAATGGTGTTTACTGAGCCGATACATTTTAAGAAAGGATGTTTTTGTGGCTAAATGCGCACATACATAGGGACGCGGGTGGCGCTGTGGTCTAAACCACTGAGCCTAGGGTTTGCCGATCAGAAGATTGGCGGTTTGAATCCCCGCAATGGGGTGAGCTCTCATTGCTCGGTCCCTGCTCCTGCCAACCTAGAAGTTCGAAAGCAAGTCAAAGTGCAAGTACATACGCTCCAGCGGGAAGGTAAATGGCGTTTCTGTGCGCTGCTCTGGTTTCACCAGAAGCGGCTTAGTCATGCTGGCCACATGACCTGGAAAAACTGTTTGCGGACAAATACCAGCTCTCTTGGCCAGTAAAGTGAGATGAAAGCCACAACCCCAGAGTCGTCCGTGACTGGACTTAACTGTCAGGGGTCTTTACCTTTACCTTTACACACATACATAAAAGGAAAGAGAAGAAACAAGGGTACTAAGTGAAGTTGATATATGTTGAAAACATGGCATTTATATCTTTTCCACATCTCATTTGTTTCTCACTTTTATCATGCAATACCCTGGAACAAATATCTATGTTTTTTTGTTTTTTGTTTTGCTACAACACCCAGGTAATAATGCTACAGAACATGGACCCACCTAACTGTGCATAGATGCACTTGGAGGCCTCTTCAAAAAATGGCAATTGTGTTGACCAGACGACTTATGGGGAGGGAGAAGGAGAAGGAAATTAAGGTCAGAACCTCTACTCATTTCTGGAACATGTGACAGACACTGTTGATAGACCAGTGTGGTGATTAGACAAGGGTTGGGGAGAGCCAGATTCAAGTCCCCAATCAGTCCTAAAGTTCAGTGGTGGTCCTTTGACCAGGAATTCTCTCTCAGCCTGAGTTACCTCACAGGGTGCTTGTGAGGATAAAATGGGGAGGGTGTATGCTGTCTTGAACAGCTTAGTTTCCTCCTCCTTAGAGGAAAAATGAGCTATAAATATAATTTAGGTTGCACCAACACCATAACTTTAAGACACATTTGAAGCACATTTAAAGAATCAAGGGAGCTGTAGTTTGCCCCTCACAAAGCTACAATTCCTAACACCCTTAACAAAAAAAGTCTTTGGTGGAAGCCATGTGCTTTAAATTTGCATTAAATGTGTTTTAGATGCATGGTGTGGATGCAACCATGTGCAGCCTCAACATCTGGATCAAGCTGAAATACCCTGTGAATATAGTGTACACTGCACCCATCTGTGGTTTCTTATGCAATTAGGCCAGGATATGCCTGGAACCCTCCTACATACTCCCACATGGATTTGGGTGGATAGTTAGAGAAATAGAAAACTCCCATTTAGTAAAAAGTACACCCACATTTTATCTAATAATTATTTTGTGCTATACGGTACTTCTCAGTTTCAGTATTAATCTCTTCTTGGTGACTTCATAATACCGGTAATTTCCGGGGTGGGTGGGTGATAGTGATGTCACACTCAAGGGATCATTACCCAAGGTGGGAAATGAACAGCAGTAAAAGCCTCTGTTTTCATGCAAATGGCCTTGGCTATAGCTGTGAGGAATATAGAAATGTATTATATAGAAGCAGGAGTGTTTATGAAACTGACTTTTTATTTGTCATTCCATAAGGCGCCAGTTGCTTTTCAGTGTTTTCATTTTGGATTTTTATGTGTGAAAGATTTAGCCTGTGTAAACAGAAAGTCTGCTAATGAAGAGTGAATCTCAGATTGGTAGGGTTGCCATATTTTGAAGAGCAAAATAGAGGACAAATTTGCCGACTTCTACTTTTAACTATGGATCTCTATGATGACTCTCATTTTACATACCCATGAAAAAGAGGCCGTGTCCTGGAAAAAGAGGTAACCCTAAGATTGAGGAGAAATATTACCGAATAATTTTTTTTAAAGTGTAAATATTCAGGATGCTTCCTGACTGTCACTGTTTTCTGGTGGGATTCAATCACATGCAGACAAATTCAGGCTGCACAACTGATCAGTGCCCTTGCACAGAAGTGCCAAAGGTGTGATAAGAAAAGAGATTTGTTCTGAGAATTTTTAGGACCTCTACACAGAGCTACAATTCCTAGAGTTGCATGGGAAGAAAACTTGAATGTCAAAGCACTTTAAACCTGTGGTGTGGCTGTAATCATACTTTCCCTCAGAGTATATGTCACACAGAAGGAGGAAACCTTGCCCTCAGAGTACAAATTCCCCACTTTGTAAAGATTCCTCCCCCCTCTGGATTCCACTATATTGCTTGGTTTGCTTAAAACAGCCTGCAGCTGAAACCCCATGGGGACTTCCCTATGAGTCAGGGAACACAGACAATCTATGACAGCCTTTTTAAGTTCAGAAGGGCTGTGTGAGCAAAAGATAACAGACTGTGGGTTGAGAACCAGCTCAGGCTCAGTCCTGAAAGGAAAATAAATTGGGTACAATGCATTCCTCCTTCATCCCATCGCATGGAAGGCACGCAGTGTTAACATGATGAGGGCAATGAGAGAAAAGACACCCATATCATCATCATTATGATATCACAAATAAAAATAATGATGATGATGATGCTACAGTGGTAAGTCCTGTTTACGAATGATTCAGTTTACGAACTCTGCAAAACCAGAAGTAGTGTCCCGGTTTGCGAACTTTACCTCAGTCTAAGAACAGAATCTGAACAGTGGAAGGGCACCAGCAGCAGGAGGCCTCATTAGGGAAAGCGTGCCTCGGTTTAAGAATGTTTTCGGTTTAAGATGGACTTCCGGAACAGATTAAGTTCGTAAACCAAGGTACCACTGTAATAATAATAATACGTTGTCTCGAGGACAACCATTGGCATATCCCAAATTATAACTGATTGTACATATTTGGTGGGTCATACACTTGATTTGAGATTTTGTACTGGATAATGTGATTACTGGGTGATATATTTAACATAGTTATCTTGTTATGGAATCTAGTACAAATTCTGGATGGGAATAAGCTTATAGCAACTTCGAATGTCTGCAAAAATACAGGATCATTTAGGATGGGCCAGTCCAGAAGCTGATGGATCTAAGTGGTTTTCTAATGGGGATCCCATGGTCTATTATCCAGGTGAAGCCTAGTCAAATTCTGAAATGGGGAAATGTCTTATGTGGTTGACATTATTGTTTTGATACCCTTTCCCACTGGCAAGTGTCCATTCAGCACCTTGTAATATAAGGACTTGGGGCAAAGAAATGGCTAGATTCACAGAATGTTTATGGAAAGACTCAAGATAATTCCAACCCAACCCAGGCCAGATCCCATTTTAGAGGCTATCTTGTGGCAAAAATAGTGGGAAGGAGAGTCTACTTTTCCATCAACATTGTGTCTGCATAATGCTGTCCCAGAAGATCTCTTCCAAGTAATGAAGGGCTTATTATAGTCTAGCCTCCATGAGGAGTTGCAGAAACCCCACTGAATACAAAATCACTCACATCAATGTCAAATTGGATTCCACTTACCATGTTTACTTGGATACTTTTTATGGGGTTTGCTTCCAGCCTGAGGGTGGAGAACAGAATGCTTGGAGTAGGGATGAAGAAGGAATGGACTAAAGAACTCAAATGGAATGGAACTTGCAGGTGGGTTACACTCTTCTCCAAATTTTAGGCAAATAGCACCTGTGCTAGATTTATCTCAAAACACAAGTTTGAGAAATTTTGCAAACACAGTATGTGAAAGAGGATAAAGACTTTGGGCTGTATTCAGCTAAAATTGTGCAACCATGGAAGCTTCCGGTCGGCGCTGGCGCTTAATGGCTGTCCTCCCTTCGAGCTCCGGAGGAGGACTGCTTCACGAGTTCGGGTCTGACCGCTACGGCAAAGCGGGGACCCCCAAAAATCACAGGCGCAGAAGCCTGTGAGCAAGGAGACTCGGTGGGCACCATTTGCGCCCCCCTTTACTGCAAAAGAGCCTTTTTAAAGGCTCCGGAGCGGCATCGGGTGTGCGCGCGGTGCTGAGAGTCGCTACCCAGACCGTGGAGTGAAGCCGTGTCGCCATGAGCGGAGAGCGCCGATTCCTTCCTGAAATTGGAAACTGAAATTGAATGCCCGTAAGTAGGATTGAAAGGCTTATTGGGACTTTAAACTTCATTTAAAAATCTGGCCAAAAACGGGAAAGGTAATAATTAAGGAAGTCTGCCTTTCCCGGACTGCATGACAGCTAAAGCAACGAAACTACAAAGCTGCAATTGGGTGAAAATTTGATTTGAAAATTGTAACCTGAACATTGAACTTGAACCTCCCCCTAGCTTGCAGGAGCAAGGGGGAAGATAAGTGGATTTTGTTTAACCTGCATGGAAGAAGTAAAGGGAAAAAGATTTCTCTGCCGTCTTAGACTCTTGGAACGGACTGCCTGAATAGGGCACCGAGACAGTGAACTGTCATCTGAGATTTGCTACAAAGTTGGGACTTTATTTGTTATAAGTTTGAGACTTTCACTTGAAACTATTAATTGACAGTTTTGATACATTGGAGGATTGTTGCTAAAAACCTTTTCTTTGGAGACTTTCCGTTTCTTTGTTCTCGTGTTTATTGGATACTTTGAATTACTCCCTCTAGAGGGCTGAGGGGTAACAGTTGCAAAACAGACTGTAAAAAAAAACACAAGTCAGTGGATTTTTCCATCTAAAAGCTGCGCCTGTGGGAACGACCTTGGGACATGAGTGGCCCATCAGAAGAGATAACAACAAGAACTAAAAGTAAAATTGCACAAAAGAAAAGGGGCTCAATATCAAGCCTACTGCCAGCAGGTGCAGCCGGGCAGGAAAAAGTGACAAATATACCCATGGATCCAGTGACACAAGCATTACTTAAAATAAATGAATCTTTAGAAGTTTTGACAAAGCAGAGCACGGAAAATACCAAACAGTTGACAGAACTTTCAACAAAACTAGATCTGAATACTAAAAGTATTACATCTAATACAGAAACTATAAATAAATTGATTGAAGAGAATGCCATAACTCGGAAAATTGCCGAAGAAGCTAAAACTACTGCTGAAACTACACAGGAGAAATTGGCACCAGTCTGTAAAAAGTTGGATGAACATGATGCGACCTTGTCTTTGTGGGACCTACAGAGGAAAGAGAGAAATCTGAGATTAAGACTAGTCCCTGAAAGTGAAAAAGATAACTTGGTGGACTTTCTCACAAAAGAGTTTTCGGAATTTTGGCAGGTAAACCTGAAGGAAGAAGAATTCAAGATAACAGCGGCCTTCAGACTGGGTAAGAGACAAAACAGAAAGACCCCAAGGGACTGTCTGATAACTTTAAGATCCAAAGAGGAAAGAGACAAAATATTAAATCTACATTACCAGAAAACTTTAGCGATCGAAGACGCTTATGTGCAGATCTACAAAGACATCCCTAAATACATTTTGGAGGCGAGAACTCATTACAAAGACCTGGTTGACCTGCTGAAAAGCAACAATCTACCTTTCAGGTGGGAATTTCCACAAGGTTTGTCCTTTAACTACAAAGGAAAGAAAGTTAAAATAAGAACAGTGCAAGACAAAGAACAATTCCTGCAAAGAAACGAGGAGGATCTTCAGAAAGGAGTGGTGGAACGGACTTCAGAAGCAGATATTCTAAATTTAACATTTGGACTGAAACCACAGACAGAAGAAGAACAGAAGCAGGGAACAGCTGGAGGAGGGACTAATTAAACAACAAGATGTCTCTGCAATTTCTAAGCTGGAACTGCAATGGCTTGAACCTTCCCAGAAAAAGGCGTGAGGTTTTTCATATCTTGAAAAGAGAACAATTGGACTTGATTTGCTTACAAGAAACCCACGTGACCAGGGCACACAGAAAATTGCTTATAAATAAAAGATTAGGACAAGAATTTATTTCATCAGACAAAGTTAAGAAAAGAGGAGTGGTGATCTACGCAAAGGAAAAGTTGGCCCCAAAGTTGATTTTTAAAGATGAACAAGTAAGATTTTTGGCAATTGAAATACAAGTCCAAGGAGAAAATTTTTTGACAGTTGGAATTTATGCACCAAACGAAGGGAAGGCAGAATTCTTCAAGAAGTTGCATGAGACTTTAATGGACCATTTGGATTATAATGTAATTATGATGGGAGATATGAATGGTGTGGTCTCCACAAACATGGACAAAGCACAAAGACAGGTGGTCTCCATTTGGAGAACAAGGAACCCTCTGGAAAAAGAGGGAACCTTTTTCTCTGAAGCAAACATGACATGGACAAGAATTGACCAAATATGGGTTACTAGTGGGATGGCTCCAAAGATAAAAAAGTAGAAATCTGCCCAAAGACTTGCTCCGACCATAACGCTGTAAAGATGGAGATGAAATTGACAACAGCTGGCTCCTTTAGATGGAGAATGAATGACACCCTATTTAGAGATGAGGAGATTCACAAAAAGGCCCAAAAAACTTTGAAAGACTATTTTGAGATAAATCTGAGGACAGATGTCGAGAAAAGAATAATTTGGGACGCAAGTAAAGCCGTGATGCGAGGTTTCCTAATACAACAGAATTCTTTAAAGAGGAAGAAACAAAATGAGAAAAAAGATAAGATCCTGGAAAAGATGAAAGAAGGAGAAAAAAAATTGAGGTCAAAACCAAAGTCTCATGAGATTTTAAGAGAAATTAAGTTTTACCAGATGCAGTATATGGAACTGATGAATCAAGAGATAGAATGGAAAATTAAGCAAATGAGACAAAGGACATTCGAATCAGCAGACAAATGTGGGAAACTTCTTGCATGGCAATTGAAGAAGAGACAAAAATTGAACACAGTTACAAGTTTGGAAGTAGAAGGAAAGAACATTTATAAACCAAACGAGATTAGTAGCTGTTTTCAGAGTTACTTTAGAAGATTATATGCAAAAGGGCCGGAGAATGAAGGTGAAATAGATGATTTTCTTAAGAAATATGGTTTACAAAAGATTTCACAACAAAGTACAATGGTTTTGAATGAGAAAATAACAGAACAAGAAATAGAGGGTGCCATTCAAAATATGCAATTAGGGAAATCTCCAGGACCAGATGGGTTGACCTCCAGATATTACAAGGCTTTGAAGGAATGGTTAGTACAACCGCTGAAGGAGGTCTGCAATGAAATTTTAGAGGGGGAAAAGGCACCGGAATCGTGGAAAGAAGCATTTATTACACTTATACCAAAAACTGAGACTGAAAAGAACCAGATAAAGAACTACCGCCCTACATAGGCGCCGACTCCATGGGGCCTGAGGGGGCCCGAGCCCCCTCAAAAATTTGTTTGGGGGGCTCCGCCCCCCCAATAATTTAAGAAAATTATTACCGTATTTTTCCGGCATTCTGCCTCAGGGTCTTACTGCCCACCCTGCTCTGTTTCCTTGCTGTGTTTGCTCAAACGGAACAAAGAGCAGGGAAAGCCCCTCCCCTCCAGGCAGAGGGAAAGCAGAGTGTGTCTCTGTGCTCCGTGCAGGAGGGAGAGAGAGAGAGCGAGAGAGAGCGCGCGAGCTGGCTGACTTGGGTGGGTAGGTGAGGGAAAGCTTTTGCCTTCCTTTCCTCCCTCCTCCTGTTATACCCCTCTCCTGCATTCTTAGCCAGCTGCTTCTCTGCACACCCCTCTCCTGCTCCGTGTCCCTTCTGTGTTTTTCCTTCCCTCCCCACTTAAAATGTGGTTAAAAAGCATGGATCCACATGGATCCTCAGGATCTTTGCATTGGGTCAGCCCAAATTCACCATCAGATCACATAGCATGTCCATGGCTACAGCCTGCCCCCCCAAAATCACGCACCCACTGTTGCCTGGGGCTGCAATGGTGCAAAAATGTGGTTAAAAAGCATGGATCCACATGGATCCTCAGAATCTTTGCATTGGGTCAGCCCAAATTCACCATCAGAGCACATAACATGTCCATGGCTACAGCCTGCCCCCCCAAAATCACGCACCCACTGTTCCCTGGGGCTGCAATGGTGCAAAAACGTGGTTACAAAACATGGATCCACATGGATCCTCAGGATCTTTGCATTGGGTCAGCCCAAATTCACCATCAGAGCACATAGCATGTCCATGGCTACAGCCTGCCCCCCAAAAATCACGCACCCACTGTTGCCTGGGGCTGCAGTGGTGCAAAAACGTGGTTACAAAACATGGATCCACATGGATCCTCAGGATCTTTGCATTGGGTCAGCCCAAATTCACCATCAGAGCACATAGCATGTCCATGGCTACAGCCTGCCCCCCCAAAATCACGCACCCACTGTTGCCTGGGGCTGCAATGGTGCAAAAACGTGGTTACAAAACATGGATCCACATGGATCCTCAGGATCTTTGCATTGGGTCAGCCCAAATTCACCATCAGAGCACATAGCATGTCCATGGCTACAGCCTGCCCCCCCAAAATCACGCACCCACTGTTGCCTGGGGCTGCAATGGTGCAAAAACGTGGTTACAAAACATGGATCCACATGGATCCTCAGGATTTTTGCATTGGGTCACCCCAAATTCACCATCAGATCACATGTCTGTGGCCACAGCATGAAGCACAAAAATGATACATCCACTGTTTCATTCAGAATGTTTTTTCCCCTTGTTTTCCTCCTCTAAAAACGATGTGCGTGTTATGGTCAGGTGCGTGTTATAGAGCGAAAAATACGGTAGTTATATTATGCTTTGTAAAATCACAAAATTATGTTGGTATTTTTTATTTTCCTTGTTTGATGATAGTTACCTTTTAAAATACATTCAGTAATGAGTTAAAACAAATAATTATTACGGTAGTAAAAGAGGCGGCGCGAGTAGTTTTGCTCGGTGCGTGCGACTGGCCCAGCCCCTCTTTCCTTTTCCTCTCTTCTGCTCTCCTGCCGGGCGCCTGAGGGAGAGTTACTTAGCGGTTCTGAGGAGCCGCTGTTGTTTCGGCAGGGGAAAAACCGCCGCCCGCGAACTGCCGAGCTCCCTCTCTCTTTCCAGCCTCTCTCTCTCTCGCGCTATGGCCAAGGAGGAGGAGAAGCCCTTCAGCCAGTCTATGGCCGAGTGGCGGAGGTTCATCTACAACCCCAACAGCGGCGAGTTCCTGGGGCGAACGGCCAAGAGCTGGGGTGAGGAGGGCGAGCGAGCGCGCGCGCGCGGGGAAGGGAGGGGAGGGGGCGGCCGGCACGAGGGGCGGTGGGAGGCGAGGCGCGGCGGGCACTTGCCTTGCCCACCACGCATCTCTCTCCTTCTCGGTCTCTCTCCCTCCCTCAGCTGGTGAGGGGGCCACGAGGCGGGCGGCAGCAGCAGCAACGGGCCGGGAGCGGATCTTATAAAACTTCCCGGGGCAGGACCCCAGTGTGGCCCCCCCAATATTTTTTATAAGTAGGCGCCCCTGCCGCCCTATATCATTACTTAATGTGGATTACAAAATATTTGCTGACATTTTGGCAAAAAGATTGAAGAAGGTGTTGGTGGAAGAGATTCACAAGGACCAGGCTGGCTTTCTCCCAGGGAGACATTTGTCAGACAATGTGAGAAATATAATTGACATTATGGAATTGCTAGAAGTCAACATTAATACGAAGGCGGTATTGATATTTGTGGATGCGGAGAAAGCTTTTGATAACATTTCCTGGAATTTTATGAAGAAGAATCTCCATGGGATGGGGGTAGGTAAGATTTGAAAATGGTATAGGTGCAATATACTCTGAACAAAAAGCGAAATTAATTGTGAACAATGTGGTTACTGAAGAACTTTCAATAGAAAAAGGGACACGACAGGGGTGCCCAATATCCCCACTGCTTTTTATATCTGTCTTGGAGGTTTTGTTAAATATGTTCAGGGGGGACCAGCTGGTTAAAGGAATTTAGGTCGGAGCCAAACAATATAAACTGAGGGCCTTTGCAGATGACCTAGTTTTAACTTTACAACAGCCAGACACTAGTACGAAAAGAGTTTTAGAACTAATTCAAGCTTTTGGTCATGTAGCAGGATTTAAGTTAAATAAGCAAAAAACTAAAGTTTTGGAGAAAAACTTAACAAATGCTGAAAAAGAGAGATTTCAAAGTGAAACTGGATTAATGGTGGCAAAGAAAGTGAAATATTTGGGGATTAACATAACATCTAAGAATGTGAACCTATTTAAAGATAACTATGATAAATGTTGGACAGAGATAAAGAAAGATCTAGAAATATGGTCAAGTTTGAGACTTTCCTTGTTAGGCCGAATTGCTGTAATTAAGATGAATGTATTGCCTAGAATGTTATTCTTGTTCCAAACATTACAGATTGTTGATAGAATGGACTGTTTCAAGAAGTGGCAGAAAGATATATCTAAATTTGTCTGGCAGGGCAAAAAGCCCAGAATAAAATTTAAGATATTAACTGATGCAAAAGATAGAGGGGGGTTTGCCCTGCCGGGCGTAAAACTGTATTATGAATCGGCAGCTTTCTGCTGGTTGAAAGACTGGCTACTTCTTGAGAATACAGACATTTTGGATTTGGAAGGGTTTGATAATAGATTCGGTTGGCATGCATATATATGGTATGACAAGGTAAAAACTCATAAAGGATTTAAAAACCATATCGTCAGGAAAGCACTATATAATGTTTGGATTCGATATAAAGATTTGCTGGAAAATAAAACCCCTAGGTGGTTGTCACCAATGGAAGCCAAGGAGGTGAAAAAACTTAATATGGAATCGAAATGGCCAAAATATTGTGAAATATTGGAGCAAGAGAGTGGAAAAATCAAATTACAGAATTTTGAGAAAATGAAGTCTAAGGTACGAGATTGGCTTCATTACTATCAAATAATGGAAGTGTTCAAACAAGACAGGAAAATTGGCTTCCAGGTGGAGAGATCAAAATTAGAAACAGAACTGTTAGAACCCAATACCTAGAATTTGTCAAGAATGTATAACCTGCTGTTGAAATGGAATGCACTAGATGAGACAGTTAAATCAGCTATGATTAAGTGGGCACAAGACATTGGTCATGACATTATGTTTGCTGACTGGGAACAGTTATGGACCACCGGCATAAAATTTACGGCATGTAATGCCTTAAGAGAAAATATTATGAAAATGATTTACAGGTGATACATGACCCCAGTCAAGCTTGCAAAAATTTATCATTTGCCCAATAATAAATGTTGGAAATGTAATGAGACTGAAGGTACTTTCTACCACCTTTGGTGGACTTGCCCGAGGATTAAGGCCTTCTGGGAAATGATTTATAATGAAATTAAGAAGGTACTTAATTGTACTTTTCATAAGAAACCAGAGGCATTTCTCCTGGGCATGGTCGGCCAACTGGTGTCTAAGAAGGACAGGACGTTTTTTATGTATGCTACTACAGCAGCAAGCATTCTTTTAGCAAAGTATTGGAAGACACAAGAACTACCCACATTGGAAGAATGGCAGACGAAGGTGATTGACTATATGGGACTTGCGGAGATGACCGGCAGAATCCGTGACCAAGAAAAAGAGAAGGTGGAAGAAGACTGGAAGAAATTTAAAGTATATCTTAAGAATTGTTGTAAAATTGAAGAGTGCTAAAATGTCAAGGGAAAAGAAAATATTGAATTATAGCTGTAATTGATTAAGTATGAGAAGAAGCTAAAAAAGAAAATAAGTAATTAGACAATTGGTGTGAGGAGTTGTTGAAAAAATCTTAAAACAGGGATGCAGAAAAGGGGAGGTAAGGGGAAGTCTGAGAAGTAAGGTTATGAAAAAGATGTTTGAAATTATACATGTTTTGTTTGTTTGTTTATGTATTGTGTGTTGTTTTGTTTTTAAATCTGTGTTGAAAA
Source organism: Podarcis gaigeae (assembly GCF_964106915.1). Classification (NCBI taxonomy): domain Eukaryota; kingdom Metazoa; phylum Chordata; class Lepidosauria; order Squamata; family Lacertidae; genus Podarcis; species Podarcis gaigeae. Next base: position 76,106,616 of record NC_139680.1, on the reverse strand, counting down.
AAACCAATAAAAAATTATATATATAAAAAAGAAAAAAAATGTGCAACCATGCAAAGGAATTCCCCTTACCCTCTGCCATCCTCAAAACTGCTCCAGAGTGTAGAGCAACCCTCCCCAATCAGATTTAGGAGATGTGGGGAGAGGAGAGGAGGAGAACATTCCATCATCAAAGGAGAAATACTTGCGCTGATGGGATCTTCAGTTTTGCTCTACTTTGAATACATGAGTCCATGGATTCCTCAATCCCCATTGTAATAGATTTTACTGTAGAATAAAATTAGTGTTGCAATAGAATTTAGTGTTGTCAGGACTGGATTGTTTCCTATTGTGAATTAAATGTCCTGAAATCCATTTCACTTTTTCTTTTAGCTGGTTGCTTGACAGCGAGGCCTGTAAAGTGCTTCCAAATTGCCTTTCTGAAAGGTGGTAGAAAAGTGTAAATGATTGATAGGTAGGTTTGTAGTGCGATATTGTAATGCATAGGGAGGAGTGAGCCTCCTCTATTTGCATTATTTATTGACCGAATGAGTTTTCCTTGACAGAATAGATTGAAGCGGTTCCAGAAGGCTTCTATGGCAAGATTTGCTGATCACTTCAAAAGGCATTACTTTTGACTTAGGCTTCAATCAGCAGAACTTGTTTTGTTAGCCGTTGAAATGAACCCCCTTGCATGTTCAGTGGAGATGGGATGGGATGGGATGGGATGGGATGGGATGGGATGGGATGGGATGGGATGGTATGGTATGGTATGGTAGGAATGTGCCCACCAGCCCTGTCCTTCCTGAATGGAGATGCTCACTTGTCATGCATTCATTGTTAGTGAGAAAGGGGCCCTACATGTCTATGAGATCTACACCTCCAGAGATTATACGAGTCTACCATTCTTTCTCAAAGAGGTAGATTTTCTGCAGTCTGAAAAGAGGAATATAGGAAACAATGCTTTGATTCTGATGCTAACAGATGCCAAAGCTGCTTCACCCACCTTGAAATCGGCTGTTTTGTTTCAGCACTATATATTTTTTTTGGGGGGGGGAGGCAGGGTGAGGTGAATTTCTTTTGGCAGGGGAGAAGAATAGGAGTGGCTGCCATGTTGTTTTTCTCTGCAACACCCGCTCCAAGATTCTTATTTAAATTTTGGGAAATTCAAAATGGCTGCTGCCAAAGTAAATGGCCAACTCCTTTGCCAGTCACTGGAGGCCACCATTATAGTAGACAGCAGTATGGGTTGCCATATCTTGAAGAGCAAAAAAGATGATGACCCTAGCCGCTGCTAGCCCAAGCCAGGGAAAGAGGTGCCTGGGCATGGGCTTGAGGGGCTGGTACCTGGCAGCTGTGGCATGCAGAGCAGCCTGTGCCTGAGCCTGATCCCCAAGAATTGTTATTTCCTTTAAAATGTAAAAATCCACCTTGATGGGCATGTTTGCCCCCCAAAAGAGGGCATGTCCAGGTTTTCATGGACGTTTGGCAACTTTAGCATATTCAGAATTTATTTTAGGGGGGCAGGCTTTATGGTGGGCAGGACCAAGATATCTGTGATGCAATTGGTCAGTTAGTTAAGTATTTCTATTTATTTACAGGATTTTGGAGTGGCAGTTGTCCCCCTGTATCTCCCTGGCTACGCCCATGACAGCAGTGGAATAACTACAGACCAATACACCTTTCTACAGAGTGGGTGGATCATTCCTTCAACAACTCCAAGGTAGCAACTGAAGCAGACTTGTTAAAAAGATTACCTCACAGTGTATCATTCCACGCAACAGTATTCTTATTCCTGAACAGTAGTCAAAAAGCCAAACCAAACCCAAAGGTGTCGGGTCAAAAATTCAAACCAAACCCAAAGGTACTTTTAGTAAAAAGTTTAAAAGAAGAAGGAGTCACGAATGAACCAAAGCGTTCTAAGCATGTCCAATCTGAAGTCAGGCCCATGAAGTGTCAGTGGAATTATCTGGAGAAAGAGAACTGGGGTTGGGCAGTTTCTCCTTCAATTACTTGGGCAGTTTCATGGTGTTTGGAACAAATCCTTGCATCTTCCCCACCTTTAGTAGATGTGGCAGTTATGCATCCAATTCTCAGTGTGGAAGCATTTGATAAGTACTTTTGTGAAATGTGACACATTTCCACTTCAGGGGCTTGTTGGTGTAAATGAGACTGTCTTACCACCTCTTCCTGACTGCAGCCCATTCCATTCATGTTGGGTACCTGCATTCAGTTTTTCCCCTCCACACCCAAGGGTGCTGCTAACACAGTGGTTTGACTTCACCCTGGAGGCACACTCCATTGTCTCTCTAGACAGATCGATGCCAACAACTGAGGGAGAAGTTGTATTTTGTGTTTCTGTCTTGTGTTTTTATGTTGTGAATCTCAGCAGAACCTCATTGCATGAGTAGCCTTCCTATATCATTCAATAATTTAATGCCCTAATCTTTATTATCTTGCTTGGAAAGAAGCAATTTCAATATGGATTATTTTCAAGTATGTTGGTACAACTCATACTACAAATATTGTAACTTTTGCAAGGTTACAGCATTTTGGAATGCAAAGATGAATAGCGTTGTTCATCAGTTATACAATTATGGGCTTTAAAAGTGAAAGTTTAACAGCTACTCTTTGAACATATACAGAAAATTAAAAACGAAAAGCAACCAAAGATGGCCGTGGGGAGGGATATGTTGACCTGAGATTATATGCATGCTTTGAGATGAACAGTGTTCTTTTATTACTAGTTGCTGTTTTATTTTTAAAAGAACATTTTATTAACTATAAATCATGTTCATGTATGCAACCTACCTGGTAAAGGTAAAGGAACCCCTGACCATTAGGTCCAGTTGCGGACGACTCTGGGGTTGTGGCGCTCATCTCTCTTTATTGGCCAAGGGAGCCGGTGTACAGCTTCTGGGTCATGTGGGTAGCATGACGAACCAGAGCAGCGCACGGAAATGCCTTCTATCTTCCCACCAGAACGGTACCTATTTATCTACTTGCACTTTGACGTGCTTTCAAACTGCTAGGTTGGCAGGAGCTGGGATCGAGCAACGGGAGCTCACCCTGTTGCAGGGATTCGAACCGCGACCTTCGAACCGCAGATTCTGTGGTTTAACCCAGAGCGCCACCCACGTCCCTCCTAACCTACCTGGTAGTAAATGTAAAAAAGGTAAAGGTAAAGGACCCCTGGACAGTTAAGTCCAGTCAAAGGCAACTATGAGGTGAGGCGCTCATCTCACTTCAGGTCAAGGGAGCCGGTGTTTGTCCACAGACAGCTTTCCGGGTCATGTGGCCAGTATGACTAAATTGTTTCTGACGCAACGGAATACTGTGATGAGTACCAGAGCACATGGAAACGCTGTTTCCCTTCCTGCCACAGTAAGAACCTGACTGCTCTTGACAGCTAAGGTACAAAAGTTTGTTCTTCATAGAAATAACTCCAGCTCTATCCCAAGAGTCTTCAAATTGACTAGTACCTTTCTGAGAACTCCTGTCATCCTGTCACAAATTCAGAACAGGCAGGAAGGGCAGTTGTGGGTGTCTGGTGTGGCAGAACAGGGTCAGATCTAGAAAGGCCTTATAAAAAATTAAATGAATAGTCTGTATCTGCCTGACAGGTCCTTAAGTGGCAGAGCCACAGTTTTGCTTGAGATTGGTTGACAAAATAAGTGTCACTTTATGACAAAACCAAATGCCAGAAATAATCGTGTTGGGTTTTGTGATCAACTGGAAAGCATTTTTGACGGTCCATTTCTTTTCTAGTGATGTTGGATTCGTGAACACCTGAAACATGCAATGGTTTGTTTTTTAAAATAGCACAAATGGGTGGGATGACCTGGTTTTATACTTTCCAAATTTACTTTTTTAAAAAATTAAAAACAACTGGCCTTGACTTCATTCAGTTGATTTTTCCATAAGCAAAGTAATGCAGTGCACTGCTCTCCCATACTCACAGCAGTCTATTGAGAAAACGGATTGATTCCTCAATTCATATATATTAAATATTCACACGGTTGCAAGAAATGGATTGATTGCACTAGTGGCATGTTCCTAGTCACAGCCACAGCATACATTTAAAGCACATTTAAAGTAGCTCCGTGAGAGGTAAACTACAGTTCCCAGGAGGCTTTGGGGGAACTCATGTGCTTTAAATGTATGGTGTTGATGTGACTCCTATTAAGCATAATGTGTGTTTTTAGTGGTATATTTAGTCCTGGAGATACTCTCAGCTCAGTAGAGTTTTGTCTCTACTGTGTACCATTCTGATGCAGAGATTAAGGGACAACGTAACACAATGCTCAGCTGGGGCAAAGCAGCCAAAAAACAGGAGCCATAGACCAAGCTAGTTAGGACTGAAGAGCGAGTCTATTATTAGTGGACACTCAGGATCAAAAAGCAAGCCTGGACTGAACGACAATCAAAGGATGCAACCCCACACCAGAGCTTAGGAATACTTTGTTACCCGAGCAAAACTTAACTAGAACAGGAACTCTCATATTCCTTCCTATCAACCTAGGAGGATCCAGTGGACAGTCTGGTTTGGCACAGTCAGTCCAGAATTTGAGATTACTTTGCTGAGAAGCTGCCACCTGCAACTCAGTGGATACAGTGATCTGCTGCCCCCAGATCCCAGCAGCTCCTGATAGTACAGCTGCCCATGACTGTAGAAAATTCATGCAAAATCCCATCAATGAGATTCATAGCCTGACCTGAAAAAGGTTAGACCAGGGGTAGTCAACCTTCTCATACCTACCACTCACTAATGCATCTTTCTTGATGGTAAAATTTCCTTACCGCACACCAGTGCTGCAGTAACATGTGCCGCAGAACCCCCCACCGCCCACCTGGAATCCTGAAACGCCCACTAGTGGGCAGTAGGGACCAGGGTGACTACCCCTGGGTTAGACTTAGAGAATGGTCAATGAATTTAGCTCAGTCTAAAGGCCACTTGACCTTTTCACTACTTCTCCGAGATTGTCACAAAGTTTCCTAATTGGGATAGATTTCTCTTTCTTTATAATGCATTCACCTGTCGGCTAGGACAGCTTGGGGCTCTTTTCATGCATGTTAATAATGCCAGGCAGGGGAGGAGCCTGCTGTTGTCATGCAGCTCTCTCCCCCCCCCCACTTCACATGTTTACGAAAGCCCTCTAATGTCTGAAAAGGACAAAGGACGTACTTCTAATGTGACAGTTGTCATTACCATGTAATCATCCAAGTCGCTCTACCAGGCATGTCCAAAGTCCGTTTTGGATTAGGGTTGCTGTGCCCATTAGAACCAAAACAGTATTAATAAAAATGCAGAACATAAAACACCATTAAAAAGGAATGTACTTCATTATACAGAATAGATTAACGCTCTTCAAACACATCACTTTGGCCTAATATTAGGGTTTAAACAGTAAGTGAGAATTTAGTTCTTGGTTTTAATGGGAATTTCACCAAGTTTAAACACATTCTCAGATAAACAGAATGCCCTCAAAAGTACATCCTTTAAATATCTTCATTTGATTATGTCTTCTTCTATACTATGAGATAGTGGTGATGAGGAGATCAACCTTTCTGTACACACTTTTCTTGGGTTCTCTGTTCCCCCCAAGGAAGCACAAACAGAATTTTCTTCCAGGCATTCCCCCGCCCCCATATTCTGTTTTTTATTTGTGATTTCGTTTCTCTCTCCTCCTCTCTCCCTCTTCATATGGAGCAAAGTGAAATTAAGGAGCGGGGGGGGGGGCACATTTGAAAGAAGAAAGGCTTGGAAAGAGCTCATGTTTTCCAAGAGTCTGCTACAGCTGTTAATTTGTGGAAAACCTCAGTGGAAAGTAAGCAAGATGGCAGCATCATTTTACATGAGAATTCGGAAATGGCCGAATTCCAGACCTTGGCTGACTCTGGGACTTGGCTTTCATTGCCAAAGCTTCAACTGGTGTGATGCCATTTTACAGATAATGTTGATGCAGCTGTAAAGGACTCTGATGTTCTTCTTCAGTGTGGATTTTTTTTTGCTATACACTCAAATTGAAGTCTCATTGAATTGTGGTGTTTGTCTTTGCTCAATAGATTATGGTGAAAATGTTTGAGAGAGAAAATGAAAATAGGGTTTATTTTTGTTGTTTACAGAGACTGGCTCTATCCAGACCTCAAGTGTCATGAACTTTGGCAAAGTTCTGAGGCAGATTTGAACTTTGTGGCTTGGGTAATTTTCAGCATCTCTCTAACATACACGTACTAAAAAATGTTTTCTGCACCCTGTATATGACTTGTGTGTTCTGATGTGCTAATGTTTGCTTTTCAGATGAGATTTTTCTTAAGGACTCAGCTTTAGCCAGGGAGTGAGGGGAAGGCAACAATTAGCAATTTGCTGCCTTTTCATGACACTCAGAATCAGCAGCTTCACTCCATAGAGAGCCAGTGTGGTGTAGTGGTTAAGAGTGGTGGACTCGTAATCTGGTGAACTGGGTTTGCTTCCCCGCTCCTCCACATGTAGCTGCTGGGTGACCTTGGGCTAGTCACACTTCTCTGAAGTCTCTCAGCCTCACTCACCTCACAGAGTGTTTTTAGTGGGGGAGGAAGGGAAAAGGAGATTGTTAGCTGCTTTGAGACTCCTTAGGGTAATGATAAAGCAGGATATCAAATCCAAACTCCTCCTCCTCCTCCTCCTCCTCCTCCTCCTCCTCCTCCTCCTCCTCTTCTTCTTCCATAGGACAAGCCTGATGGAACAGTTTTGCTGAGCCACTTCCAACCAAATATGTGGGGAACAGGATAATAAATACAATTATTTCTTATTTATCAAAAATACTATATCCCATTGTATAGCTTTGAGAAACTCTCAGGGTGGCTTGCAAAAGCTTCTCAAAATACAATCACATTCACCTACTACAGGAACAGAAATGACATGGCGTCCATATAAAACCAACATTGAAGAATGCATTTGCAAACAGACCACTCATTCATACCAGTGGTTCAAAAGAATCAGGACATCAATCTGCCCACTTTCCCTAATACAGTCTTCAAGTCTGACAGTGCCTCAGGCTTGTTTCCCATTGCTTCACTGATATTTGCATCCCTGTATCACCACCACCTTTGTCTCAAGCAGCAGCTCAGTTGGTCAAAGGCAAGGAAGGCTTTCCACAGCTAGGAACCAGTCTTGCTCATTAAAGTAGTCTGGATATGGGCAACCTACGGCACAGAATTTGCAGTGTCAGGCTGCACAATTGACTACTTGTTGGCAGCCTACAGCCAGGTGTGCTGTCCAACTGCTCTGCCGTCGAACTTGTGCTAGGGATGACAATATGGCCAAAGTCAACCAAAGGCAAAACAAGAACCTGCTCTTTATTTTGTGACATCAGTGGCTCACCATTGTGGGATCTTCACAAGGAAGGCAAATAACACATCATGGATGCCTGCCATGATCTTTGCCATATATGGGGGGGGGGATCATAATTTTTTTTATACTGCTTGATTTTAAAAATAATGAGGTGTGAGGCTAGCGATGTCAGAGGTGATCCACACACACCCTATGATTTTATGATTTAGTTGCTGCTGGAGCAGCATGAGACTCAGCCACAGAGGAGCGTAAGAATGAAATCATAAGAGGAACACATACAAATATTGTTCCCCACCCTAATTGTTTACTTGCCTTATGAAGTTAAGCCAAACACTGATTAATCTTGTGTAACTGGCACATTTCCACTCACCTAGCCTCAAAAGAGCAAATTTCAACCCAAGGTGAAACACTCTGCTTTATTTTTTTACTTAACGTGTTCTAGAGCTGAGCTCTGGCATCCAAAATAGGCTCTGCTGCTCAGCCTGAGGCCCTTTCAAGATGAGAACCCCTTCTTCTTCCTAGATTCTTTTGATGGTAAAGATCAGGCTAAAATAGAAATAGGCCACCACTTGCTAGCAGCACAATTTAGGATGTGGTTGCCAATGTGTTCTCAGAAATAGTGTTATTAAAAATATTTTTGTTTTGCCTTTCCATCAAAGACACTGAAAGCTGCTTGGGACATCATTAAAGCAATAAAAATAATCTTGGATTAGGGCTGCCGACTTGTGAAATACGTCTCTGGGTAGGCCCTAGAGCCGAGTTTCTTTGGGTCCAGGGACAGAGCCTCAAACACATCTAAAGGCAGAGATAGAAGAAAGACGGCCAGCACAAAAGGATCTAGAGCATGCAGCTTTCCTTCTTTTTAAGAAAAGCTGGCCAAAGAGAAGGAAATGGCCTCAAACCTTTCTTTTATGGCAACTGGCACAAAAGGAGGGGGAGGAAGCTGGACATACCCTCTTTTTCCTGATTCATTGGCAACCCAACCCTGGACTATCCAATTCACGTTTCATCAACACCTGCTGCCTATCCACCATCGCAGCCATGATAAGGAAAGAGTGTGAACTGACTCTAGTCACTCATAACCATACCTATGGTTGCATCTAGAATCATAGAATCATAGAATCATAGAGTTGGAAGAGACCACAAGGGCCATCGAGTCCAACCCCCCTGCCAAGCAGGAAACACCATCAGAGCACTCCTGACATATGGTTGTCAAGCCTCTGCTTAAAGACCTCCAAAGAAGGAGACTCCACCACACTCCTTGGCAGCAAATTCCACTGTTGAACAGCTCTTACTGTCAGGAAGTTCTTCCTAATGTTTAGGTGGAATCTTCTTTCTTGTAGTTTGGATCCATTGCTCCGTGTCCGCTTCTCTGGAGCAGCAGAAAACAACCTTTCTCCCTCCTCTATGTGACATCCTTTTATATATTTGAACATGGCTATCATATCACCCCTTAACCTCCTCTTCTCCAGGCTAAACATGCCCAGCTCCCTTAGCCGTTCCTCATAAGGCATCGTTTCCAGGCCTTTGACCATTTTGGTTGCCCTCCTCTGGACACGTTCCAGTTTGTCAGTGTCCTTCTTGAACTGTGGTGCCCAGAACTGGACACAGTACTCCAGGTGACGTCTGACCAGAGCAGAATACAGTTGCACTATTACTTCCCTTGATCTAGATGCTATACTCCTATTGATGCAGCCCAGAATTGCATTGCCTTTTTTAGCTGCCGCGTCACACTGTTGGCTCATGTCAAGTTTGTGGTCAACCAAGACTCCTAGATCCTTTTCACATGTACTGCTCTCAAGCCAGGTGTCACCCATCTTGTATTTGTGCCTCTCATTTTTTTTGCCCAAGTGCAATACTTTACATTTCTCCCTGTTAAAATTCATCTTGTTTGTTTTGGCCCAGTTCTCTAATCTGTCAAGGTCATTTTGAAGTGTGATCCTGTCCTCTGGGGTGTTAGCCACCCCTCCCAGTTTGGTGTCATCTGCAAATTTGATCAGGATGCCCTTGAGTCCATCATCCAAGTCATTGATAAAGGTATTGAATAAGACGGGCCCAAGACAGAACCCTGTGGCACCCCACTAGTCACTCTTCTCCAGGATGAAGAGGAACCATTGATGAGCACCCTTTGGGTTCGGTCTACATAAAGTCGAATACACAAATGGAAACAATAAGTGTTCTGCACAAAGCAGAAGCAACAAATGGTCAGTAGGAAGACCATATTGCTGTCAGTTGGTGCACAGCACCAATGTATTTGTACAGTGAGAGACAATGTGATGTCTCCTTGACCACCTGTTTGTGGATTGTGGATTGTGTATTGTGGATATGCATACATATATCCTGGGTGTGTTATGTGCATTGACTGGTCCCTTCTATGCACAGGTATTGTTGGCGCAATGTTGTGATTTGTGGATGTTGTGGGAATGTTGCTTGGGAGTGTCATGTTACTTACCAGTTTTATTCTGCTATATATTTTGCTGTTGAGACGACATAGGGTTTCGGACTACTACACAGATGTAAGACCAGCCTAACTGTGGTCTAGCAGATGCCAACATAGCAAGCAGAACACAGGATAGGGCTGCTTGGGCAGTAGAGAATGCAAGGAATGTAGTCTCAGCAACACAGAGAGTCCTCTAGCCTCATTCCGAACAACAGCAGAGATCAGGAGGGCACCAGCATGTCAAAAGCAGTCCCTCATCCATACAATGGGTGGAGGACAGAAAATTAGGCACCATGTTGGTTGTGTTTTTTTACACAGATAAAGATCTCACAATGATTATTGTAAGTCTTCTTACAATTAATGTTACAAGCAGAATCCCATTGTGAGCAGGAAGATGCTGGGGTCATGCAATTACCATAAATCACACTCCCCCCCCCCCCCTGAATGCGCAGATACAAGAATGCTTGATCTGTATTCTGGCATGTAAGAGTGAAGCAGCCCCATATTACATCACACACAGATGCAGTTATAATTTAATCATTTGTTGTTGTGAACTTAGAGGATGAGGGTGGGCGACACACACTATCCAATGCCCTTTCTCCCACCCCTTATTATGGTTATTTACACTATTGTGTGCAGCTGCTTAAGTCAGCCGCAGATATCAGGATAAATACACAGTTTAGTTTACAAGATTAATGTTCTGTGTTCAGATCTCCGTATTGCTGTTTGGCAACACTGATTACTATTGGCACTGGGCTGCTTAGCAGAGCACAGGATCAAAATGTCATTCCAGTCTGTATCTCAATGCATTATGTCATCCCCTGTGGATGTACTCGTATCCTTTCCAATAGTTCTCCTAGGGAATAACCTAATCTACAACGTTACACATCTGGTGGTGAGACTACATGATGCTCACAGATCTAAACTTGGATCCCGTCTTTGGTTCCCACATCTGAGTAAAACTTGTTCATGTATTTTAGGAAATTATGGATAATAAAATATTGAAAAACAATAATCTTCCCATCCTGCACAAGTCAGTGAGTGATAAACTCAAGACACATGACTGAAATACGCATGCCATGGCACCATCTCCTTTGCAAGCTGAAATCTTAATGCCTGAATGTAAAACCAGAGGCTTCCTGTTCTGATACTGCATGGTGTGTGTTTTTGTGGGGTGTGTGTGCTGTTGTTTTGAGGGATGTGATGCCTTCTCTGTTATTGTCATCAGTGTTTATGGCAGAGAAAGAAATGGATCATGCAACAAAACATTCCATGCAAAGCATTAAGTCTTGTCATCTATCTGATTGCAAAGCCTTTTCTGACTTGTGTGGGAAGTCTGTGCACTGAATAATAGCAGGACATTTTCCAGGTTATGAATCAATGGAAACCAGCACCCCAATGGATCTTCAAAGTGAAATGAATATACCACGAGTGCATATACTAAACGTGGGTTTCTTTACCCACAGATGTGGTGTGGTTATTGGTCTCATTTTTTAAAAAAGGTAAAGGACCCCTGACAGTTAAGTCCAGTTGCAAACGACTCTGGGGTTGCGGCACTCATATCACTTTACTAGCCAAGGGAGCTGGCGTTTGTCTGCAGACAGTTTTTCTGGGTCATGTGGCCAGCATGACTAAGCCGCTTCTGGCGAAACCAGAGCAGCGCATGGAAATGCCATTTACCTTCCTGCCAGAGAGGTACTTATTTATCTACTTGCACTTGACATGCTTTCAAACTACTAAGTGGGCAGGAGCTGGGACTGAGCAACGGGAGCTCACCCCATCACGGGGATTTGAACCACTGACCTTCTGATCAGCAAGCCCAAGAGGCTCTGTGGTTTAGACCACAGCGCCACCCATGTCCCTTATTGGTCTTATTTAGCTCATGGCTAATACATTCCCATAAAGACCTCACAAATGGAAATATTTGAGTAGCTCAAGAACAAATGATGGCAGCAATAGGGTTCATTTCATTGGTCAGAGTCTTACAACTTCAAGGAGCATCCAGAGCTCAGCATCTGATTTGCACGCAGAAGGTTCCAGGTTCAGTTCCTGGCATCTCCAGGCTGGGCTAAGGGAGAACACTGAGCTAGAGGGGCTGTTGTTCTGATTCAGTATTTGTCAGCTCCCATGGTTCCTAGTCTCATTCCCACCTTGTTGCAAATGCCTTGTGGAAATGACCTGCCAAGAGCCCAAATCCATCCCTTGATCCAGGCTTGCTGGTGACCAATCTTTATCTTGACTGTGACTGTGTCTTAAATGATGGAGCTAAATGCATAAGAATTAGTTGGGCTATTTTTCTTACTATTATATTATTTAACAGTATTTTTTGTTTCTTCTTAATGATATACATATATATAGAGGTAAAAAGGAAACACTTCTCTTCAACCCCAAATTAAGCTTTATTTAAAAGAACAAAATGAGCACTCAAAGATTTTCATACAATATTCATTAAATTTATGTGATTTCTTCAATATTTTCTTTAAGAAAATCATTGATTAACCTGTCATAGTACCATCCTGCAGTACAGGACTTTCAGTCACGGAAACTGTTGAACTTGTTAAATGCTCTTGAAACAAAGTGCAAAACATTTAATTTTTCACTCATTGCATCAATATGGGAAATGTTAAAAACAGTTTAAGAATTGTCTCAGCAATTGGAAACATGGCAATTTAAATCACCAACTATGAGGGAGACTTTGATGATATAAAGTCCTAATTGTTGACAAAAAAAAATACAGGAAGTGTCACAATACATCTTCAAAAACAACAGAATCAATGTCCTCTGAGTACATATCCAGTAATTTTTGGATGCTGTTGCCTGTTTTCACACTGTCAGTGTTCTTTCCAAAAAGCACCTGGAATAAGTCCAAAATTGAATTTGAAGCATCTTTTCTTTTTTCCAGCTGTACAACTAAGGCCACATTCACACCATACATTTAAAGCACTAAGACACCTCTTCAAACAGCTAAGGCTTCCCACAGGGAATTATGGGAACTGTAGTTTGTTGAGGGTGCTGAGAGTTTTTAAGAGACTACAATTCCCAGAGTGATTTAACAATCAGTGCATCTTCATGGGAAATTCTACACCCATAGGCAAACACACACCTACCTCCGTTCTCCATTCATGCTAGCAGAATTAATTACATTGGTACCTCGGGTTACAAACACTTTGGGTTACAGACTCCGCTAACCCGGAAGTAGTACCTCGGGTTAAGAACTTTACCTCAGGATGAGAACAGAAATCGTGCAGCAGGAGGCCCCATTAGCTAAAGTGGTACCTTAGGTTAAGAACAGTTTCAGGTTAAGAACGGACCTCCCAAACAAATTAAGTTCATAACCAGAGGTACCACTGTATATCACAAGGCAATAACACATTCTCACCAAGCAAGAGCACTCAAGAGACGTGCAAAGCAGGTCAGTGAGGGGTGGGTTCAGATTGAGAGCCTGGGAATAACTAGGAGCTACCTCACAGGTTTGTTGTGAAGACAAGAGCAACATAAAAATTCCAAAGCATTCCAATGCTTTCATGTTTAAAGATGTCTCTATCAATGGGACAGCCCACACTCCAAAAACTCGAAGGGGAAAAAAAGCAATTTCTCTTTGTTGCTTAAAGAAACAAAACAAAAAACAAAACACCCTCCATTATAGGAAGAGCTTGGGATAAAGAAATATGTCTGTCCCTCTTATATATTTTCTGGCAACCAATAATAATAATAATAATAATAATAATAATAATAATAATAATATGTTTGTTTTAAAGAAAAGGAAACATAAACGATTACCCAGAGTTAACTTGTCTCTGGCCTCTAGTCTGGAGAATCTCTTTTATGAAGTAAATATTTATGTGTTCGGATTCCCTGCAGGCCTGAATAATTATTTAGCACATGGCAAGTCAGGCCTGCAGGATAAATCTGCTCTAGCCGCCAGCAATGGAGGAAATGCATTTTCCAAAATCCTCTGCTAAACCACCAGAATCAGAGAGACACCAAGCCAAAAAACATTCTTTTCAACGAGAGCCTGCTAAAGCTGTTGGGAAACAGGATCTTTTGGAAAGAAATTGGCTTTTCTCCCTTTGCTGGTTTTATTTCTCCTTTAAGTCTGCAGTAGTGGAATGAGTGAATTATTTCCTGGGGCAGCTGCTGTGAAGCATCACATATTTTATTCTCTGGACTTGTAAAATAAGCAAATCAAAGAGAGAAAGTGGCAGGTTTTTAAGAATTCCTGGAAACTGGGCCGCACTTGGTATTTCTTGGTCCTTTTGTTGACATGTGCCAGACGTGTCCATCTCTTTTGTCAGTTTCTGGGGGTCTCCTACCTGCCCAATACCCCATCCTTCTTAATAAAAATAATAAGAGACAATATAGACCTGTGATACAGGGCCTCCAGGCAGTCTGGAGAAAGGAGATAAATTGAGGACAGAAGAGTGGTGGTGGTGGTGGTGGTGGAATACTCAGCACTCCTGGGAGGGATGGAGGAAATAGATAAAAACTGCACACCTGTGTTAAGGGCCTTGCAAAATGAACCTGGCCTTGCAAAATGAACTTCTAACCATGCCAGAGCATGCTTTCTACAGCAAGCATATGCTTACAAAGTAGTTCATAAAAGTGGTAGGAGGGTTTTGCTTTCAGTTCTGTTTCTCTGAAAAATCCATTAATATACAAATATGCCATATTGCTTTGTCAGACTCATATCTATAAAATTACCTTGCTACCCAGCTGATCAGAGGCCCTCTTCTACAGATACCACCACATCAGGAGGTATGTTCTACATGATGTTAACATCGGGCCTTTGGTGTGTTGACACCTCCCTTTTGGAACTCCCTCCCATTACATATCCGACAGGCAGCCATCTCTGTGGTATTTTTGGCGCCTACTAAAGAGCCTTTTTAAGTGGAGACTTTTATCCCAATCTTGGAATTTGTTTTTACGTAGTTTTCACTGTTGATATTTGCATTGTTAAATGATCCTCAGGGTGTTTCCCAACTCTACAGTTCTATGATTCTAACTCAGATAACCAGGAATTAAAGGAGCTGAAACAAAAGAAGCTAAGCGTTCTCTAATTTTTCATAACAGGCATTACCTTTTCGTATAGGAAAGGTATCCATTTTAGAAGTTTGTACCAGGCGCAGAGGAATTATGCTTGCTTGTTAGTCAGTTATCACACTTGGTTGCTTCTTTCTGCCTCAGCACAGGAAATGCCTGCAGGAACTAAGGAGATCAGGGATTTGCCATTCTTGCGGGACTTGGTAAATTTGGGTTTCACTCAGGCTTCTCATATTTCTATTCTTAAATTCTGTTCTCCACATTTCTACATCAGTTTGTGAATTTCTTTTTGAAGTCCTCATGAAAATTCATCAGCAGTTTAGTGCAAAATCCTAACACACACAGTTTTGTAAGCAATGTTGCCTACTATAATGCATTTTTAAAATCTTATTTTCACTAATGTATGCATTTATATGCACACGTTCCCCTCACATATTCATGTTTGTACACATTACTTGGCTGGAGAACTGTATTGCAAAATTCAGAGGAGCATGAATTTTGAAAGATGGCTGTAATTTGGTTGGCCTATTGTTTGGGAAGGTGTTAATTAGGTAAGCCCGCATTTAAACATGAACTGAAATGAATTTCTCCCCATCCCTACTTGTCACACAAGGAAGCACACATCTGTAAGTGCTGTGCTCATTCTCTCCTCCGTATAGATACTGGAAAATAAGTTGCCATAAATATATAAACCCACAATTTAGTTTCAATTTCCCCTGAACAAGTCTCTTTCCCCCACCCCAATTCTCAGGCTTTGGTAATGTGTACATGTTGTCTTCCACATGTTTGTGCCCTTGGTCAAAGCTCCAAATTGTACTGGATATTTTATTCTTTTTTATTCAGCTTGCTTCCATTCTATGTGTAACTTCTTGATGTAAAAAACAAATAAGGGATTTGGAGTGAGTTTGTTATTTGGTTGTGGAAATGGGTCCAGACAGCCACTTTTTTAAAAAAACTGCAACAGCCTTATAGTCTTTCCTACGTGATTAATTGTTACCTAAAGTTCTCTAGTTAACAAGATCCTAGTGGGGGCAATTATATGGAAACATCCAGCAGAGTGCATTAATTTCTTTTTTTAAAAAATGCAACAGAACAATGAGGTAGGGGGAATAATGTAAGAAACAGTATGAGAGGTTGCATACAGGAAATTAAAAGGCTCATGCTGTTTCAAGAGGAGTGTATTCCTCCTTATATTGTGGTCCTTAAGGAAGCTGGAATTCTCAGGGGCCACCATTATAGAGATCAAATGACTTGTAAAATGAGTTGGATAATGTTTTCAGTGTTGAATTAAAATCCCATTGAATTAATCAATGGCTTCATTCTTCCGTTTTACAACGTATTTATTAAAGCAATGGGTTGTCCTAAATTCTGTGCCCACACGGAGAGTTAACAGCACTGACTGAGGTCCCATTCAGTTTCCTGTGGTTCAGTGCATCGCCCCCAGGAAAATATCGAAGGCATGATTCAATGTGTGGCCTCTGAAATCACAGTGACATGTTTACAATTGAGCTCCTCACCAAGGTAAACTGGCATTCTTCCTGTCCTGTCAGTGGAGTGACATGATTTATGACTTACTATCTTAATCTTTCCAGCTGAACTCTGAAGTTAAATTTGTCAGGAGGACTTTGGACATCTGTTAGTCATCAGTTGATATGTGGTACAGACAGCTAATTTCCATTCAAACAATATTCAGAATGAAACATATTACAGTGACCTGAAAGAGGAAATCCCAGTTGGACAAGTGGGGAGGGGGAAGGAGGAAGAACAGCTCTGCAATTTATGTATTTTAGAATTGCAAGTCTTCTGGATAAACTGTGCTCCTTAAATACATATTTAGGAGATGAATCCAAAGGCCTAGCAAATGCTAGTTGATGACAACATAGGTTGGTGAAGAAAGTTCTGAGGAGAGACATTCACTAAGAGTACGCAAAAATGTCTCCCACCCTTGGTCGCTGCACTGAGTATTTGTATCTGATATAATTTCCATTGTACCTACTTTCCCTTATATAACCAGCATGCTTAGCTCTAGTTAATGCATGAAGGGGTTACAACCATATTGTAAACTGTTTTGTCAGACTCGACTAGGTCACGCCCCCTCTCGATGAGTGATGAAGGGTCAGCAATTTCTGTTTGTTCACTCTTTTCCACCATGTGAATCTGGCTAGAGAAAATGTCTGGACTGATCACTACAAGCCCAGACCACTTGTTTAGAAACATTTTACCAGGTTTTGTAACTAAGCTTTCCTGCCTGTGTTTTCTTGCTGCTGTATGGAAAAGCACATAAATCTGACCTTTGAAAAGTTTGTAAGTAAACCATTTTTTTTAAATTTACCAAGCTGTGTGGTCTTTTCTGTGCTATAGGGAAAGCTTTGAAAGCAACTTTAAAAGGGTATATTTTAAAGGTCTAACAGCCCATATTTCCACTTGCTGCATGTTTTGTAATTTTAAACCTCTGCCGGGGCTCACTTACCAGAGAGCGCTTGCTGGAGACTGCATCTAGGGATCAAGGGAAATCTTCTTTAAGTCAATAATAACTGACACTTTTGTATAAAAGTAGAAGTGTTAGAGAAGAATACCTCAAATTGCATGTTTTAAACTTAAAAAGTTTCTTTCTGTTGTGGTGAAATATGAGCTGAATCTTATGTTTACCAGGCACTGATAGCCGTGGTGTGAGGAATAGTCTTGTCATAAAGCTTCTCTCAAGATTTCCCAGTTGTGTAAGCTGTTGGAACAGTATGCAAAGCAGCATTTGGAAACTGCTAAACCACTAAGCTAATAAAATAACCAGCCTTTATGTTTCTGAGAACAAGGAGGAATGGATGGGGGAAATGCTCAAAGCAAACAAGGCTGCTGAAAAGAAGCTGTTTTTCTGTGTAGACATGTGCTGGAAGTCAGGCATGTTGAAGATCACACTGACTGATGATCCTGACTCTCCTACCTGTATTGCTCATTTGTAGAGGGTCACTTTCTCAGATTCATTGCACCGTCTCCTATAGGTGGAATAATAATACTGGCCTATTTTGCAAGGTTGTTGTAGAGATTATAAACAAAGCAATCCCTGTGAGCTCTTTGAAATGCTGAATAAATGCTAAGAATTACTATTAACTCTTTTAGGATGAAGGGAAACCACCAGAAAGTGACCCTAAGCCTCAACATTTCCCCCTAGAATTTAAGGCTGCTTTCTCCCCTGTGGCCCATTTCTATCAATATTTCCTGACGTTTCATTCCATGCTGGAGTTCAGCACAATGTGCCAGCAATAACTGCATTCTGTGTTTATTCACACTTCAAACGTTTGACTGTGATAGCTCAGCAGAAAAAAAGTTGCATGTTTATATCCATGGCTTTATGACAAACAAATATTTTTACTGCTAACTCAGACATTTCAGGACGTTGTACTTAGCTGTAGTCCTACAGGGGAGCAGCACTCCCCTCTAACAGCAAGAATGGTGATAAACAGTCATACAGTGGTACCTTTGTTTACGAACGCTTCAGGTTATGAGCTCCGCTAACCTGGAAGTGGCTGCTCCTGGTTGCAAACTTTGCCCCAGGATGCGAACGGAAAGAGCGGACCTCCGGAATGAATTAAGTTCGTAACCAGAGGTACCACTGTACTTGTAAAGAGAGTGTGTGGGTATTCTGCATCTTGGGCCCACCATTATTGCCAAGTTGCAGGCAAAGGGGAAAGTGCGCATACCTCTGAATGGCGCCTGATAAATTGGCGCATGGGAAAGGTAACTGGTGTCCTGTGTCTGCCTGCATCAAGAGGGTTGATACCTAGGCTGTTTATACACCAGGGTGCTAATGCCCATATGGGTTGCACAGCTCCCGTTTTTCCATAGGTGCTTTTGTGCACTTTTATCCACACATGAGCACTTTCAATATAAATCTCCCTCCAAGTTTTCCATTCATGCTAGTGGACGGTGCTTGATGGGTTGTATCCATAGCCTGTGCATTGTCCACTCCCCTAAATTACTACTTCCCTGACCTCTGCAAGTTCTGGAAAACTGAGGTCCATGCACATAGGTGTTTGTTTAGCTGTGTGTATACACTTAAGGAAAATGTTTTGTCCATGGATTCAAGCAATAATGAACATTCACTAAAACATAGATGATGATGATGATGATGATGATGATGATGATGATAGAGAGATATAGATATAGATAGATGATAGATAGATAGATAACAAAACAGCAGGTAAAGAGCCAGGTGGTGTCAGGATGCTGTCAGTGGCTCCCAGCTGATTGCCCAGGAAAGTATAAAGACAAGGAAAAGTTTCTTACAATCCTTTTTTATTTCAATCTTTACCGAGAGAGGCTATAGAACCCAGACTCTTGGATAATGATGTTGTCCCGAGTGAATCTCCACCCTCCCACTTCCTCATTCGTCAATCTCATAGTCTCTCCTATGGATGCTGCTACATGCCCTCTGTCTTTGAACTCTTTGCTCTCCTACTTTTAAGGCTTGCCGGGTTCTGGGAGATGGAGGGTCTGGAATGCTTTCTAATGACAATGTGTCAGCTGGCTGTTGTTATGGCTTTCCCATTATTTCCCAACTTTCCCCCTCATCTGCCACTGAGCTGCCACCTCCCTCAAACCCTTGTTGTAAATCTATACTGTCTTCCTCTTCCTCCTCCCTGGAAGGGTCAGGCTGGAGAGGCGGTCTCTACCATTCCTCCTCCTCTGTCCAGCCCCTGACAGGTAGACAACAGCATCCCCAGATTTTTGGGTGCTCTGTGTGTTTGTATGTGTGTGTGCACAGGGACTTTGTCCCATTTAGAGAATGGAAGCTAGCATTCAAACCATTGTATTTTGTTGCATGAAATATACCCTTTGGGATTCCTTTCCAGCCCCCTCCCCACGTTTTGCTGGCTTGGCTGGGTTGAGGTTCTCCAAGTTTAAAATCGACCTCTATTTTATCTGCTCAGCACTGAACACATCATCGCCTCACCTCAGCTTGGGCTCCAATTGAAACGCTAGAATATTGGATAGTTGCTTTAAAGTACAAGCTTCATTTCACTTTGTTAATAAGTACCCACTTAATTATCTCTCTGTGTGTGAGTGTGTGAGTGTGTGCAATACTTGTCCTTGGCAAGGATTGGTTTTTGAGGGATTATACCTAGAGGAAAAGGGTGTAGGGCAATCCTGCACTATCACTTTCTTTGACGTGTCTGTTCTTGATAGATTAAAAAAACAAAATTGCACTGTTAAACAGACATCCTTATTTGCATTGCTGAGAACTTTGTGATTGCTCTATTATTACTAAAGAAAGAGTACCTTGCACTTCTGACAGCCAGGTGGTTGTGTTGCTTCATCTACTTCCATTATTTACTTGGCAGCATTTCAGGGGCATGTTTTCTTTGAAAATTGTGCAACACCTTAAGTCCCTTTAAGCTGAAAGCTATGTTGAAAGTTCTTGGTGCCTCTTGAAAGTTAACCCATGAGACTTGGGAGGCTTGAGTTTGCACTAGATTCTTGTTCAGAAGCTGTTATGGGCTGGCTTGGCCAATCTCTCCCTCTATGCCAATTGGTCCTCTATGGCTGCCTCTGTAATCATGGCAACAACATGAAAAAAGGTGCTAAAACAGCCTCTTAAGCTGGCCAGATGAGTGTATACTTCTGTTCAGTTTACCCAAACTTAGCATGATTGAACATATTTTTAGGGCCTCAAGCACTTCTTTCTGAGGATTAAAAGATTCATTATGCTAAAGGGTTTATAATTCATATCCAAAAGGATCTTTCCCCTTCACTCGGAAGTAGCTTCTAATTTGATCAGGGAACAGGGTGGTGGTGGTGGTGGTGTTTAACCTTTTCTTTCACATTCTCTCCAAAGCCCTATTATTTCCAAAGGGTGGGGAGACACACAGAAGGCCACAGTTAGTATTATTAAAAATGCCCGTGGATAGATTCCAAGATATTTTGTATATGCCTTGACATACTGTTTGTAAGATAATATGACTGACTGACTGTTACAAAGAAGGGAATCGGCTTATCTAGATCTTGCTCAGCTGCGTGTGATAGTGAAAAAGGCATACTCCGCCTTAACTGAGTCTCTTGCTAGTAGTAGTCGTAGTATTAGTAGTATTGATTTTATTATATATACCCCACCCATCTGGCTGGGTTTCCCCAGCCACTCTGGGCAGCTTACAGCAACATATATAAGACATAGTAAAATATCAAAGATTAAAAACTTCATGATACAGGTGTGTTTCCTCTCCTCTGGGGGTTTGTGAGAGCATTGCATTGGATTCTCTCTCTCTCTCTCTCTCTCTCTCTCTCTCTCTCTCTCTCTCTCCTTATTTCTTTCTGCCTGGCATGATCTGAATGAAGATGTTTCTGGTATTTATAAAGCCACAATGAATTCTATCATTAATATTATCGCCTGTTCCCATGAGGTGTCTTCATGATTCCTCATAAACATTGTTTCATTAATGAAGACAAAGCATAAAAAGTAGAAAGTCAAACCCTAGTGCTTTCATTTTCTTGCTTCTGCATACCAAATAAATACCTAATAACAAAACATAGCCACCAATGTATCCATCTGCCTGCTAAAATATCAACTTTACTGCCCTGTTACTGCGTTGAACAACTTTGCTTGTATACACTGAGGACTGGGAACAATAGCATTTGGGGCTAGGCCCTCTGAAAAAATATTTTATTGTAAATTGGATGGAGAAACACATTTTTAATCCAAATCCCGCAAGGGGAATTAATATATGAAGCTGGCTTCTACTTCAGACTCTGCGTTGTAAGCATTTGTGTGTTCACACTAATGCAGAGAGAGAATAATGACTTTCTGCAGAAAAAAGAAAAGCTGTGTGGGCTTGCTTGCACCATGAACCTTCTGAATTAACTCTACACACTCATTCTGCAAGGCCTGTTCAGCTTGCATCTCAGGCCACCTTTCCCCTCTGCATTCACCAAGTGTTCTGAATGTGCTGTCCAAATGTTTGCTGGGGGCACACACAGATCCTCACACACAGGATCATTCAAATAGATATAACTAGGGATGGGAATTATGTTTCAGTCCCTATTTTAATGTGAAGCTACCTAATTTATACTTCCTGAAATAATATATGAACCTAAAAGCACCTATCTTTTGAAATTTGCAGTTTTCTGAATTTTGCAGTGGAGTTCTCCAACCAAACAATGTGTCCAAAAGTGCCTATGTTGTGGGAAATAGCATACAAAATACACAATATGGGGAAATTGCTTCCAAAATACTGATATTTGCATGTATGTACAAAATTGCACAGAAATGTGCAGAATTGCATTAAAGTTGTATAATATGAGAAATGCACACTAAAACACTGATGAATTTTCAC
Source organism: Podarcis gaigeae (assembly GCF_964106915.1). NCBI lineage: Eukaryota > Metazoa > Chordata > Lepidosauria > Squamata > Lacertidae > Podarcis > Podarcis gaigeae. The sequence goes on along the minus strand of NC_139680.1, from coordinate 76,084,505 downwards.
GAGGCCTTTTTAAAAAAAGTTTTCAAACTGATACAGAAAATTGCAGATTTGAATTTAAGACTGGAAACAAAAGTTATCAGATTTTTTCATCTCTGACCATAGCATACAGCATCTGCTTTGCAAGGAAAAGGTCTCAGTTCAATCTTCAACTGGGGCTGGGATAGATCCCTATAGGAAACTCTGAAGAGCTGCTATCAGTCAGTGTGAACAGTGCTGGATAGATGGTTCAGTGGTCAAACCCAGTATAAGGCTTGTTCCTATAGCCTGCTTCTGCACATGAGCATCTGTGGATCAGGGCCAGTGAAGCTAAGATTTCCAATATTTCAAGATTTCCCATTGAACTAGTGCAGTGTCGCAGTTAGAGTTTTCGTCGGACAGGATTCAAATCCCAACTCAGCCACAGTTTGGTGGGTGACTTGGAGTATTCATGATCTCTCAGCACAACCAGTCTCACAGGGTTGTTGTGAGGATTTAAGGGAGAGGGGAAGAACAATGTATGTTGCCCTGAGCTCCTCAGAGGAAAGGCAGGATATAAACGTTATACATAAATACCATTCTTGGATGGGGCTCTGCCAAGTTACAGGGGCTGCAACATCTTGCTTGCAGAATGGTTCACTGCCCCACCATGAAAATCTACTATTTATAAACTCACTGTTTATTTGTTGCTGGTCCAATTAATGTCAAAGAATATGCTGTTCAGAATGCCTCTCTCTGAAGACAGTTGGCTTCTGCCAATATTTTTTGTTTAAGATTGGGGCAGTTTACAAACACATGCTGAAATGTTCGGTTTGCAGAACGTTGACCTGCCAATGCAATTAAAAAAAAAGAATACGAAGATAGCTTTACAAAACTTCAGCAAAATATGCAGAATCTCTTCTTCATGAAGAAAATAAATCTAATTGTGCTGAACAGCATTTCCCTTAGATATCAATTTATAACGATTTTGAACATGGGAAAAATCCATCATATCCCTAGGCAGGTTATTACCCTGACTGTTAATTGTTAGACACCTCATGCCTCGCATGCATTTGTTTATTTTGGCTTCTGTCCACTGCATCTAGTTACATATTTGTCAGCTAAATTGAAGAGCCATCTGCTACCAGAAATCTCCTTTCCACAAGGGGAATTATCACCTCTCAATAAACCACCCCCTTAACTTTCTTTGGGGGGAAAGTGAAGTAATATTTTCTACTTGTCATTACAGGGAAGGTTTTCCAGAACTCAATTCTTGTGTGTGGGGTGCGGGTGGAGCACCTTAAATTATCTAATTGTTTAATTTAATAAAGCCTACATAGGAAATGGTAAAGATAATAATGATAATTATTATTGTGGGCAAAATTCAAGTAATGACACCCATAAACAGAAGTCCTGTTCAAGGGCTTCTGCTTGCAATGAGGTTTACCCCTTCCCCTCCCCATGTCCCCCAAATGTCTGGGGGTGGAAGGACCCCCAGAAATGCATGTGGGGGGATGGAGAGGGGGGCTAGTTGAAATGCTTCCATTGACAGAACCATCAGAAAAGCACAATGTTTAATTCTTCCCAATGCCATGAAAAAGTTACATTTTTATTTAGATCAAGTTCATACAATAGCTTAGCTTAGGTCTTAAACCAAAGCACATACCAGTGTTTACATGTCCTGTTGATATTATTATTGCAGTGTGATCAGTCTTCATGGGATTATAAGCAAAAATGACTGCCCCAAGGAGCTTACGATGTAAATGACATCTGAGGGTGTGGGGAGAAGAGAGGGAAGGAAGGGGCAAAAGAAGGAAAAGGTGAGAAGGAGTAAACGTGCAGATTTCTAACCTATGCTCGGTGGTAGCCAAAGCATGGATCAGTGGTTCACACATTCCACCTTGTGGGGCCCAACTAGATGTCATGGCAACAGGAGTGACTAACCTGTTGTTGACTTGCATTACCCACCTGTGCAAGAAACATAGCCAATGGTTGTGAAGGTCTGTGGGTGTTCTTGACCACATGTCTCCAGGAGATTAGAAGGTCATGTGAATGCTCTTTGGGCATTCCAAATAAAGGTCTTTCTCTGTTTCCTGCTATTTCCATATTTCATATGTATCTGAACAGGTAAAGAATATGGAATGCAGCCTGTAGGTGTGAGGCCACTCTCATCGGCTGCGTTCAGTCATTTTCCATAACTCCCATGCCATTTTCATATGCAGAAGCTACTGTCTACACCATCCTAATCCATTGCTCAGTGACAAAGGGGTAAGAGATGGCCAGGGAGAAGGAATAACAACCCCAACTGGCCTATCCCTTACCCTTCACCCTTCACCCTTGCACCTTGACTGCCCCTAATCTGCAGCATTCCCATCCTCAGATCCTGGAGCCTTGCTGCCATTTCCTACAGGCCCAGAAGGGGCTGGATTAGAGTTATTGCTCCTGATCTTGAAAGGTGTTGAGATTTGCAGGAAATGAGGTGTTGAGACTTGGTGGCTTTGATAAAGCTGTTATATACACACCCACACGCAGGCACACACTATTTGGAATTTTGTTCTTGCAGGTGATAAATTTGGATTACCTACTTGGCTTATCTCCTTCGCCTGGGTTTTCCAGCCTCCCGCCCCCCATCACAGGGATCTTGCCTTTAACAAGTGCATGACAGTATCCTTTTATCCAGAGAAGCTTTCCTATCACTGTATCAGCGTGGTACACAAAGTTTTACTTGCTGGCTTTCTGTTAAAAGTACAAGAACCTTGACGGATATTTTGCTTGTCGTTGGCAGCCTTGCCCTACTGAACACACACACACTGTAGTTGGAATTAAGTCTTGCTGAGTTCAGTGGGAATAACTTCCCAGATAAATGGGAATAAGGAATGCAACCCCCACATATCAAAGAAAACGAGGAGCTGGGGTGTGAAAGAGAAGGAGCGGCTAACAGAGAGATGTCAGACATCAAGTGTGTGTGTGAAGGAAGAAGAGTGAGGCTGAGAAAAACATAATGCTTAATTGTGATTTTGCATTTCTCTCTCTAACGGATCCACAAACAAAGAGCTCATGCCGTGTTCTGCACCTGGATTAGCAGATGTTGCATAAAGGTGTTGGATATCTTATTTGACAATTCACCAGTTCACTGACAAGCCCAGGTTTTGTGTTTGCAGGCATAAAAACAGGCCTGTACCTATGAAGACAATAGCTGGCTGACATTACTCACTTTTTTTTTCTTAACTCTGTATTGTTTTGATGGAGCCGTAATGAAGGCAAACATTTCAATGATTGTGTTGAGGCAGACAAATGCACTGTTAAAGGCTCATGCTTTTTCGGCACATTGGATCAAGACAATCTTCCATGGAAAACAGCTGTTGGCAGACCTTTATTAGCGTTGCCATTAGCGAGAAGATTCAAGATCCCCCCTCCCCTCTATAACCTGGTGAACCAGCTCCCCTTCCTTCTTCAGAAAAGCTTGTGCTGTGTCTTGCTGTTTCCCAGTCTTGTGTTTATGACTTTCAGGCTGCTGATTTGCTTTGTCCGTGAAATATAATTTTGGTAAATTGAGTTTTGAACTGGACATTTTAAGCTGCTTTTGGAACTTCTTTTGTCGAGCTGGGGGGGGGGGAGGAGGAAGAAGAATATGAGAGAATGAATAAAGAAAGAATTATTCTGAGACATTCCAAATACGATGATCAAAACAGAATTCATATAAGTGAAATATTAGGCTACAATCCCACCCTGTGGTGTCAATGGCTTTTAGGAGGTAGCACAGGGTGTGTGGCTGGAGAGGGGATTTGCCATGGGGAGGGTCCAGAGGGCCAGAGCAAGAGAGGATTGGAGGGTCACAATTGCCCTCCCCTCACCCCAGCCTTTGGTTTGCCATTCCTGCTACAAAAGTTACCGTCTGCTTCTTTATAAAGTACCATATTTTCCATGAATATGTTTACACTGGCTGCCTTGCTTTCATTCCTGCTAGAGCACCTTATTTGTCATAGTGAACATTTGGGATAATTTCACATTGACACTAAAACTGCTTCTTTGCATTTCTTAAGCCTGTACTGAAAAGATAAAACTTATACTGAGCCAAATGTGCATATGATTTTTGAACTGTCTCTCTTCTAGTTTCTGTTCCACAGGAACATCTATGCATGCACACAAATGTTATGAAACAATATCACAGGTGAAGTGTTGGGAAGGTTTTATTGAACACAATAGCTCACCAGGGCTCATATTTCTCCCATGTTAGTATATATTTTCGGGCCTGCACCCTGTAGGCATCTAACCATCTATTCCCAAACTGCTGCCCAATTCACAAGACTGTGTGTTGATTTGTTCCATGAGCTGCCACAGGCAAAGTATAAAATATCCCACCAATTAGTTATTCTAGAGTAATTTCCTGCATCTGGGCATCAAGTGAAGTCACTCACAGCTTGGCTCATGAAATGGGTCACGTGGTTTGGTTATGAGTAAGCACTATGTTTATGCAACAGTTATTCCACAGGTTATTTTTTGCCAACCCCCCCCCCATGTCCCTGAGCTTTCCCTCAGTGTTTTTATTCCTCCCCCCCCCCCAATTGCCACCCTCACAGATACTTCCCAAATAATTTCAAACACAAATGTATAATTACAGGAAAACAGTCCATTGAACAACAGCAATACGTAAATGCTATAAGTTGGGCTTCCTGCCTTTTGGTCAACTACAGCCAGTCACTTTCCTCATTTTGTCCCAGTAGATAACTGGGGTTTCCAGAGCCGACAGGCTGACAGATTTCTTACCACTTGACCTTGCATTAGGTTTACCTGATATATGATACTGTTTTGTTCAGGTAGAAAGATGGGCAGTAGGGGAAACAGAGGTGAGGCACAATGATGGAGTTCAGCTAGCTGCCCATCAGCAGGGCCAGACCAAGACATTTCACTCCCCAGGACAGAAGAGGTAGTGGTGCCATGCTTCCCTGGACAAGGTGCATAGGTCTGAAATTATTTTGGCCAAGTTATTTTGGCACCTGAGTCAGCAAAATTCCACGAGCATCTCTCCTTAGGAGATAGAAATGCAACAATAAATCAAACAGTTAACAGTTTCCACCACTCAGAATCAGCTACCTGAGGTGGTTGCCTCATTCTGCCTACTGGTAGGGCTGTGCCAGCTCAGCAACCATGATGGTCAAGAATGGTGCATTCCAGAAGTTGCTGGATTATAACTCCCATCTTCCTTGACCATTGACCATGCTGCCTGAGGCTGATAGGAGTTGGGAGTTCAACAACATCTGGAGGACCACCAATTCCCTATCCCTGTTTCCAGTGCCAGTCTGTAATCTAAACCACACAAACATAGTATCTCCGAGAGTGCAAAGATTTTCATTGTAGTCACTGCAAAGAAAGTCATAGCCTGTGACTTTGGTTGCCGAGTTTACCTATTTTGTTTTTAATATTCCACAATAACATGCAGGTAAGATTGATTTTAGAGAAACATTCAAATGTCAAAGGTCCATTCTGACTTCAGTTTGTCAACTATGGGTGTTGTAGTAGTAGTGCTTTTTAGAAAGGAGGCATATAGACAGGCCTGTTATACCAAAATAACCTCACACATTTTTATTTCTTTCAAAACATAATTGATTGCCTTTTCCTATCATATGCATTTGAATTTCTCATACATCATTCACAATGGGTGTTTAATAAACATTTCTCCCTGCCTCCACTCCTATCCTAACAGGGTGCTTTGAATAAGTATTAACTGTGCAGTTAAAAAAACACCCTGTTAATCATCAACAAGCTGTGTTGCATAAAAACTATTCTCTGTAGCCTTCTCCTAATTGTGGGAGAGACCATTTTTCCATAACAGTGACCTTCAGTAACACCTGGTACCTGAAGCTTGCAAAACACTGGGCTTGAAATCGTATCGTATTGGCTTATCAGCTATCCAAGGTCATAAACTATGTGAACAAGTGGAGTGTATCTTATGTTTCAGAGGGCTGGTGTTATTCCAACATCTAGCTCCCTTTCCAACAAAGATATGGTCTCTGGATCTTTAAAAACAGGACTAATACGCATGCTCCCCCCTTCCCCAAAAGCTTTGCAAGATAGAGCTAATCTACCATGTGTTCTGTGTTGCTGGGAAACGTGTTGTGGCAGCACAGCGAGTTCTGCTTTAAGCAGCTAGTTGAAATGTGCTCAGAACAAAGCTTATGTGCACTGCAGGTTGGCTGCAAGGTTATATTTCTTGTGTTTACTGGTTGGCTGCTGTGGGGTGTGTGTGTGTGAAACTCTAAACATGGACAAAGTGGAACCTCAAAAACCTGATCCAAAGACATACTATGGACAGGTCCCATAACAGACATATTGTGGACAAAAACACATCTTAAAGGGGCTTTCACATACCCAACAACCCCATATAAATTGCTTCAAAGCCCGGTTCTTTTGCAAATGAGATACTGGTATTTTGTTTCTTAGGCTGTAATTCTAAACCAGGGTGGTCCAGAATGTGGCCCGAGGGCCACACGCAGCCATTGAAGCTCCCCTCCCCCCCCAGTCCTTGGCAACATTTGACAACCACCCCCCCAGCCCTAACACTGCCTTCCTAAAGCCAGGTAAATGGGGCACTGTGCTTTATGAAGGAGGTGTGAGGGCTCTAATAGAGTCCTAGAGTCCTCCTTCTTCCTTCCCAAAGTTTAGTTAGCATTTTCCCAGCTTGGGGAAGGAGTAAGGAGGGCACTAGGACCCTTCCAGAGCCTCGTGCCTCCTTCTCAAAAGCCAGAGCATCACTTGGCTGAATTTGGGAAGGCAGTGTGAGGGCTGGGGGTGGAGAGAGTCAAATTTTGGCTTCACTCCCCATGTGTGGCCCATGGATTCCATGTCAAAGTACTCTTGAGGCCCTCTTAGTATGAAAAGTTGAAGTGCCCTGTCCTAAACACATATTCATTACTGGAGAAATAATAATAATTTATTTCTACCCCGCCCATCTGGCTGGGTTTCCCCAGCCACTCTGGGCGACTTCCAACAGAAGGTTAAAATACATTAAAACACCAGTCGTTAAAAACTTCCCTAAACAGAAAGGCTAATTGAAATAAGCAAGGGTTACTTCCAACTAAACATGTATAGGATTCACCTGCATAGTAGGATCTAGTAGCATGACAGTCTTATTGGGTTACATCCAGTATTAGTTTTACTCAGAGTAGACCCATTGACACTAATGTTTCTTTACTTAATTTCAGTGGGTCTACTCTGAATAAAATGTAGTTAGATGCAACCCATTGACTTAATTACAGGGAATTATAACCCATTGCACTCGGGATCTGTCTCCCCTCGTGCATAATTATAGAATGAAAAAAAATGTTTTTCTTTAATTGACTGATCCACAAAACTAGAGATGTATTGTATTTGTGCATCCCTGGGAAGTAATGAAGGCATTTCCAAAAGTTTCTAAATTTAGAAAATATATATGGGAGGAAATGTACCTTCAATATTTCTGCTTCATAGACTAGCTCTATTAATATTAATATTGGCAGGATCTTATACATGTTTACTTGGAAGTAAGTTCTACTTATTTCAATAGGAGTTACTTCCAATAAGAGATAGATGAGAATTTTTATTATGTTCACATATAAAGGCGAACACACCTAATTCTCACTTTGCAAAACAATACGAAAACTGAAAAGCAGCAATCCTTCAAAATTTGCACTTCTCTGAATTTTGCAACACATTTCTCCAGCCAACTAATGTATACAAAAATTCATATATCAGAGTCACATTTGCATGAAATGCCTATATTAACTAATAACAAAGCACATTATATTAGAGAAATGTGCTTTGCAAAAGTGTGTATATTAGACAAAGCTGCATACAAAAATGTCTATGTCTGGTGTGGAAATGTGGAGAACCCAACATAAAATTGGAACTATGAGAAACCAAAATTGACAGAGTCACCCATCCCTGTTCCAGAATAAATGAAAATTAGAACAACAGCTCAAGCTGTACTTACCGTATTAGGAAAGGTATTGTTGGTCCTTGGCATACATTCAGCAGATGTCTCTTGGAGAATCTGGTCACTGTCAAGAGTTAAGGGCTTCAGGATTCTGTGTTAATAAACAACCCCTTCTAGAAGCCAAATGTAACTTCATGGGGTCCTAAATACTGGTATGCGTTTGTTAGACATTCTCTAACAAAGCCCTGCAAAGACCTTCTGTCATTGACTTCAGGAACTTCCAAGGGTGCCTGCGGGTGGAATTCTGGCTTGATATTGTGAGACCACTTGCATCATGCCACTTGCCTTCCTTTTCGCTGTTATTGGTGAACTTTATCACTGAGGGAGACACAATGCACATGATATATGACCCAAGTACAGTGGATGCTTGGGTTGCGAACGTGATCCATGCGGGAGGCATGTTCGCAACCCGCAGCGTTGGCAACCCACAGCACCGTGTCTGCACATGCATGGGTCATGACTCAGTGCTTCTGCGCATGTGTGAGCACCGAAACCCGGAAGTAACCCATTCCGGTACTTCCGGGTTTTGGCACGCCCGTAGCCCAAAAATGCACAACCTGAAGAGTCTGTAACCCGAGGTATGACTGTAGTAGGCATGCTAACCCAAGTGTATCAGTGTGGGCAGCGCAGGCCCAGCCAGCAACCCAGCCTAGTTTAATGTTAGCTGTCACATTTTTACAGAAAATGACTGATAGAAACATTGTTCGCTCCAATGGGTCAGGAACTGAAACCCGTTCCAAGTCTATTAGAATAAAACTGTCCCTTTCCAAGTCATCTATACAAAGCAACCACCGTCATAATCCCAGTCAATATCTATTCAAAAATACTGGCAACTCAACAATATGTATTTGCATATATAAACATATTTAGCCATATGTTTGTGTGCCTCAGCTCTTGATGCATGAATCTGATATTTTGGAAGCCATCATTCGAAGACCACCTTGAAAGAAGCTCTGTTTTTTAACAGATGGCTACTGTGCCCTCTAGGAAAACGTGTCTTTTCCCCCCACCATCAAACTGGCACAGGTCCACTGTTCAATCAGTACATATCCCTTAGGAATATATGGCATGTGGTCTTGGCAATGGGGATGCTTACTTAATGCAAGAACCAACTGTGCCAAAGAAAAATCATATAGCCCCCTCCCCGTCCCGATTTTCTCCATCAAAAGAGAAACCATGGCAAGAATCCATCCCTGATTCTGAAATTCAAGTCACAGCAGCAGCAAATACAGGGTCCAACTAAATGTATCCCAATGAATTATGTGTTAGTCTGTTTGGATAAGCTCTCCAGCCTGTTGGTCTTCCAAACTGCTTTTTGCTGCTGTTGCTGCAGAAAAGAAAAACAAAATCCCACAACCTGATTTTGCAGGTTGGCAGATTTCAGGCTGGATCAGCTGGCTGGTTGTGCGGCCAATTTCCTAAGCTGCTTTGAAGCTGGAAAGAATTTTAGAAATAATAGAGTCCTTAGCCCTCGTAAAAGTCATATATTTTTTCAGATGAAAAAGTGCCAGCAGTGCATGGGGCGTGTCTAAATCCTGGGCTAAGAAAGTCTCCTTTCCTGATTGCTGTGCATATTTGCAGCTGCTAAGCTCACAACTCCCGGTAGAATCACATGACCATTTACTGTGTGATGCTTTTAAGCTGCATAGAGAGATGGTAATCTGTAGCATCTGGCCATGTAGCCAACTGAACATCACCACATCTCTGTTTCTCAAGCTATCAAATTTGCTGCAGGAGCATGGCAGGGCTGCATCCGCATGCCAGCTCAGAAGCTATCATGCAAAAATGCCAGTGGCCCAATCCATACTGCTGATGAATAATCAGGATTCTGATTTTCTCCCCCGCATCCCACACTAGTAGCATTCAGTGGTTAAATATGCTAGACTTTATTAGGTTGCCCACAGAGAGCCAGTGAGAAGCTGCAGTGCAGAAGCTTTGCTTTGCTACCTTCACTTATCTTCTGATGAAAGTAATATCTGACTTTGGAAGCGTGGCCAAGTATTCATTGCAAACAGTACACATTGTCAACATGACTTTAGTTCCTGGCAATGTATATGAATTTTGATTCCCATTATCCAGCTCGGCCAGGTTGGGCTTGACCACAGCAGGTCCTTTTGTTGTCCCATCCTAATTAAACCAGTAGAGCAGGAATGGGAAACTGATGGCCTTCCTGATGCTGCTGACTCCAACTCCCAACAGCTTCACCCAGCATGGCCAATAGGCATAGTCAGGCATGATGAGTGTTGCATTCTAGCAACATCACCATGGCACTAGAGTGTGGGAACAATGAGCTAGAGAGACTACAGGTAACTGGGTCATAGAGTTAGAACTACCATGGAGTAAAGCTGTTGTACGATTCCATCCTTGGACATTCTCCTTTACAAGGGTTGGATAAGATGATTGCAGATATTCCCATGAGAAAACTGTAGCTGGTCATATGAGACTGTTAAAAATGAATACAGTCATACCTCAGGTTACAGCCACTCCAGGTTACGTTCTTTTGGGTTACAGACTGCCGAAACCCAGAAGTAATGGAACGAGTTACTTCCTGGTTTCGGCAGTTGCGCACGCGCAGAAGCGCCAAATTGCAACCTGCATGTGCACAGACGCGGGTTGCGAACGCTGTGGGTTGCGAACGTGCATCCTACACGGATCACGTTCGCAACCCAAGCATCCATTGTCATCTTATGTTGGTTCAAATAATATTTTGAACCTTTGCAAGGAATATTTGCCTCAGGTGCCCATGCAGACTTGGTGTCAGCACCTGGCGGCTGCTGCCACCTCCCCACCATCTGCCTATGGTGTTCCCATGATGTCCTAGAGCACATGATGTGACATTGCTGTGAGGCATTGCAGGAAATTAAAATGGCATGCACACACACACAGTCAGTAACCTGCGACATTCTGGGCAATTTCTAAAGTGGCACATAGCTATCCTCCACTATGTGTAAGTCCAAGATCAAGGGTCATGCTGTAGAGGAAACTTTGCTGAGGGCTCTGTTCAACCTGGTGCTGTCTATCCAAATGCTGTCTCCTCTGAGTAGCAGCTGTTTCCCAGTGTTAGGCAGAGCCTATTGAAGCCATAGTACTCAGGATCCTTTGAGTGGAGATGCCAGGCTAAAGGTAATGGTAAAGGACCGCTGGATGTTTAAGTCCAGTCAAAGGCGGCTATGGGATGTGGTGCTCATCTTGCTTTCAGGCTGAGAGAGTTGGCATTTGTCCACAGATAGCTTTCTGGGTCATGTGACCAGCAGGACAAAACCGCTTCTGGCACAACAGGACACTGTGATGGTAGCCAGAGTGCACAGAAATGCTGTTTACCTTCCCACCACAGCAGTACCTATTTATCTACCTACATTGGTATGCTTTTGAACTGCTAGGTTGGTAGAAGCTGGGACAGAGCAACGGGAGTGCACCCTGTCACAGGGATTCAAACCACCAACCTGGACTGAAACCTGGATTACATGTTTTACATTGAAGATTCCAGGTTCCAGCTGGAATGTTTGAGCACAAACCATGTGCTCTGTAGCTGACCTGTAAGTTTTCAGATAGCAATAGTTTTGTTTACTTTAAAGAGAAGTCCAGTAGAAATGATCATCTGTATTTATTCTATGTGCAGTAGCTGGCCCTTGCTTTCCTTACTGAGTTGGACTTTTTCACCAACACAGAGTGTGCGCAGCGACTGGAGCGTATAAATAAAAGGGTGGCTGCAATATCTTTGCTTAGTTTTATTTTCAAAAACGTAACAGCCAAAAGCTGCAAGCCATCACCACCCCTCACCAGAAGCTTACAAAACATTTGATCAACTTAAATACAGTTTCAAATAATCAATTATCCAATCACATCCCTTCCTGCCATCCAGTGCAGAAAGTAACTCCCTTTTCTAATTAGGCAAAAAGTCAAGAGACCACAGGTGTGCCGCTCAGTAGGTCAAACTGCAAACATATACCTGTGAGCTTCAATTAACCAACCCTGTTCCTGCGTAGCATCATTGGCCACTTTAAGATAAAGAAAAACCAACAAGTTTAACTTCCTTTTTTTCAATACAAAATCAAACTGTTGCTCCTAACCAATTCAATACAGCCTTAAGGGCGTTCATTTATTGCAAGGCCCTTGCTGCCTACCTTTATTTTACTTGGGGAAGGGAAGTAATCTTAAAATGAATGAAAAGAGAAGCTATATTAGGTGACACATTTACTGAAGCAACTGTGTTGACCCCCTTTTTTTAAATGCACAGTAGCCTCAGTCTTGTAACCGGCATAAATATTGGCCTTGGATTTGTTATTGGAACTGCTACTGGTGATTTGCCATAAATAGAACCCAAGCAAACCCTCTCTGTTTGTTGTTCTTGACTTGGTATCGAGTGGTGCTTTCCAAGAAACAAGGAAAAAACGGGATTTACAGTGCTGACTTTGACTCCATTTGGCAAGAGCAAAAGATGGCCCACAGAACAAGAAAAGTATAGGCATGAAGCAAGTAAATGGGTCATTCCGAGAAGCAGTGTTTTCCTTTGTGGCCCACTGCTCTGCAAATAACGAAACCTCACAGAAACAGCTGAGAAGGCCAGCCATTTAGGGTTCTCCTCCCTACGGCACCCCATCTTCCATTCATACTCTAAGCACTTTCAGTATAAATAGCAATGGCATGCCAAGTTTCCTCTAATAAATACTAACACTTAGGTTGCAATCCTGCCCATACTTAACATGGATTAAGTCCCATTGTGAGCAGACATAGAATCATAGAATTGTAGAGTTGGAAGGGACATCAAAGGTCATCTAGACCAGTGTTTCCCAACCTTTGGTCTCCAGCTGTTTTTGGACTACAACTCCCATCATCCCTAGCTAGCAAGACCAGTGGTCAGGGATGATGGGAATTGTAGTCCAAAAACAGCTGGAGACCAAAGGTTGGGAAACACTGATCTAGACCAACCCCCTGCGATGCAGGAATCTCAACTAAAGCATCCAGTATAGATAGCCATCCAACCTTCACTTAAAAACCTACAATGAAGGTGAGCCCACCACCTCCTGAGGGAGTCTGTTCCATTGCTGAACAGCTCTTACTGTCAGAAAGATCTTCCTGATGTTTAGGCAGAATCAACTTCCTGATGTTTAACCAGAACCTACCTTCCAGAGCAGGAGAAAATAAGCTTGCTCCATCTTCCATGTGAAAGTCATTTAGTTATTAGCTTGTCAATAGCCTTCTTAAACTGTGGCACTCAGAAATGGACACGGTACTCCAGGTGTGGTCTGACCAAGGCAGAATCGAATGGTCCTAGTACTTCCCTTGATCTGGACCCTATACTTCTATCGATGCAGCCTTAAATAGCATTGTCAGAAGCCTGACTGAGATCAAGATACACTATGTCCACCTGAGCCACCAAGCTTGTAACTCTATTAAAAAAGAAGAAAAAATGAGGTTCGTCTGGCATGACTTGTTTTTGAGAAACCCATGCTGAGTCTTAGTAATCACAGCATCCTTTTCTAAGTGTTCACAGACTGTTTAATTATCCATTTGAGGACTGTTCCTGGTATCAACATCATCTTTTTAAAGACGGGGACAACATTTGCACAGGAATGTCCTGTTGATATTTATAAAACACTTATACATACAAGTGCTAAAAGTGCTTCATGGCCATTTTCTCAGGGATACTTAACAATATTGTGGTTAAGACTGACCACTGTTATTACCCCCATTTTAGAGATGGAAGACTCAAGCTCAAATATCGCAGCTTGCCTAAAACTGTTATATCTCAGCCTCCTGCAATATTGTGGCTAAAGTATAATTTAAACTGTCCCAATTATAGATTGTTCTCTTAAGCATTAGGCAATGCTCGCCTCAGAGAAGTCACCAGGAAACTTCCAGAGCAGGAGCTGTTTCACATGTTGCAAAACAGCAAATTCAAGTTTACCACGAACGGCAGACTTCAAATGTGTCAGAATGTGATGAGGGTTTTCTCCATCCAAACTAGTACTTTGCTACTTCATTATGCTGCACTTTTCTAAAACAGGATTTAGAACCATAGAACACTCAGATATTTCATCCCATTCATGGGAATTCATCCAGGGTAGCTCTTATCTAAGAGTACTATAGACAAGCAAAGTAAATGTGGTGGGTGAAGGTAGAACCTGGCATTTTCCCACAAGTGCATAACATCTGACCATTAGTTGTTTTAGTATTTATTCATTTATTTGGATTTCTAGCTTACCAGAAGTTATATGATCACTCTCCCACTCCCAGGAATCATCACACTGATGTTTTCTACCGCAGTGCACTTCACTGGCCTGTAGGGCAGGCTGAACCTGTTGAATTTCTGTCTGCCACATAGCTTTTAAAGATACAGCAGCCTTGTAAGGAAGAGAGTTGGTAGCCCCTAGCATAGCTTACTCTATCCCTCAAATTCCTAGCAGGTTATGGTATAATTTTTAAGAAGAAGAAGAAGAAGAAGAGTTTGGATTTGATATCCCACCTTTCACTCCCTTTAAGGAGTCTCAAAGCGGCTAACATTCTCCTTTCCCTTCCTCCCCCACAACAAACACTCTGTGAGGTGAGTGGGGCTGAGAGACTTCAAGGAAGTGTGACTGGCCCAAGGTCACCCAGCAGCTGCATGTGGAGGAGCGGAGACACGAACCCGGTTCCCCAGATTATGTGACTGCCGGTCTTAACCACTACACCACACTGGCTCTCAGTATTATTAAAACATAATAATAATAAAAATAAAGCCTAGACTGAAACAGACTCAAAGTTTGAAAACTTCAACCCAAATGCCAAAGACAGGCAGGGATTGGGGGGGGGGGGGAGAGGCATTTTATAACACTCGGAAGAGGTTCAAAGTTTGGACTTTTTGTGAGTTTCCAAATCTAGACTTTGGACTAGATTTTAGTGTAGGACATATACTTCTAGTCCGAGTTATTAGCCAAACATTCCTATGCTATATATCAGACACAAATGTATCTTACTGAGGTAGAATTGCCTTTGGGCCCACTTTCAGCTTATCTGGCCCTAATTTTGTATTCTTTTTGTTGACGTCGAAAAGCTTTCAGATATCAAAAGAAGCAAAAATATCTGAGGCATCCTCTTTTTTTGTATCCCATATCTTGTTTGAAACAAAACATGGGATATAATAAAATGAAAGCCCTTGCATGTGTTCTGTGCAGCTATGCTGTGAATCCACTTCAGTATTATCTGAGAGTCTGTCTGGGTCACTCAGCTGGGCTGAAAGACAATCATTATTTGCAGGCATAGAGAAGTCTTGTAACATTTATGCCAATGGCAGGAACCTCTGGAAAAATCCATAAAGGGGCTGTTTCAGTACTCTGCAAGCTGTCAGTCTTTTTCATTACTGCAATATTGAAAATGTTTCCAGTGTTTCAGAGCGGAGGTAAAATGACTATCAGAATTGAGTCTTTGTTATATGGCCAAGGTAGAAAGAGAGAACATTTAAAGTAACTGCCTATTTCATTCTCTCAAGAGCACGTCCAAAATAGATAAAGTTCGGAGATCCTGCTTGCAGATCTTAACAGAAAATGGACTCAAGTCAGAAAATACCAACCATGGTATCATACCTCTTAGGCAAAAGCCTGAAGATTATTTAGTTTTAAAAGTGTACTGTTGATTTTTCTAAGCTTAGAAAAGCATAATAAAAACAGTAAACAAATAATAAATCAGAGTAGACCAAAGCATTCTTTTGTGTGGGGGGGTGTGTGTGGTAGAGTGGAGGTGGTAGTTTTTCTGGTGAATATTCACAACTGCCTGTGGAGAAACCTTCAGTGTTTGCTAGTTTTTACTGACATTCCCTAATTTCAGATGTTCTCAGTTATGTGTATATGCACTGTGCCATAGTTTAGTTGCACTTCAAGTGCCTATTTTTCATTTTTTTTGTGAGTTGGACGAAGGAAGACCCAGCAGATTTGCCATGAATCATATCTCTGTTTAGTATTAATATGCTATTGTCCATTCTCATGCCCAAGTACCACCCTGCACTTGAATACTGGGTCAACTTCCTATCCTGGTGCTATCATGAAACATTAGAAATAGTATTTGGATACTTCAAATATACCTGAGCGTGGATACTTAGCTGGTGCTTTGAATTTCACAGGTGAACCTGTAATTACAGAAGGGCTGTAGCTCAGTGACAGAGCATCTTCTTTGCATGCAGAAGGTCTCAGGTTCTAGAGCCAGGGCTTTTTCGGCTGTGGCTCCGATCTGGTGGAACACTCTGTCACAAGAGACTAGGGCCCTGCGGGACTTGACATCTTTCCGCAGGGCCTGCAAGACAGAGTTGTTCCACCAGGCCTTTGGCCAGGGCAAAGCCTGACTCCTTCCTTCGCCAATCTTTGCGGAGCTCTGGCCCAATGGTTGCCATTGGTTTGATTTGAATTAATTTTATAATTAATGATTTTAGAGTGTTGTGTTGTGTTGTGTTGTACTGTTGTACTGTTTTATTGTTGTTAGCTGTCCTGAGCTGGCTAACATTATAAATTATTAATTATTATAAATAATAATTTATCATTATTATTTATTATTATCCCTGGAGACCCCTGTTTGAAACCTTGGAGCCCTGCTGCCAGTCAGAGCAGACAGTATTGAACTAGATGGCCCAGCTGGATGACTGCGTATTAGGCTGCTTCCCTTGTTCCTAACCATCCTGTTCCAATTAGACTCACTGTGACTTTCTTCTTCTGCATTGCAACATGGTGTCCACATTATGTCAAGAGGAGGTTGGTCCTGGGTTGTCCTCTACAACTTTTCTCTTTAAACTGATCAGCTCTGTCGTGGGACGGTAGTGATGAAGCCACAGGTGCCAAAACAATTCATGTCTGTAGTCGTCTGTTTCTCCCTAAGGAGGACCAAATCAAACAGTGTTTGAAAAAGAGGAACAATGAGACGAGAAAGGAATGGAGAGAGAGAAAGGCACAAAGAAAGAAAACAGACAGTAAGGGGAAAGGCCTAATACTCTGAACGTATTGTTGTGGCGGGATCATGTTAAGGGAGATAAGCTCTTCCACAGACATGTCCCAGTGCTGATCTTGGTGTAAAGGAGAGAGGGGATCTAGGCCAGTTCTTCCATTTCACTCTTGTCAATTGTGTAGCATGGTGTCTTTTGTTTACTAGGGCAGATTCCCACCCACCCCATCCTGTTCCTTGGCATGAACTTCAGACACAGTGACTACAATAGAGCGTTCCTCCTTCAGATTATAACCAAAGAAGGTTAGGGGAATTTATGAACTCCTTTGCTCATGATATCTGGTTTGCTTCAAAAAATTCCCTTTATTCCCCCCCCCCCTTTTCGTTGAGATCTCTTTGAGTTCCAGGGTTCCCCGCTATTCGCCCAGTATCAGCAAAAGGCTCTGATGGTATCCATCTCCCTCCAGATACTGAATAACCACCTCAAAAACAGAAAGCTCCCAGAATCCACATGGCTCCTCCAGATCCATCAGCTTCTGCTGTTACTGGGCCGCAAGCAAACATCTTGCCCATTCCACTGACTGCATCAGGCTCAGTCGCCCTGTGCTTTTAGAGGCATGCTTCTTTGTATTCAAGGAAAACCCGAGCAACTAGGAAAAACAAAAGATATTTTTGCTGTGAGCCAGCCAAATAGTTCTTAGGCACGTAATTCGGGACTTGCAGATGCACTATAAACCATAATTAGAATGGGATGTGGTATGTTGTTGGGGGGGGGGGAGATGGGGAGTGCCATTTGAGCATACTTGAAAACTTGTTGCCTGAGGGTTTTATATATACAACACATGCCTACACTTCCTGCTGTTGTGAAGCAGGCAGGGGAGTGAGGGGGGGGGATATGCACAAAATTTGTGACTCATTCAGGGTGTTTTGTTGTTTCTGCTTTTTAAAAAATCCTGTCTGTGTCACACATAGGTAGCATCAAAGCTTATCCTGTTTCAGATGTTATTTCCCTCCCCCTCCACCCCCCCTCCCGCCCTGTTAGCAATGCACTGCTTAGAATAGTACTGTTCTTAATCTGGCTGTTTGCTTTCACGACAGAAAGTGAAGGACAAATTAATTCTCTTCCTACAAGTAAAAACAGAATGGCTTCTTCCCCAAGTGCAAATAGTGTGATTGAGTTTCCAAAGCTTTGTTTTTGAGAAGTTTAATTATACTTCTACTGAAGCCAAACTGTCAAAACATGGTAGCCAACCATTTCTTTTGAAAATGCATTACCTTTCTTATATAAAAGCCTGTAATTGAGATTGGAAGTGAAACTATAGCTTTGAGCGGAAAGAACAAGGCTGCATTTTGTTGCCAGAAGGGAAACAAACCAAATCCTTATGTTCAAACTTCTGAACTGGAGTAACAGAAGCTAGTAAAAAGAAAGTAAAATGGGGACATGAAATGAACAGCCTTATTTACTAATTTAATCAGCAACCAGGGTTTTTGAAGGGTATAATTCTGACTTCACCATCTTTAGTTTAGAGTAGCCCACATGAAGATAGTTGAAACATCTGGTGTTGAGTCCCCTGCATTAAAAATTACTCAGGTAGAGGTGATGGAGGGAAACTTCAAACTGAGTTAGGGGGGCTGTTGTTAATCAGGCCCATTGATTTCTTACATTTATGGACCAGTCCAGATTTGCCACAAGAACCTTTTTAAGTCACTCTGGTCACATCTACACCATGCATTTAAAGCAATGTAATAGCACTTTAAAAGTTATGGCTTCTTCCAAATAATCCTAACAAATGTAGGTTTTTATTTTATTTTATTTATTGAATTTACATACCGCCCTATACCCGGAGGTCTCAGGGCAGTTCACATAAAAAGAGCACAGTATTTTTAAATGGTTCTGACTTCATAAACCTAAAATTCCCAGCAACATTCGCAAACTACAGTTCCCAGAATTCCTTGAGGGAAAGAATGTGTTCTGAGTGTGTCTCAAAGGTATATCACAGGGGTCACCAAATGAGTCCCATCAGCACAAAGCCTGGAAGAGGGTTTCCTTTTGCACAACAGGAATTTTCCCTCTCTGCTCTCCCTGCCTTGCTTGCTACCCTCCCAATTGGTTTGGGGGGGGTAGAGAGAACCCCCCAGAACAGTGTGAATTGGTCACTCCATCTGGGAAGCTTCAATACTTGCGTTGATGGGAAGTTTGCCATAGGGTGTTGAATTCTGACCCATACTATGTACACAGTCCAAATAGACACACCATACATGCTGCACTCAGCTCTTACCTAGCTCCTAGAAGCTGTCAGCACGTGACAGCTTGCGTATCCACAGCAGTGACCAGCAGAGGAATGACAGCTGGGAGGAGTGCAGAAAGAAGAAACGCCTTGGTACACCTGCAGCTGCATGACCAGACACCTTCATCTTCCCCAGCTGCAACAAAACATGTCTCTCCCATATCGGCCTCTACAGTCAAAGCAGGCACTGTAACTCTCCAATTGTTTAACTTCACCCCCAAAGGTGCACTCTCCAATTTTCTCCTGAGAGAGATGGATGCCAATCTATTTTGTCCTACTGAGACAAACTCAGAAAGTGGCTACACATTACTGTATTGTACTTTGGAGCTACACAGACAGTCTTGCTTGTTTCTGCTTTGGCCTAATTCTCCCACTGCACGCTGTTGCCAAACTTTCCTGGTATAGGAATGGTTGTAGCTGACATACCAGTTGCAGTTAGCAAAAGGCACATCTAGCCACAGAGGCTACCGAAACAGAGCACCCCAAAACTGCGAACCTGCTCCTTCGGGGCAGTGCAACCCCATGCAGGGTAGGCAATTGACCCATTTTTCAGACATGGGAACTAATCACTCACAGTGCCTCCATCTTGCCAGGATACAAATTCAGCTTGTTTTAGCTCATCCATCTCACCTCTGCTTCTGAACCTTGCCCCCAGGGACTGCATGGCCTCTCCCAATTCAGATGTTATGGAGAAATAGAACCGAGTGTCATCAACATACTGATGGCACCTTACCCCCAAACTCCTAATGACCGTTCCCAGAGGCTTCATACAGATATTAAATAGCACTGGAGATAAAATAATCACTAGGAGTTAAGTAGAAATGTGGGTGAGGGTGGTTCAGGAACAAACATGTTAGCTATTCTCCCTCTTAGTACTGTTCTAGTCACTTCTGAAGCAGGCTTTCTGTACACATCAAGGCTCTCTACATGTCTTAGAATGCTATTAAATCAAGTCTCTAAAGCATGCAAAATCATGATTGCCCCACACAAATTGGAAAGCGATGGAAACAGCAAGGTCTGGTGTTGCTGGTAGTTGCTTATCCCTTCTGCTTCCCTTACGTTTGCTTAATTCCTAATTGTAACACCTGGAGAGAGCTTAAACATTTCCCCCAAATAATTAAGTTAATTCTAGACCACCCAGAAAGTTGAATTTTGTTACAGGCGCACGCATACGCACACACACACACACACACAGCCAGAGCCAGAGCCAGAGCCAGTGATAACTAGAAAAATTATGAAGATGGAAGATATTTGCACCTAACACTCAGTGCTTGGGGCATGATGTTTACCTCATGACAGAGGCCCACATTTCAGGGCTGAGCAAGCCAGGCTGTACATGCGTCAGAACGTTGGTCTGTGTAAGTTCCCTTGACACTTCCTGCCTACACTTCAATCAAGATATGATTTCAGAAGGGGGACTTCCAGTAGCAGTTAGGAGCTTGTCTCTGTGCTGTATAGCCTGTAGGGATTCAGAAGAGTGCAACAGCTCTGTGCAGGCAAGCATTAAGGATACAGTTATACTGCAGGTCAAGTCTCTGCTATTTTGTGCAACATTGATTCCGTTTCTTATCTACTCTCTGTTGCTTCCATATTAAAATTGCATTATTATTATTATTATTATTATTATTATTATTATTATTATTATTAATGTTGTTGTTGTTTAGTCGTTTAGTCGTGTCCGACTCTTTGTGACCCCATGGAACAGAGCATGCCAGGCTCTCCTGTCTTCAACTGCCTCCCACAGTTTGGTCAAACTCATGCTGGTAGCTTAAATATATATACCGCCCTATACCTGGAGGTCTCAGGGTGGTTCACAGAACAAGATCAACACAAAACACCACAATATATATAATCAAAATAATAACAACCCAATAACACTCCCCCCCAAAAAGAGCCACATTTTAAAAGGGATTTGTAGCCCCTGTTGGGGATAACTGGGCTATTTTACAGATGGGGCGTGGCCACAGTTACCCATTCTTGTCAAATTTTTAGGACCTATTTTTTTAAAAAAAATAAACAAACACTCTCCACAAAATTGCTGTATTCTTTTTCCAGTTTTTGCAACTGGAAGTAGAACCATAACAAACATTTTAAAACATATCCACAAACCTGGATCTATACAGAACCAGAGACAGTAGGAGAAGAAGAAAAGCCATAATACGCCTTTGTGTTGCATGATATGATATATGCTCTACTTCAAACCAATACAGTCCTTTTCCATAGAATGGGATTTCCCTGGCACTTTGAAGTCCATTGGTTTTTAGTGCCAATGTAGGCCAGATATGTGTTATTGATACCTAGGGCCAGGATTGGGTTGACATGGCCAGACTCCTTCTGCCATGGCTCATGCTCCAACCGTTGTCCTTGGCCGCTGCTGATGCCTGGCCTCCTTGCTCACTCTTTTACTTTCCTTCTCCCTTTGGATTCCTCCCAGTGGCTGAAGGGGGAAAGAAGCAGTTGCCTAGTTCTGGTGTAGAGGAAGAGGGTAAGTGAGTGGGGGTTGTGGTGGCAGTGACGAGGTGGCCCCACTGAACGTGTCTTGCTTGAGGGCCTCCAAAAATTCTGTGGGCGCTTCAAATCAGAACTTGATTCATGGTCAGTCAGTAGTGCGGACAAGTCAAATAACTGTTGACTGCATTGGGAATTGTGGGGAAACAGGTCAAGTCATTCCACACATATCAAAATATATTTTTAATCCAAGCATATATTGTTTATTAAATGGATGTTCTACATTGTGTTTTTCCGCTGTAAAGGCAAAATATACATTTATTAAACAAAATTGTTTCTTGTGTAGGGTGTCCCTGGGACCCTTTCAGAGTGTTTTTAGCCTTTTCCTTACCCTGACACCTGAGGGCCCAAGGCCACTTGTAATTTTGATTAGATGGTGGTGTAGTTCCTTTAGCTTCACCCTAAATTCACCTTAAAACACACTATTAACTATTAGCTGCCACCATCAATTGAGTAAGCAGCAGAAAGTGCCATGGAGGAGTACTGTTTGGAGATCTACAGTACAGAATTATAACTCTGCCAGCTTCTAGTCACCAGCTGCCTACTCTCCAAAGTGTTATCATAATTCTTCATAGTGACTTGGTTGAAAGAACAAATTCAGTAAGACAGGGTGAGATAAGCTTGGTAGAATCCCCTGAGATCAGACCACATGGACTCCAATCCTACATGAACACACAAGGACAGCCTTTCCCCACCTGACGCCCTCCACATGTTTGGACCAACAACTCCCATCAGACCCAGCTAGTGTGGTAAAGGATGATGGGAGTTGTAGTCCTGTCACATCTGAAGGTACCAGCTTGGGAAACACTGTGCCATAGGGCAAGCCCCATTAAACAGAGGGAGACTTACTACTGAATAAGCATGCATCAGAGTGATGCACTGCATTCATTAACCCTCGCAAAGAAAATGAAATCGTAGTGAAACAAAAAGCAAAATGTCATTAATGCTTGTCCTTGGGTGATATAGTAGGCAGGCATTTATAACTTACTTTGCTACTAGTGGACCATAGGAGATTGCACTACTTCTTGCTTAGCAGGGTGGTGCCATGGAAAATCCAGTGGACCTAGGTTTTGCCACCACTGGCTGAAGACACCTTAGTAGCAGCCTTTGTTATTTCCTTATAGGAAACCTGAATTAGGAAGACAGCCTCAGGGCCCAATGTGATCAGGGAAGATGGAACAATAGATCCAGTAAGTTCAGGCTTGTCCTGGCAAGCTGTACACATCTGGCTGATTTGCCAGTGTCTGGTGTTGTCAGAAACAAAAGGCAGGAAGAGACAGCTCACCCTCCAATTGTAAAGTGAGGAGCAATGTGGCATCTGGCTGTCAGTCATGCAGGCAGACTGGCCAGCCAGCCAGAAGAGATACAAACTTCACTGGGGGTTACATTTAACTCAAACAACTTAATGCAGTACAGTGGTACCTCTGGTTACGGACAGGATCTGTTCCGGAGGCCCGGCCGTATCCCGAAAAGTCCATAACCGGAGGTGTCCTTCTGTGCATGCATGCGGTGCGATTGAGCGCTTCTGTGCATGCATGCTGCATGCAGAGCATTTCTGCACATGCGTGTGCGGCGAAACCTGGAAGTGTACACTTCTGGATTTGCCACGTTCGCAACCCGAAGTTTACGTATCCAAAAGGATATGTAAGCAGAAGTACGACTGTACAGTGGTACCTCTGGTTGCGAATGGGATCCGTTCCGGAGGCCTGTTCGCAACATGAAAAACCCGCATCTGCGCAGTTGCGCGGCGCAATTTGGTGCTTGTGAGCATGCACAAAGCGCAATTTAGCACTTGTGCACATGTGCTAGCTGCAAAACCCAGAAGTAACCCTTTCTGGTTCTTCCGGGTCGCCGCGGGACACAACATGGAAGAACGTAAAATGAAGCAAATGTAACATGAGGTATGACTGTATAGTGGTACCTCGGGTTACATACACTTCAGGTTACATACGCTTCAGGTTACAGACTCCACTAACCCAGAAATAGTGTTTCAGGTTAAGAACTTTGCTTCAGGATGAGAACAGAAATCAGGCTTCAGTGGTGCAGCGGCGGCAGGAGGCCCCATTAGCTAAAGTGGTGCTTCAGGTTAAGTACAGTTTCAGGTTAAGAATGGATCTCCAGAACGAATTAAGTACTTAACCCGAGGTACCACTGCATATTCCTAACTGTATATGCCATTGGCTTTCTCCCTTTGACTCGGGGCGGCCTTGCTATCAGGCAGAGTGAGGCAACTGTTTCAGGCAGCTGGTGTCAGGGAGTCCCAGCAAGCCACTCACCATTATGTTTGGATCCTAAGCTAGGTTGTTGTCTCCGTTCCTGTCTGTAACCCTGGAAAGCTGTCACCAGTCATTGTAGACAATACCAAGCTATATGGACCAGTGGTCTGGACTCGATATAAGGCAGCTTCCTAATAATAATACTGGTTTAACCTTGCAGTATAGATGTGCTGAAAAGGTGTAGCTGGACACAGCTTCCAGGGTGGTAATTGCAAGCAGGACACAGCACAGAAAGTACCTGGGTGACAAACCAGCTAATTGCAAGGCAGTTTGGCACTTCCACCACTGGTTTCGCACCACACTTGCTTTGTTGTTTGTGTTTATTCTGCTGGTTTGGCTAGCAGAAGTCAGTGTAGGGATCTGCATAGTCTTTGCAATGAGTGCATATGCAATATGCAAAATTCAGAGCATGTGATTTGCACAAGCTTCTCTGGAAGCATCCTAAAAGAAAAGTCTTCAACAAGAATTGCACCTCAGGGAGGGTTTATCAAATCACAGAATTCAGGCGCCCTCCTTGTTTGAACGAGTTACATATGTGATCTCTTTTACTAACATAATATTTCTTTTTTGAGTTACCCAAGATTCCAAGAAAGATCAAATCCTAACAAAGACTACGAAGCTGATTCCCCCCCCAAGCAAAGCCTCAGCTAAGCAAAGTCGCTTGGCTCAGGCCACCCACATAGTCATTTCTGTAACCCAGGAGTGGCTCCTCCTGACCCACATTGTAGGAATCATGGGACCAAACAAATAACAATAAAACCATCGGAGATTATTGTTTTGCAACTTTTTGTGGTTCACTTTGCTGAAGAGCTGTTTCACAAAATCTAGGCCTTAAGTCACACCTGAGGCCAGCCCAAACATGCAGAATGAATGTGCTACTAGCTTTGAAGTGATTCTATGTATGTGTTGAGGCACAGTTTCCCTACAGTAAATGTTATTAGTTCAATGTTGCTTTCCCTTACACTGGTAAAAGGGTGGCTTCTTCTATAATGTTTTCTTAGCCTGCAGTCTCAGACATACTGACCCGGAAGAAAGTCCCATTGAACTGCATTGGATGTATTCATTTATTAAAGCAAATTTTCTGAGTAGGCATACACAAGAGTGAAATGTTGAATGCTATAGGGCCTTAAAAATATGCAGTTATGTTGAGTTGGAGAATGATTACTCTGGGTGGAATTTATTCTCAGAGGATAAATGGGGTTTGTTTGTTTTTTAAGGACTGTGCCATTGCAGTGGTACCTTGGTTTAAGAACAGCTTAGTTTATGAACAACTTGGATTAAGACTGCTGCAAACCCGAAAGTAGGTGTTTTGGTTTGTGAACTTTGCCTTGGATTAAGAACATGTTTCGCTTCCTGTTGAGTGTGTTTCATTTGTAAATTGAGTCCCCCGCCGCTATGGGAAAGCACGCCTTGGTTTAAGAACGCTTTGGTTTAAGAACAGACTTCTGGAACAGATTAAGTTCGTAAAGTACCATTGTACTTTGGATCCAGAATGAATCAGGGGTAGTAATGAAGTAAAAGTGAAGTGCCTGGAATAAAAACACTTGGAAAATGAAACTATTCTTGCATTCTAGAAGGTGGGGTTTTGGGGGGTTTTTTTGCCTAATTTTGTAACAATTTACAGCAAACTCTGGAATCTTTTCCTTGTGCGGAAGACACCAAATATAAGGCAAAGAAGAGGACGGATGACAGGAAGCAAGTGATTGGCGGGTCAAGCTGTCAATGGAATAACGTCTGACTTGGCCTGTAGGCACCTGGTTCTAAAGGCTTGGGTTAATAGGTTCTGCTCCTTCATGTCCTGTTCCTCTTGCAGCCAAGCGATTTGGGCGGGACTTGGAGGGAACTTCTGAGCCTCTTAATCCTTTCTCCTTTGTGTTAGTGAGAGAGAAGCTTTATGTCAGTGTGACCTGATGTCAGCTGAACATAAATATTATTATTAAAAGAAGCTTCAAACACTGTTTGATGGATATTGGATAACTCATGAACTCTTGCACATATCCATGTAAACATTTGCATGAAACTTACCAAAGGGCATATCTACATTTCCTGTGTGTGTTCTTGAAAATACTCGGGGGGGGGGGGGGAGTAGCTGACAGGGCAATAGAAACTTTTTAAAATTAAAGGTGGCCAGCACATAACAGCCTGGACCTGCTTGTCTGAAATTCCGAGGGGAGGAAGCCTGCCATCCCTGCAAATTTCACCCAGTTATATGTTAAGAATGTAAAAGTTTAGGCACATTGAAATCAATGGGAAATACAATCAAAGCTTTGTTTAAGAAACAAAGCAGCCCTTCCAACTGGGAATGAAGAGAAGGAGCCTATGCCCATGAAAGAGCGAAAGAAAGTGGCTCCCAAACGAAGCAACAAATCCGAATATCGACAACCCTTTGCAACAAAAGAATCAGACCTGAATCAGATCAGTAAATCTGTCAATATTCAGTCCTCCCTATTTCTCATTTTTCCAGTCTCAGATTCAATCCTCCACATTTCTGTGGCAATTTGCAATTTGTTTTTAATGAGGCATTTTAGTGTGAATTTATCCTAATGAACACATTTGTATACAGTTTGTACATAATGTTTGCAAGCAGTTTAGCTAATACAATGCATTCTTGTATGTTATATTCACCCATATATGCATTTATATGCACACTTCACTGTAATATATCCGTTTTTGTACATATTGCTTGGCTGGAAAACTGGACTGCAAAATCTGGAAATGTGCAAATTTTGAAGGATGGTTGTGTTTTGAGTTTGCATAATGTCTCTGATAGTGCAAATTCACTAGGTTCATTGCAAATGTGACCTGAATTGAATTTCTTTCCCCATCCCTGTCTACATGTCGGTAGCTGTGACAGTTCCAGTGTTTCTATTATACTTCAAATACATTTTCTTTTTAAGTATTTGCTCTTAATTTTTATTGGCATTTTACAACTTACAAATTCATTTTATGAGGCTGAAAGTAACGTTGGATCTCTGTGTTTTACTACTGTTCCTGAATAGTAAACTGCTATGAGAATATTTAGATTGTGGTTCATTCATCCCCACTAGGGTGGGGTGTGTGGAATCCAACTAAAGGACAATAAGTTAAGAAACTGGAGACATTAGAAACATTTGATAACACATCCAGATATGATTCCAGGTGGCATGAAGCCAAAACCACTGCAGAACAAATTCATTTTACTTTTATCTTGCTTCCTCATTCCCCTTATTTATTCATCTGTCACTTGTTGAAATTGGCAGGACAGGCAAAGCAGGCAAAATGACGCTCAAGAAACCTTATAACAGGAAAACACGGCAGCTCATAATTTATGGAGCCTTTTCTACTCAGAGGAAGTATCCCTTCATGCTTTCAAATCCTGGAAGAGCAGAAGCCAGCACAAACTGTGGGATAATGTGAGTATAGCTGAAGTCATGGTCCCACAGCTCCCTCATAATCCTATTGCCCCTTCACAGGAGCAACACCCGAATAAGCCTAAAGACTGGAACAGGTGGGAAGGACACATAAATCATTGGACATACAGTGGTACCTTGGTTCTCAAACTTAATCTGTTCCGGAAGTCCGTTCCAAAACCAAAGTTTTCCAAAACCAAAGCACGCTTTCCCATAGAAAGTAATGCAAAACAGATTAATCCGTTCCAGACTTTTAAAAACAACCCCTAAAAAAAAGCAATTTAACATGAATTTTACTTTCTAACGAGACCATTGATCCATAAAATGAAATAATCAATGTACTGTACTATAAAATAAATAAGACAGTATTGTAGAAGATGAAAATTAAAATTATTTTTTTTCCTTACTTGCTCTGATGATAGTCATTGTTTGGAGAGGGGACTTTTATCCATTTCCACAGTCACACAATCAATCAATCAATCAATCAATCAGCTGAACTGGGTTCCACACAGTCACAAAAACAAATTAACCGAAATAGCCTCAAAAACAAAAAAGCAAAATAAATAGCAAAACCAAAAGCACCAAATACAGTGGTACCTTGGTTCTTGAACTTAATCCATTCTGGAAGTTGGTTTGACTTCCGAAATGTTTGAAAACCAAGGCGCGGCTTCTGATTGGTGCAGGCACCCTGGAAACAATAGCTGACAGCCACATCAGACATTCGGCTTCCGAAAAACGTTTGAAAACCAGAACACTTCCGGGTTTTCGGTGTTTGGGAACCAAGGCATTTGAGAACCAAGGTACCACTGTTTCCAGTTAGTTGGATTTGAATGCATCATTTGGGTGGAATCCTATACACACTTAACTGGAAGTAAGTCCAATTGAACTCAAGGAAGTTTATTTCTAAGTAGGCCTGTACTGTTAAAAAACCCCCAGAAACCTTGAGGTGAGAGATGTCATGGTATGGAAATACTTTCTTCCCCAAGAGTAATAAGGTATAAAATAGAGTGCCAGAGTGCTAAATGGCTAGCCCCTGGCCTCTGAAGTTAAAATGCCTGAATGGATTTTGAACATTAAATTTTAAGCAAAGTAAGTTTAGGCTGGCAAGAAATATTCATGATTTTCAGAAGCTCGTTTTCATAATTTACGAGTTGCAAGGTATTCCAGCATTTGTCACAGGGAGCCAGAGAGCCGCACAAAATGTTAATAACTCTCCTCCCCTCGACTTCTGGGCATCTGGCAGGCATGGGGGCCTCCTGAGTATTCCCGCTCTGCAGTGTCATGGTGTATGTGCGGCATACAAGATGGGGATAGCTCTGCGAACATTTCACATCCAGAGAGAAAGGGCTCAGCCTCCACACATCTCATTTACACTTTAGAAGGCCAACTTTTTGCCTTTGAAATGCTAACTCTCCCAGCCCTGAACAGGCTTAAACCACAAGAGAGCAAACATGCTTCAGCAGAGCAAGGGACAAAGGTCACCGCCTTATTTTCATTTAGGAGCAACCGTGATTACACAAATGCTCTGTCACCTGCTCCTGGGATCTGAGAGATCTGTTACATCCCTGTATACTTTTTTTTTTTTTTGCTTCAAAATAATCAAAGGGAGACAAAGAACAGGAGTGTTTATAGCTGCTTTGATTAAATGGCTATGAAAGCCCAGGGAGCCCAAAGCTGCCTTTGTTCTGCCTACTGCTGCTCTTTCTCCAGGCTGAGGAATGTCGGCACTTGATGTTCTCTCTGACCAGCACCCTGGGAATGAATGGCAATTCTGATTCTGCAGGACTGTCATTCATGTAATCATGAGGGGAGCCAATGAAACCTTCACATAATACCTTTCTGTGAGCATCCAGTCATGGGAAATGCTTGCAATGAGGATAATTGCGTTTCTCAAAATCCCTGCCCTGTGAACTGTCCCTTCATTCCATCGGGTGCAGATGTTAATCTACAGACTTCAAATGATTTTAGGAGAATAAGGGCTGTTTCCCCAAACTGTGGGTATGGGTGTGTTGTAGAGAATGCTATTTCAAGTTACTTGTATGGCTAGGGGAATATTCATATTTTATGCCAATCAAGTGAAGGCCACTAGAACCCGCTTCCACATGGCAGCTCTGCAATTAGGAAGCCACAATGTTTACATGCCTCTTACCAAGTAGTTTCGACAATGCATGAGGAGCCTCTTGGGAGGAGCATCTTGGGAAATATTTAATAAGCAGTTCAAGAGGAATGGATACTTTTCCTCCTGTTCCAACTGCAGTTGCAGATTTCACTGTAGCTCACTTGCATTGAAGCCTTTTGAAGCCGTGAGTCAGATGAAGTGCAGTTTTTACCTTGTGCCTTGAGAAGCATAAATTACTGCTGCTTAATGACTTGTTTTATGGTTCCTGTGCATGCAGCAATGTACCCCCCGCTTGTCTTTTTCTCTTTGCCTCCGGCTCTTTAGACAAGCAAGCTCATCAGGTGGTAAAAGTGTTCCTGGACTACAGGCTACAGATGGTGGGGGTGAGTGAGGGTGCATGACTGAATGCACCCCAATGAAAGTACATTCCTCTATGGAGAAAACTAGCAGTTCAGAGAGAAGGCTACAACCCTTCCCTTTTATGACTCCTCTTCCATAGGCGGGGAGGTTTTTCTGATGGAGGAATGTGCAGTCAGGCTATTGCTTCACCTGCAGTCCAGAAAGGTTTTCCAACTGCATGATTAGCTGTGTGTCTAGAGAGCCTCTCATGCCCAAACATGTACAGAAAAGCAGCAAAGCTGTAGAAAATTAACATAAATATTTTTTTTGGGGGGGGGTTAAATGTGGACTTCAGCAGAGAATACAAGGAGTTAAGATCATTTTAATAGCATAAAATGAGGGTGTTTTAAAAATAGGCAATTGACCTTTGAGGGATGGGAACCACTGGAGATGAAACAGCTGGCTGCCTTAATAACTCTTCTCTTCCTCCTCCTCATGTGGCTTTTGAGAAACTTACGTAAATAGTCTCTCCGAGTGGGATAGCTTTAGAAAAATGTCCTTGGTCTGGACATGTGCTGCATGGCATCATACACTAAATCTTCATTCTCCTTCCAGAGGGCTGGTAACACAATGTTCTATGCACTGCCACACATGGAATCTAAAATCAGAATTTAGGAAGTGCTACTTCCTAATAAAGTTAAATGAAGAGAAGGAAATTTAATAAAGGGAAGTGACATCAAAAAGTGAAGCACAGAATGCGGTTGGGTGGATTCCAATCCAATCATAGAGCTGTATAGTTGGAAGGGACCATGAGGGTCATGTAGTCCAACCTCCTGCAGTGCAGGAACCTTTCACGCAACATGGGACTCAAACCCACAACCCTGAGATTAACAATCTCATGTTTTACTGACTGAGCTATCCAGCTCATACTACACCCATGGTAGCCAATAAATAAAGTAATAATCTTTATCATCATCACTGCCTTACATCCTATCTTGTTTCCATGACCTACTGATCTTCAGTGATCTTGTCAGGCAATAATCATATAGCTGGTGGCTTCTCATTCAATGCTGGAGGTCTTTGCTCACATTTCACTAGCAACCAATAATATTCAGTAACAATCCCTCCCAGTCCGGCTACCACATCCATTCTGACTGCAAAGTGATGTGGGGAATGTGGGTGCATGAGCGCCATGGGCACCTATTCAATAGTGCCTGTGCATCACTAGTAACACAGCAGAACTTTTCACCCAAGTCCAACTTTTAACATTGTCATTGGTGCCCCTTTGCTTATTGACAGTGTAGTGAAAACCCCAGGAGGCTCCCTGCTTCCCTCCCTTGCATAGCCAATGCCTGAAAAGCATGGGAACCCTTAACAAATCAGTTATTTCAAGGCCACTGGCCTACTCTCATAAATGATAAAGCACATCTCCCCTGATTTCTTTTTAAGTTTGCATATAGGGCAATGAGTTCATTCTATGGCAAAGCTTACGTAATCAAGGTCTGGATTTTTTTGTTAGCTTCGTTACTTTTATTATCTGGAAAGGCCCCAAGAACTTCAGGATGATCGTTCAGCTGTATGCGGTGATGAAGTTCAGCGAGGCATTTCTGTATTCTAGTTTCTATATTATTCATAATCATCAGAAAGTGGATTCATACAGCAATCTGAAGAGGAAATCCCTCTGCATTACGTGCTTGCCTGTGACATCACTTCGTGCTAATCGCTTACCCGTCTTCACCACAGGCCACAACTGTTGTATCAGCCAGGGCCTTGCACTGTATAGAACAATTCAATTTCTGCACTTCCTGCTTAGCACACACAGACACATGCATAAATAACAACAACACTAATATGTGCAGAAAGTTAAAAGTGCCTGAGGCTCCTTCTTCTGGATGGGCAGCATAATGGCTATCTTCTGGCCAATGTGAATTAGGGTTGCCAGGCCTCCAGGACTCACCTGGAGTCTCCATGCTTGCCTTTGCAGGTGGCAGGTGGAGAGCTTGAATTTCCAGGTGGGCAAGAGTGCCTTTAACTCTATTTTTTGTTATTATTAAGAGGACTGTGCATGCAGCCTGCAAGCTCCAGCCTAGTAGGAGCCAGCTGAAAATTATTGTGCAGACACTCTGTGGGGGTCAGAAGGAAATTGAATGCATACAGTACTGACTGGCCATTGTTTCTGGACATCTTCACATCTGTGTAATACTTTCTGTGTGAGGTGACTACCAAAGATGTTCCCGAGACTTCAGCTAGTGTGAAATGCATCTGCTTGGACTCTGTCTAGTGTAACCAGAAGATAGACAAAAATTATGCAGGGTAGTTTTTCTGGCTCCCTACATATTGCTTGGTGCTGTTCAAGATGCTGATGTTAATGTATAAACCCCAAACAACTTGGGACCTAAACCCTTGAAGGAGGGCCTCTCTCTGTACCAGCCAACCAAGGCTTTGAGACTGACAGGGGAGGCCCTTCTCACTGCTGAAGAGACAGGAATAGCTTGTTATGTAGAGACACTGGGAAGGGTCTTCTCTGTGGTGGCACCTGGCCATGGAATTCCTTCTCTCTGTCATATAAGTTTCTGAAGTTGTGTTTATCCAGGCTTTTGCTGCTGCCTAAATTGTTGGCTGACTTTTTGGTGTTTTAACTAAAACTGCCTGGGATTCTGATCAGATGAATGGTAGTTTGGAAATAAAAGAAACAGATAAATAAACAATCCTGGATCCCATGAGACGCCCTTCCAGGGACCAAAGGATTGCACTCTGTAGAAGACAGAATATTTTGTCAGTTTGTGCAGGCAGAAAAAAAAGTGAGTATTTCCCTTCCTCCCCCAACATGCGAAAGTAACATTCAGAACCACCCTGCATGCTGTTCTCGTTCTCCGTTTACCCATGAGTATAAAAAGCAAACAGCCTAGGTAAACAGGAACTTGGGGCTTCAGTGATGAAAAACTTCAAGCCCTGCCCACATGCACACAGAACCGTTTGCCTAGGGCCCTGAAACTGTTCTCAGAGGATTATGATTCATGCCAAGCTCACCTCCTTCTCAAAAACTATGTGTGCTGCTTAGTTACATCCGTCACTGAGTTCCTCTGTTATGCAATTGCTTCCACATCACTTTTTTTTTTAAGAAACCCAACACACACAAAACACCCTACCACCACTCGATTGGCACTTCTCCTGGCAGCTTCGGCAGAGCTGCCAACACGCTGAATGAGCGTGGATGATGAACTCGCTCTGAGATAGTCCCTCTGGGTTACACTGGAGGCGCATTGGCAGAAGCTACATAGAAACATGCAGAGTTCTTTTTCTTTTTTTCTTTTGGCCTGGGCTAGACCTGCTTGCTGAATAGCTGAAGAACTTCTTTCTTAATAAGGCTTTTTTTCACTCCAGCCATTCACAAGCACTTGATTCACCCATCTATTTTTAGATCATCTGTGATGTGGGATATTATTGCAAGCAGAGTAAGGAGAGAGCCATTCATGCCCCCAGAGTTCTAAAGTGGGACCGAACAATGGCACAGTGTTGGGGGCAGGGAGAGGGACAAACAAACAGAAAAGTTAAAGAAAATAAAACTGAACGGTTTGTTCATAAGGGTTTAATTACATCAAACAAAAGGGTTAGTGGAGTAGAAAGGCCTTGGTGCCATGAATACTATGACTCCAGCCCTGATTGGGATGCTAGCTTCCTACGTTCTTCAATAAGGAACTGCCAGCCAACTCCTTCTAAAGTAACCTTTTGTGATGTCATCCAAGGCGGCATAGCATGAGTATCACATCAACGCTTTCCCACAGAAAGAACAATGTGGATATAAAGTGGCCTAGTGGGTATAGTTTTTGGATTTGGCTTGAGGATGACCACGTTTCAGATTTTGACTGAAGGGCAGAAGCCACTGCGGGCTGGCTGGAGCAGGCGATGGCACAGAGGCTCTGAACTACGGTGGCTGCTAGAATCACAGAACTGACCCCCACGAGGGTCATCTGGTCCAACCCCCTGCAGTGCAGGAATCTTTTGTCCATTGTGGGTCAAATCCACGACCCTGAGATTAAGAGCCTCATGCTCTACCAACTGAGCTATTCTACTTGTTTTGGATCTGGGGTGGCCTGTAGCAATACCTTTTCTCTGGGGCAATGTCAGGATCCAAAAGAAACCTGGCTCCAAGGTGAGAACATTAGTGAACTCAAGTAGGTGAATGAAAAGGAAAAGCCACCAAGAGCAACAGATAACAGGGTTGGAGTCTGTCTCCTCAGAGGCCTTACCGTGGTGCTCATATTATAGAGGTGGAACGGCAGAGACAGCCTTTCATAACAGCCTCCCTAGCTACTGCTTTGAGAAGACTATGGGAAAGTCATGGTTGGCTAAAATAGGGGGAGTTACAGCAGGATGTGTGGGTTTTCATGACCAACACCTTACCTTTCTCCATATAATGCAAGCACTGCAGACAATGGATTGATTTAATATAGAACACATAGTTTTTTCCTAGGAAGCACTGATAGCTAAATATTTTGGTGAGAAAGTGGTCCTTAAAGCCACACTGCCAACAATTTGTTAGGCTTTTATTGAGTCACAGATAATGTTGCTGCTGTTTTAAATCTGAAAATCAGTTACAAATATTCTTGTGGTTATTTTGAATTCCATCGGAGGACATTTATTCATAATGGTTCTATTTAGTATTTCCCACCAACTCGTTTCTCCACTGTATTGAAAGAATCACCCAAGGATGACTTTGTCTCTGCTTGTAGCAACAGGGTGTTTGCAGCCTAGGATGCTTCTGGGCTGCTTATTCATTTTCTTTTGTTTATTTTAATACCAGAGGAGGATATTCACCTGGATTATTTGCGCCCTTTTGAAATCCAATGAAAACAGATCTAGGCTTCTGGACGAACATTTTTGGGTACTGAGGTTTTTATGTGCTGTGCTCTACCTCCATAGTTAGAGGCATTATGCCTCTGAATGCTATTTGGTGGGAATTGCAGGAGGGGAGGATGCTGTACTCAGGTCCAGGGTCCAGGCTTCCCACAGGCATCTGGTTGAGAAGACGGTGCTGGACTAGATGGGCCATTGGCCTCATCCAGCAAGCTTGTCCTGTGTTCTCATGCTTGCCCCTCTCCAGTGTGGAGAGCCAGTGTGGTGTAGTGGTTAAGAGCAGTAGACTCGTAATCTGGTGAACCGGGTTCGCGTCTCCGCTCCTCCACATGCAGCTGCTGGGTGACCTTGGGCCAGTCACACTTCTTTGAAGTCTCTCAGCCCCACTCACCTCACAGAGTGTTTCTTGTGGGGGAGGAAGGAAAAGGAGAATGTTAGCCGCTTTGAGACTCCTGAAGGGGAGTGAAAGGCGGGATATCAAATCCAAACTCTTCTTCTTCTTCCCCCGACCTCATGCAAAAAACAGTCAGAGCCAAACAGACATTCCCAAATGATCGGAGATCAAGGGGACATTCAGAGGATGAGAATCAAAGAATCTTAGAGTTGGAAGTGACCCAAGGGTCCTATAGTCCAAGCCCCTGCAATGCAGGAATTTCAGCTAAAACACCCATGACAGATGGCCACACAACCTCTGCTTAAAAACCTCCAAGGAAGGAGAGACCACCATCTCTCGTGGGAGTCTGTTCCACTGCCGAACAACTCTTACTGTCAGAAAGTTTTTCCGAAAGTTTAGTTGGAATCTCCTTTTTTGCATCTTGAAGCCATTGGTTTGAGTCCTACCCTATAGAGCAGGAGCAAACAAGCATGCTGTCTCCTCCATGTGACAGCCCTTAAGATATAGTGGTACCTCGGGTTAAGTACTTAATTCATTCTGGAGGTCTGTACTTAACCTGAAACTGTTCTTAACCTGAAGCACCACTTTAGCTAATGGGGCCTCCTGCTGCCGCCACACCGCCGAAGCATGATTTCTGTTCTTATCCTGAAGCAAAGTTCTTAACCTGAAGCACTATTTCTGGGTTAGTGGAGTGTGTAACCTGAAGCGTATGTAACCTGAAGCATATGTAACCCAAGGTACCACTGTATTTGAAGGTGGCTATCATATCTCTTCTCAGTCTCCTCTTTTCCAAGCTACACATTCAAAAGCTCCTTTTAAGGCTGAGTTTCCAGACCCTTGATCATCTTGGTTGCCCTCCTCTGCACACATTCCAGCTTGTCAACATCCTTCTTAAATTGTGGTGCCCAGAATTGGACACAGTATTCCAGAGTAAGGCAGACTAGAGTGTGGTACTATTACTTCTCTTGATCTGGACACTATACGTCTGTTGATGCAGCCTAGAATAGCATTAGCTTTTTTTTTTGCTGCTGCATCACACTGTTGACTCATGTTCAGCTTGTGGTCCACCAAGACCCCTAGATCCTTTTCACATGTACTTCTACTAAGCCAGGTGGCCCCCTTCCTATATTTGTGCATCTGGTTCTTCCTTCCTAAGTGCAGAACCTTATTGTCCCTATTGAAATTCTTTTGGTTGTGCCCAGTTCTCCAATCTGTTAAGGTCATTTTGAATTCTGATTCTGTCTTCTGTGGCATTAGCTACCTCTCCCAGTTTGGTGTCATCTGCAAATTTGATGAGCATCCCCTCAATTCCTTCACCCAAGTCATTCATTTTTTTTTAAAAAAAACCCTTCCACAAATGCTGCTGAGGAGGATCTCTTCTACGTGCAATAAGACACAGAGACTGGTCAGAAAATAAACAGTACTATACACGTCTCACAAGCAAGACTTGGAAGCTGCCAGCATACTCAATATCCTTAGGCAATATTCCAACAACTGGTGCCAATGCATTGGCTAGCAGGATCTTCTTTCATCTGCTGCAACTACTTTTCCTGCAGAAAGAACTCTGATGTTTGCCTAAGATGGGGTTTGGAAGACAAACCGACCTCAGATCAACAGTGGTTTCTCTTTCTGGAGGTGACTAAGGGCCACTTCCAGAGATGACTAAGGGCATATTCATACCACAGACTTGTACTAGTATGGCAGTCATTTCCACTCCTCAGGGAACCCTTGGAATTGAGGGGCTACAGATCTGTAAATTGTAAAATGCAATGCTTTGCACCCTCACCAGGCTACAATTTCCAGTATTTATTGGGGCAGCAGTGACAAACTGGTACAAAATAAATATATGGCGCATCCCGATTTATCCATTTTGTTTTCATTCAGCTTCTCATTCTTCCATTCTTCAGTTCTCCATATTTCCACATCAGTTTGCATTTTTTTAAAAAGAAATTATTAGCATTTTGTGGCAATTTTCTCTTAATATACATATCTATATGCAATTTTGCCCAAAATTCACATTTTTGCAAAGCAATTTTCTCTAACGTAATTCATTTTGTGTGTGTTCCCCCTCAGCAATATATTCATTTTTCTGAGCACTTTACCATTGTATACATTTTTGTACTGGCACTGCTAACTTTGGAGAAGTACGAATTCTAAAGCATGGCTTTGTTTCGATTTGTGGATTATTTCAGAAAGTTCAGTTAGGTAGTCTTGTTTTAAATGTGAATTGAATCAAGTTTCTCCCTCATCCCTAATAGCGCAGTTATACAGGTCAGACTATTAGTATTGGATATTATACATATAGTCTTACGTCTGAGACTAAAATTCTATGGAAACATGTATGGACCTATGGGCAGGGGGTGCATCGCCCCCCCCCGTATTTTGTTCCTACTTTTGTTTTGCTTTATCTTTTTTATTGTATGCCTCAGTTATAAATGGCAAATTAAAAACAACTTTTTTTTATTTCTTAAAAAATATCTGAAAGAAAAGATCCAGGGACTCACTGGCTACTTGCTCTCCTAAACCCTATTCTGACTTCTATATGCTGAGTCTCCCATTGCTAACAGAGTGAAAACCTTCTGTATTCCTGCTGCCAGGCAAGGGGCAGATATGGGGCAGGGGGAACTGAGCAACAACAAAAGGGCATTGAATGAAGAAAAGGGGGAACTGAGGGATGGGCTGCAGAGGAAAAGGGATGCTAGAGGTAGAGGTTGCAAAGAGAACTGTAGGACACAGAGAGAAAGATAGCTGAGAGATAGGGTGAGGATCTGTGAAGTACTGGGAAAAGACGGAGAGCTACAAAGCACAGTGTGATGGGCTGCAGAGAGAAAAAGAAGGGGAGGCTGAGGAATGGGAGGGAGCGAGACTGGAATGGGAGAGAGGGAGTAACTGAAAGAGGATGCAGACCTATGGAGCAGAGAGAGAAAGTGAGCCTAGTATAGGGTGCAGAGAGAGAGAGAGAGAGAGAGAGAGAGAGAGAGAGAGAGAGAGAGAACGAACAATGGAACAGAGAGAGAAGAGAAGGGAAATGTAATTGAGTAAGGAGTTAACAGGCTTTATTAGACTAAGGAAGGCTGACAGTTACACCACAAGTTTCCTCAAAAAAATGGTGTGTTTTCATAATGTTCTAGAACTCAGGATTTAGCACCTCCTTTTACTATGTTGGGAGTAATTTTAAACTGCTGTAATCATTTACAATATATTAATTGTTTTCCTTTCTGTTGATGTGCTTACAAACTGATTTTGGAATAAAATTAATTAATATATTAACAATTTTTTAATAAGCAAAGAAAAAGAATGTATTTTCTGACTCACAGACAGGAGAAGTGAGCTTAATGCATAATAGTTTTTAAAAGCCTTGTGGGCTGAAATAGTCACAAAGATACTTTTGTGAAGCTAACATTGCAGCACTTTCTTCTTAAATGAATACAGAAATGTAAACGGTCCTCAAAGTGATTTGAGTTGTGCACTCTTTGCCCTCAGGGAACACTGTTCATGACACTGAAACAGATGTAAAAATAACAGCACTATTATTATTATTATTATTATTATTATTATTATTATTATTATTATTACCATTCTTTTTTCCGAGTGAACAGAATGAAGACAAACTACAAAGAAATACAAAATAAGTCAAGCTATAATGTGGTCATCATTTAAAACAAACAAACAAACAAACAAACAAACAAACAAACAAACAAACAAACAACAGAATGGTTGCAGATATCAGCTTCTTGGGTAATGTGCCATAAACTTAAAATGGCTACTTGGCTCAGAGTGCAAAAAGTGTTTGCAGACATAGTGGGAACCAGCATGGATCTCAGGCCCCAATGGGGCCTTAACTGTTCAGCTCATGTTGATTTCTGGAACTGGCCAAGCAAGCCTCTTAGGTGTTTCTGTCTCATCTTGGAAATCTTTTTACCCCAACATGATGTCCTTCAGATTTTGGACTGCATCCCCCATCATTCCTGACCATTGGCCACAGCTATGGCTGATGGGAATTGTAGTCCCAAACATCTCAGATGCACTAGACTGCTGAAGGCTCTTCTAGAAGGCTCTTCTAGGCAGGATGATAGTTCCTTACTGCTAATCTTCACTTACTTGCATCTTGGGGCTGTGTTGCCTCTGCTTTGGTACATAAAAGCGTTACTTTTAGGTGCCAAGAACTCCTGGGGCCTGGGCCATGTTATTAATTAAATGTATTGTTGATTATAATAATAAGTCCTGTAAACTGCAGCCGGTCCCTTTTTTCTCCACAGACCACCTCCAGTCACAGCAAGCAAAAGACAATATGGCAGACAGCATGATTCCAGGTCTAGCATATTAAGACAGTGGCGATGCACTCAAAGGGTACATGAGGATAAGTGCCTTCCTGGCACTATTATTGGTTTCTCACCATCTGTGAGTGCACAGAACTCATGACTTTTGTTCTGTGTCCAAATTCAGAACCAACCAAGCTGAAAGGTTTAGCCAGTCGCTGTGTTCTCTCAGTCTGAACTGAAATGTGTCCAAAACATCTCATGTGAAACTGGCAAAGGAAATATTGGACTAAGAACGTTTTAGAAAAACCTCTCGAAGGGCAAAGGAGGAATTAAGTGCTAATATTTTATTTTCCAAATTTTCCACAAACTGGCTGCCTTTTCAAAAAGGCCCGGCCGCACTGAAGGTTTTTACCCCCCTTTAGAAGTCAAGTTTTTTAAAATTTGCATAATGGAGCCTGATACATATGGAAGCCTAGTAAATCGTACTTCTTTGTATTTATGACTTTGGGAGAGCGGGGAGGACATATGGAATGTCCATCTGACAATCTGAGTCTTGTTGGAATCCTGACCATACTGAATTCCATTGAACTCTTCCCCCCTGGTACATACACATGTTAAACACATGAAATAGCTTTGTACTAAGTCAGTTCTTTGAGTCGAATACTGTCTGTTCCTGGTAGCAGTGGCTGTATAAAATCTCAGGAAGGTGTCTTTCAAGTTCTGTTGCTTGAGGCCCTTTGAAGTGAAAATGCCAAGCATTGAACTTGAGACCTTCTACATTCTTTGCTTATTTGTAGAAATGTTCTGTGCTGCTCAACATACCCTATACCATAACAGGTGTACATTCTAAGACTTGAAATACCTGTTCTATGACTAATCTGTAACCCCTCTCCTAAATTTCTACTTCTAGTTCCATAACTGCAGAGGTATATGTGAGAAGTCACAGTAATATTGACTGGTATTTGAAGAAGCTTCCTCTGTCAACCTG
The DNA here is from genome assembly GCF_964106915.1 of Podarcis gaigeae. Lineage (NCBI taxonomy): Eukaryota > Metazoa > Chordata > Lepidosauria > Squamata > Lacertidae > Podarcis > Podarcis gaigeae. The sequence continues at coordinate 76,044,254 of NC_139680.1, read as the reverse complement.
TGGAGACGATTAGGTGATGCTGTGATACAGGAGCAAAGCAGCCCGGTCCAATGTGTTCTACGTTTGTTCAGTATCTTACAGATTTGTGAAAAAATGATCTACCAGCATAGGCAGGCTCTGTCTCAGATCAACACAGCCATGTGTTCTGTCTGTACTGCAACTGTTGGAATCTTAAGCACAAATACTTACGGGATTCAGGAAAAATCAGTTGGACTCGCTTCCAAATAAGCATGTTTAGGGTGGGTGAAAAAGCACGTCCTTTTTATTCCTTTAACATTTTCTGGCCCAATCTTTTGACCGAAACCAGACCTTCTGGGCATCTTACAATCAGATGGAAACATTTGTATATTGAGATGGTTGACTCCAGAGATTCTGTGACCAGAGTTCCACTCAGGGAAGGCACTTGCAGGAATTATCTTCTGATAGAAGGGGGAGGTGATTTTCACCAGGGCTTACTATTTTGCAGAAGGGGTTCAATTGCATACCAACAAATTTAGGTTTGCACAATTAGCATGCATTAGAGTGCAAACTAAAAATTAAAATTAAAAAATCAGATTTTTTTTTTGCAGTAAGGAAAGTGATGGGAAAATGCACTATATAGTTTGGGGGTAACAACTGATTTATGGGAAGTCATGTAACCTCCATGCAAACAAATCAGAATGAATGATCTATAAAGAGCAGACATCTGACACATAACCTCCATGCAAGCTTTATGCAAACAAATCAGGATGAATGCTCAATAAACACCCCAGTTCTCCATTCAGCTCCCTATGCTCCCCCAGCAAAATTGCCTCCCGCCTTCCATCAACGGGAGACTTTGCTGGGTCAAAGGTGCTTCATACTGTACTCTGGACCCAAGTCAGGCTGTTTTAGAGGATTCAGTTTCTTCCCATGAAAATTAAAGAATACAAAAACTCACAGCCTCTGAGGGCTTCCATTTGTTTGCTACTGTATTCCAGATTTTTGGTAACATTTGACAAAGGGGGAGAGTTTGAATTACATACTTATCAACATTTTAAACCTTCCAGTCTGACTTTCATAGTATTATCTTATTTCTCTTCACTGTCTATAAGCTGCTACTTCTTTGGGGTGTTGGAAAACATCAAATGGTCCTGTCTCATCCCAGTGTGGGTGGAGACTTGTCTGAATATTTGAAATGTTTTTGTTAGGGGCAGATCTCGGATACATCCAAGCTCTGGCCAATGGAACACAGAAAAACCCCTCCAACAGCCTTAATGTTATCATTCTGGACAGCCGAAGCTTTGGGAATAAGGATTGTCAATGTTACCTTGAAATGTATTTTTGTGTCTTGCCAGAGTGTTATCATTCTGAGAAGCTACAAAATGCCTCAGGGTCTGGGCACTGGGCCAGACTCTGTCCTTGAACAATTCTGTGAAGCTCCTCCTGACTCCCACATATCTGAAGGACAAGATGGGCGCACAGACTTTTGCGAAGCTGCACCGATAACACCACCTGCAAGCCTGAGAAAGCAGCGGCAAGATCAGCAATAGCAGCTTACAAAATAGCAAAAATGCCATTTAACAGGCATGGAGCAGATTTCATGAAGTGGTAAAAAGTGATACCACCCAGCGACCTTTGAAAGAGAACTCTTTGAAACTTTCCCTTCTTCTGCCCTCAGGTATTTTTAATCCACCCATCTGCCCTCTTTTGAAAATCATGCCTGGTTCCTCTGTGAATTAGTTATATTGGTAGCTTCCATTATGCAGTTCAGTGACAAACTTGTTCCATATTGCAGCCGCCTTTCTCCTTAAAAGCATTCTGATCCAGGCCCCTCTGTGCTTTCTGCTATAGACATGGAGTTCTTTTGCCTGCAAACCTCTCTAATTAAATCAGCACATGCAAAAAAGGAACATAAATGCATTCTCCATGGAAATGAATAGCCCTGACAGGTAGGGAGATCTGTTGTGCGTGGAACTCTCTTCATATGCAGCAGCAACAACAACAATAACAACAACAACAATCATGTGGCTATAAACCACATTACGCAACATCACACATGCACAGAGGGTAAGTGTTCTGTTATGTACTAAGCTTGGATCCTAGAACAGTAGGCAGGTAGGACCCTAGAATGCATTGGCTTGCACTGATTGGCTTGCAGGAGAGGACCAATCAGGCTCCAGGAGGAAGTTAATCAGCCTATTAGGCTGGTAGGATCGTAGAATCCAACAACTGATTGGCCTGCAGTAGCAGCCCAATCAGGCTCCAGGAGGGAAGCAGAATCAGCCAATCAGATGGGACTCATTGTGTAAATAATGTATATAAAAGCCTGAGGTTTGGGGGGGGGGAATTCAATCTCTGTTTTGCAAGCTGCAATAAAGAACATGAAATCATTACAGGACTCTGAGTATATTTCATGTTCCTAAGTACCAAATGTATCTGATATGCAGAGTAACATTGCATGGATCGCATTGGCCCAGTGCCTGCCAGATACGCTGTGCCTTTAACATACTGCAGGCAGGCAGAAATGCAGCTTCCTCAATCATTGTTGCCCCATGCTGAGACAGATTACCTGGGATTGCTCCCTGGGATGTTGTTGTAAAAGGCACAGTGCTTCTGTCAAAAAGAGAAAGGTGGGGGAAGAAAGGGAGATGAAGTACTAGTCCTAGGCTTGGCAGAAGTTCTTCCTGTTGGGTGTGCAGATGAACAGGGCATATGTGCTCAAAAGAGGTGTGAGAGGAACCAGCATGAGATGAGGACAAATGTGGCTTATGGGGGCTGGATATATTGAAGGAGTACATTTGATCCCACCCAACTGGCCTAGGCAGACATACTGTATATTATGCAGTACATTCGCCTCTTCGTAAAGCCCTGTTGGAAAATGAAATTAGGCAAAGCGCGTATGTCTTCGTCTTTGCACTCACTGAAGTAAAACTGGTTTTCACTTTCCTAATGTGGTTAGTTCTATTCCCCCACACCCCACCTCGTAAGCAACTGCTAGGCTGCTGTTCTTTTAAAAAAGAGTGGGGGCAGGGCGGGGAACCAGGCCACATTGTTCAAAGCAAACACTCTTCAGTATCTGGTGGAACAAATATACAATTGCACGCCCAGACCTCAATCTCTAAACCCAGCTGGACAAAGACGGAGTGAAAATGCATGCAACAGCGAGAGGAAAAACACCTTTATCTCATCTCAAAAGGGCTCCATCAAGAACAATTCTATAGCTATGCTCTCTTTTTTTGTTAGCAATACCCTTTCAAAAAGCTGAAAATAGCATTTATTTTCCTACTGATTTGTGTCTACCCATTGACTTTCCCCAACCCCCTCTGCTTTTCTCTCTCGAAAAATAGCTGAAATTAAATAGCTCTTTTCCTTAACTTGTTTAAACACCTGCACCACCAGCCACAAAAAGTGTACATTATCTCTGGAAACTGTCACTCAAGTGCCCCTGCTCAGCAGCAGAGGGCACTCAAAGGTCTTGCTGTTTTGAGGGGACACACACCCAAAATTAGAAGCAGGGCCAGAAGTGCTGTCCTAATCCAGAATCAGCTAGTGATAAATCAAGACTATTCACCAATTGCTACTTAGTGTTTGCAGATCTGGGACCTACAGGAAGAACAAGTATTCAGAACGATAGGAAAGATTCTGTGCCCCTTTGCAGGCAATATTCACACTGAAGACCAAAGGTTTAGTAAGATCTTTAAGAACATGGCACACTCTTATTATAAATTAAGAATCAGGTTCAGCGCATGCATTATACTTGCTCTGGCACTGCAGCCAGAAATATCCTCTCAGCTGCAGCCATAATGATTGAAATTGCTCACCAGGGATTGCCACCAGCGCATTCTCCATACATAAACATGCAGTAGCATCAAAAATCGCAGCCAGTTGAACTCAGTCCAGAGCAATCTATTAGTTTAATCAACAGCCAAATACTTGTTTGAATAGATGTCTTTTTACTGTCTGCAGAAAGCAAACAGCAATGGCAAAACTCCTCTGTAAGGACACCCCATACTCTACGTAAAGCTACTGACAAAAACTCATCTATTGTGTCCATATTTTTAACATGTAATGGCGATGGAACACAGAGTGATCTGTCATCATCACATACACATCAGAAGGGAGTTTGAGGAATGGCAGCATGAAAAACAGTTGGGAAGAGGTGCAAGAAAAAAATGAGAAGTTATGTTTAATACATATGTTTAATCATCATAAATGACAATCTACTCACTAGGCTCAGTTCAGATGCAATGGCAAACCATGGCTTGTTGCATCCTTTGAGGATCCTGGTTTGATATCCTCATTTGTGACCACACTATGGTTTGGTTTGTGCAAAGTCTGGCATATTCAGATAAAACAGGAGACATTACAGTGGTACCTCGGGTTACATACGCTTCAGGTTACATACGCTTCAGGTTACAGACTCCGCTAAACAAGAAATAGTGCTTCAGGTTAAGAACTTTGCTTCAGGATGAGAACAGAAATCATGCTCTGGTGGCGCAGCAGGAGGCCCCATTAGCTAAAGTGGTGCTTCAGGTTAAGAACAGTTTCAGCTTAAGAATGGACCTCCGGAAAGAATTAAGTACTTAACCCGAGATACCACTGTAGTTCGTTGCAAACCATGAATAGGAGCTTCTAATCTCCTCTCATAAACAGAGTGGGAAGGGGGATCACATGAGCACAAGGTTCACTGTTGCTCAAGAATGTAATAAAAACCATAGTTTCTTGTTGCATCTGAATTGGGCTACTGTTTTTAAATGGCTTCCTACACAGAACTGAACTACTTACATTTGACATGGTTATCACACATTAACCACTGAGAGACACTGAGTTAATATTTAGAGAACAGCCTCTATAAATAAGCTGTGCTTTAAAATCTACTGAAAACATCTGAATCTTGTCTTAGTAGAGGGTACAGTACTGGGATAGCTGGGCAATTGTACTGACACAGTATGGCTTTGCTCACAATAGTCTAGATCTTTTCATGAAAATGCTTCCATGTACTCATTTTCTCAGCCTACTTTAGGTCTAGAAAAACTAGCCATGTGGAGATATATTTGGAGCTGACATATATTTCTGGACCAACCATATAAAGACTAATACATTTATTCCAGATTTACAGAGACATGAATGGGGCCTTAATTGGGCCCAGTAAAATGAGATGTTTCCAAGAGGAAATAGCTCAGCAGTAGGGAGTCCTGGAATGTATTAAAGAGACTGCCTCTTTGTAATGAGATTAAGGAAAAAATGCTTTAACACGTCCAAATGGATCTGTCCTCAGTAAGCAGAAGGTGCCAAAGGAAACATAAATACTGTTCTGGAAAGCAAAAGGTTAATAGGCATGCATATATATATATATATATATATATATATATATATATATATATCCCCTACAAGTTTTCTATAGCAAAGAAAGCTGGGTAAGAGGCTGATTTCAAAATGCTTTAAAAACAGGGGGAGGGAACCTAGTCAAAGAATGTTGCCTTTGTTCATGACCGATTTGTGAGTTCAAACCACTTACCTGTATAGCTTTGCTTTTAACTCTTTAGACTGCAAAAATCCTAATGCTCGTTGCCAAATTTCTGAGTATTTAGGAGTCCTCTACAAGGTTCCTGTATCCAAGGATGTTTAACTCTCTATACCAGAGGTTTTCAACCGTTTTGTGTCCACGGCTCCCTTGACCAACTACATTCTATTGACCAACTACATTCTGGCAGCCTCTCACCCTTTTCTCAAACAGCTGCCCTTGTGAAGTGCTCCCTCAACCTCTTCTCCTCTCCCCTCTCTTTGGGAGTCTTCTGGGCAGCCACTGCTGCCCCCTCCCTGCTCCAAAGAGAGATGCCTCCTCCCACTGCCCCACAGGGGCCTGGGACTTGTTTGCCCATTCCCAACAGCAAGGGCTGGTGGACTGGCTGGCTGGGCTCCCTTGCCACTTGCCTGCTTACTCCGAAGCTGCTTCAGCTCCTGGCAACCAGCACCCCTTGGCCATCCCCAGAAGCACCATTCGCCTGGGGAGCTTGTAGCCAGCTCTGCTGCAATAAACAGCTGTGCAAGCCTTTGGGAGGCAGAGACACGAGAGGGCATCAGAGGAGGGAGGCAAGGAAAGAGGGACAGAGAACAGTGTTGCCCATGGCATCCCTGACACAGTACACTGGTTGAAAACCACTGCTCTATACTAACACTGTGCTCAAGTCCTCAAGTGCCAATTCTTATGAAGCCATAAGAGAAGAATATCTTTTGGGGAGATGCTAAAGAGGACCCCCCCAAATGATTCAGTGAGGCAGGGATACTGGCTCCTAAGCCCTTTTGGCCTTCCCTATATTTTTGGGGTAGAGGCCAGCTCCCCCCAATGTCCCAAAAGTGTGGAGCCAAGCATGGCATGCTTCCAGCGGCTGGCTCCTTCTCCTCTTCCTCCTGCCATGGAGGGAAAGGAGGGTCAAAGCAGCCTCCTGCCCATAGCGGTGGCAAAAGGAGGAGGAGCCATTGAGTTGTACTGCCGATGTGTTTGGCTCTACCCTCAGCTCTTCCCGACACCATGTGCATGACATCGCCCCCGTCCCCATCGCTCTCACAAGCTGGCACCTCTTAAATGAGGTCTGAGTATGCACAAGGCACAGAATGCTGATTGACTATTGAGGGGGAAATAAAAAACAGGGTTCGGAAGTGGATCGGGGGGGGGGGCGGAATGGAGTAAAAGCCTGTAAGCATGTGATTGTCTCATTTCCAATGGGCCTAGATACGTCAGAGCCAATTGCTTTCCACCAAACATAAACAGTTAATTAGAAAGCAAAGATTAGAGCGGCTTCTGAACTTTTGAGCTTCAGGAAACCCTTCTCAAGCTCCACATCAGCAAAGAGCAACTGCACATCTGCTATGTGTCAGTGTTTCCAGTGCATGAAGGGTACCAACCAGAGGGGGTCTAGGGCCTCATTCTTGTTCCATGTAGGGAAGGACCACTGACTGTATGCAAAGCAGTGCTATGCAAATGTTCTGTCAGTTCAAGAATTTCTGCTTGAGCAATGGAACACTCTCCCTTCTCCCCCTGCTGAGCTCCCCCTCAGTCTATTCTAGGGGGTCTCCCAATGCTCTGGAGCAGAATTAGAGAGGGCATAAGGTGTTCACGTGGGGAGGAGGGGGGGAGAAAGCACCTTTGTGGAAGCAGAAATCCTTTTGCTGTCAAGATGCGTTCATGGAATGCTGTCCCATAGTTCTTAGAGAACAGGTCTTGCATGCAGAAGCCCCAAGTTCAATCCCTGATGTCTCCAGTCAAAAGGAGACATCTGGCTGATTTCCCCAGCCACTCTGGGCGGTTCCCAATCAAGTGTTAAAAACAATACAGCAAATGATGGGAAAGCTCTTTTCCTGGGAACAATCAGAGTGGTCAATCCTGAGCTAGATGGGCAAGTAGTCTAACCTGGTATGAAACATGTTATCTGAGTGCATGCTCTGGATATACCCAACACTCTCCTTCCCAGTGCAGATGTCAATCAGTAGCAGAGGGCAAGCTGCCATGGTTGCTCAGAACATAACTTAAAAGCCACTGCCTTTCTTCAAGGACTTGGTCATGCCGAATTCCTCATCCTCTGGGGGCAAATGCTTGATTTGTCAGCAAGGGAGTCCTGCGTGTGCATTTGTGTGCAACAGAATGCAACAATTGTTGCTTATGGGGCTGAATGGCACGGATCCTAGAATGTGATTTCACATATGGTCCTTATCCAGCATTGCATAAGATATACGGTGGGTTAGAAAGCCCTATTTGGGGAGCCACTGGCATTGCTCATTGGACCTCTATACCAGTAGCTCCCCTTTAATGCAAAGCACATATTCATATAACTTTGGACATGGTATCCACAGTTATGAGGCAAAGCAATTTTAGAGAGCAACAAATATATAGTATGTCAAAACTAGGGTTGAACCAGGAGTGCTGGCTAACAGAAGAGTTTCTCCAAGCTATTTCTACTTTTTCAGCCATCAAGGGAAACTCTTTGGGTTTACTTGTATGTTTTGCCCTAAGGGCTGTGGATAAGGCTGGAACAGAACATGTGGAAAGAAAACACACAATCAGCCAGCTCTTGTAGTTTTGCCTGCTTGGCAAGAAGTACTGGGGCATTGTGTCACACTGCTGGTTCCTGTGAATACTAGAGAAAGGCTTGGAGGAACTGGTGAGAAACAAGAACTCCCTGTCACTCATCTGCTTTTCTGTCCTTTGACAGGGAAGCCAATCCTCAGCTTTGGGGATCATGACAGATTTATATTATCAACACTGGACAGTTAAACTGGACACCAAAACAGACTCCAACTCTCCAACTCACGTGATCGATTATGCAGAGCAGGGCTTACCCCCCCCCCTATTTTATTCAAGTTGGCACCCCTGCCACCAGCCAAGACTTGAGCAGTGGGAAGGAGATAGTTCTTATCTTTAGTGATATGATTCTTCAGGTATTTTATACAGCAGTCAATTATATACTATATATATTGGTATTCTGAGACGCTGAAGCCAAGGAAATGGCTAAGTTGATTTTAGAGCATAAATAGCTGAAGAGTCAGGTGGGAACACATTTGCAGGTGGTGATGGCAGCAAATAAATTGTACTCCTCTGCCACTATTGGATCTGCTCAATGTTACCTAGCAGAACTCTTCTGTTTGGTGACAAAACATCCTGGGTATAAACCTGTGCAGGCAGCTTTGAGACCCTCAAATGCCCGCTGTTCAGAATTAGGTATGTATTTTGCAAATAAAGTCACTTGCACCTGTGCCAACTTCAGATGGGCTACCCCTACTCTAAAATAAATTTCATTTGTAGAGGACCAGGCTGCCATGACTAAGGCTATTATATGCACCCTCACTAGGGATGAAAGTGCCTTTGAGATGAACAGAACATAATTCTGCATAGGTATAGGTTATGAGTCAAATAAAGCATTAAGCTTGGTGCTGATTTTTAAGCCCAGCACTTCCATTTTAATTTAATTTGATTAGAAGCAATTCATAATGAGAACATCTGCTTTGGGGTGAGTGGGGATGGTTGTGCCACAAAAATAGATCAAATACATTTGCAATGCATTCAGAAGTATATGCATCTTTTTATCCTTTTCTTTTAAAATGCATTGCCATTATAAATATAAATTCAGCATTTCAAAAATCAGCTAAGAAGGACAAAAACCATACACAAAAATAACATATCTTTCCCAAACCAGCTGAACTAAAAGCCAAATTAAATAAAGGCGTGCACAGTATAGCTGAACTCAAGAAGAAGCCCTTTCTCTCAGCCACAGCAAGCTGAAGCTGAGATGGTGCTTAAATTATGGTTGTATCTTCAAATGGCATAGACTGTACTTTCCTGCTTTTATGAATTAATAACAAATGCATGTATTATTACAGGATCCAGATGTTACATGTTTTTCTTTGATGGATCAACATTGAGTGGCTTGGAGGAGGAAATACACATTTGCTAGGCGCTCTGAAGTTCATATTCTGCAACTCCTTAGTGCAATGCTTCAATCTGTCACAGTTTTAGAAGGGTAAGATTTTTTCATTGGCTTAAACATGAAAATGAATGAAGCAATCTCTCCAGTGTTTTTGAAACCCGCTAGTTGGACATGTATTTAATTCAGTCAGACCCTATGCTTTACAACATTTTGCATATTAAAAACTTCTAGGTTGGTGTGCTTGTTGCTTTAGCTAAAGTTCTAGCTGCATTTTGGACATGATGAGGAAAAATATATGGCCTGGAGACTCTGCACAGAGTTGGGCTGAAGTTGCTCCCATCTGCTCCCTCCCAAACCTTTTTGCAGTTTTTGTTTATCTGCTTTAGATTATGCAGTATGTGATGTGGAATGCCATGGACTCTCCAGTGCACACATGAAGCTTTGTGTAAGCAGCAACATGTGCACAATGTTAGAGCATGAACTTGGCATGTTCCATTTTGCTGCTTGAGGGGATGGCATGTTCCATCCCCCTGCAGATTCGCACACTCCCAGATGGACAAATTGCGCCATAGTGCTTACTGCAAAACATATCAGACAGCCCAAAGGATCTTGTTGCAATAGCTAAAGTCTGTGACAAGATCTTGTGTCAGTGAATATTTATAGTTGTGGTGAACTTTCAGAATTTACAAGACAATAAAAGTAAAGCCATTGCGAACAAAAAATTCTGAATGACTTTGTTAAAAAAAGTTTAACTCAATTCTTCTACAAAATGGGGACACTGCAGGGGAGATCTTTAGCTTGCCTATGCCCAATGGAACTTCAAGAAAGCAATGTCAAAGGATTCACATAGATTCCCCTCTAAGTGCTCTTGCAATGTCTGAAGGAGAAATTCCTCCTCCTTCAGCAATTTATTACCTATTTTGTTGAGTTTAGGATGTAATGTCAAAGAGGCATGACTGAGAGTGTAGAAAAAAGCAGGGCAAAAATACCCAGAGCCATAAAACACAATAAATATAATCTTTTGGGGATTCCCCCGCCCCTCTTTTCCCTGTTCGCCTGAAACTCCAGCAATGCAGCACAGAACAGTATTTTCCTGAATGGTTTTCCTGAAACGCTGCAGTGCTTCTCAAACCCTTGTGCAGCCAATGAATATTCCCATGGCAACAGAATCATGAAAGCTCAACAGGAGCCCTCTTTGAAAATATCTAACATATCTGCCTGTGTCTTCGCATCTCATTGCAATAAAGCAGGTACCATCTGTAAATGATACTGTGTAGTCATCATCAGGATGCACAAACACCGGGGTGCAATTTCATCATGGTTTCATTTTACTTTGGCTTCTTGTTGTGCAGCAGGATCACGGTCACATTGCAAAATAAAAGCTAAAGGCCCATGATGACAGGATGGAGAAAAGCCTCTGCTTTAAAGCACACCTGATCCTTTTAACTGGAGATTCCACAGACTGAACCTGAGACCTTGTGCTTTGCCACTGAGGCTCCATCTAGCACTATACATTTAAAGGAGTAACACACTGCTTTAAACAGTGATGGTTTTCCCTGAAGCAGCCTGGAAAATGTAGTTCTTTTTAGGATTCCATGGGGAGAGAGATCAACTGTTAAGTCACTTTGGCAGGCCCGCTGGCTTGGCTCCAGAACTGTGAGTGCCCAGGGTTGCGGACACCGTAGGTACACAGCCTATTTCCTCCCCCCCCCCCCAATCTCATAACACTATTCTGAGTACAGTGGTGCCTCAGGTTAATAACTTAATTCATTCTGGAGGTCTGTTCTCAACCTGAAACTGTTCTTAACCTGAGGTACCACTTCAGCTAATGGGGCCTCCTGCTGCTGCCGCCCTGCCGCCACACGATTTCTGTTCTCATCCTGAAGCAAAGTTCTTAACCCGAGGTACTATTTCTGGGTTAGCGGAGTTTGTAACCTGAAGCGTCTGTAACCCGAGGTACCACTGTATAAGAGTGTACTCTTGTAAGAGGAATGACACACACAGAAATGAAAATGGGATGTGGAAGCCCTCCTTACCTAAGACTACTGCTGTTTCCACTAAAGAGTGGGAAATATGGCCATAATAACCATGGATTACAGCTGAGTTGCCACCCCTAGAGAATCATTTCCCAGCTGGCTTTGCTTCATCTGTCCTTCCTGTGTTTCCCTGCCGCCTTTATTGCTCAATCCCTGGGCTGTCTTTTCCTCCATCCGTTTTGCTCTCTGCCTCTTTCCTTCTATCCCCCAGTGGCAGACTTTGGGCTTTCAAATTTCAGCTGCTGCCTGTGCAAAACCCCAAATTTAGTGCACCCGCCTCTTGTCTTGATTTTTTCTTTTTTTCTTTTTTCCTTTGTTGGGGGTGGGTGGGAGGGATGGATAGTTGGCTGGGGATTAATTTTAGTATAATTGTTCTGTTCCTTTGTTGTTGTTGTTGTTTTATTGGTTCTGTATAGTTTGTGTTTTGTTTTTAAGGGGCGGGATCAGGGCTACCTGGGAGTGGGGCCCCAGCCAACACGATGGCTGGGACAAGTTCCACAGGGGAGGGAAGCACTGGGACATCCGATCTCGGTGATCATGGGCAGGAGGCGGAGTTACGCTAAGACCAGACCATGTCATTACCGAGGAGGCAGGTTTAGTTGTTGTTTGACGACTATCCCTGCCTCCGGGTCTGGCCTTGACTGGATGGATACTGGAATCAACAGGGGAAACCCACATGACCTGAAGGTGTTGCTGTGTAATGCCAGGTCAATGATGAATAAAACCACTGCCATCCACGACCTGATTATGGATGGAGGATTTGACCTGGCATGTGTGACAGAGACCTGGTTGGAGGAAGCAGATGGGCCTGTCCTTGCCGCTGCTTGCCCACCAGGTTTCTCTTATGCACAGCAACCCAGGTCATATGGGCTGGGAGGGGGGGGGGTTGCAGTGATTTTTAGGAAGTCACTTGCTTGCACCAGGCGTCCTACTGGGAAGATCCAGTTTTCTGAATGCATGTTCTGGAAGTTGGGCAATAGGGGCAGTACAGGATTCCTTTTGGTGTACCGACCTCCCCGCTGCACCAAGGATTCCCTGTCCGAGCTGCTTCAGGTCGTGGCAGATTTTCTCCTGGAGACACCTAGTTTGGTTGTCCTAGGGGATTTTAACATCCATGCCGACACGACCTTACAAGGGGCTGCTCGGGACTTCGTGAAAAGCATGGCCTCCATGGGGCTGTCCCTGAATAAGTTTGGCCCAACTCATAGTCATGGACATGCCTTAGACCTGGTGTTCACCTCTAGTGACGTGGGTGATCTGACATTAAGAAAAAGTGAAACAAAAGAAGTGCCATGGTCAGATCACTTCCTGGTGCAACTGGACTTCTCTGCGACCCATCCCCTCTGCAGGGAGGTGGGACCAATTCGGATGGTCCGCCCCCGCCACTTAATGGATCCAAATGGTTTCCAGAGAGTGGTAGGGAATGCTTTATCCCATGTTGATGGCCTTTCAGCCGATTCCCTGGTGGCCCGCTGGAATGTGGAGTTAACCAGGGCTAATGACTGTCTGGCTCCGAAGCGCCCTCTCCGACTGCATGGAGCCCAGACAGCCCCGTGGTTTTCTTCGGAGCTGAGGACGATGAAACAATCGCTGAGACGGCTAGAGCGTCGGTGGCAGAAAACTCACTCCGAATCTGACCGGACACAGGTTAGAGCTCAACGTCGAGCCTACCAAGATGGCGAAGAAGACTTTCTTCACCGCCTCTATTGCATCTGCAGAAAACAGCAGCAGGAGACTCTTTCAGGTGGTTCACAATTTAACGGAACCACCTTTACCACTGGGGCCTTGTAAAGACCCCAAGATCTCCTGCAACGATTTTGCAAAGTTTTTTGCAGATAAAATCACTCATATTCGGAAGGAGCTAGACACCACCCTGGGAGCAGGGCTGGGGCGGGAGAGTGCTAGAGCTCTGTCTGCTCAAGTTGCATGGAATCAATTTCAATCCGTTACCCCCGACAATGTGGACAGGCTGCTTGGACGCGTGAAACCAACCACCTGCCTCCTTGATCCTTGCCCATCCCAGTGGCGTAGCGTGGGTTGTCAGCACCCGGGGCAAGGCAAGTAATTTGCGCCCCCTAACCCGTGGATTTGCGCCCCCTAACCCTAAGCCCCAGATGTTGCGCCCGGTGCGGCCGGCCCTCCCTGCACCCCCCACGCTACGCCACTGGCCCATCCTGGCTAATAAAAGCAAGCCGGGAAGGGCTGGGCGATGGGCTCTGCGGGGTGGTGAATGCTTCCCTCTGTGAGGGAACATTCCCAGATCTGCTGAAAGAGGCAGTCATTAAACCGCTTCTTAAAAAACCATCTTTAGACCCGGCCAGTATGGCCAACTATCGCCCAGTCTCAAATCTTCCATTCTTGGGCAAGGTGATTGAGCGCGTGGTTGCTGAACAACTCCAGGCACGCCTGGAGGATGCGGACCATTTGGATCCCTTCCAATCGGGATTCAGGCCTCATCATGGGACTGAAACTGCCTTGGTCGCGCTGGTTGATGATCTCCAGCGAGCTAGGGACAAAGGTGAGAGTTGTTTCCTAGTTCTGCTGGATCTCTCAGCGGCCTTTGACACCACTGACCATAACACCCTTCTGGACCGTCTAGAGGGACTGGGAGCTGGGGGCACTGTTATACAGTGGTTTCGCTCCTTCCTCCTGGGCCTTGTTTAGAAAGTGGTGGGGGGATGAGTGTTCAGACCCCTGGGCCCTCACTTGTGGGGTGCCTCAGGGTTCCGTCCTCTCCCCCATGCTTTTTAACATCTATATGAAGCCGCTGGGAGAGATCATCAGGGGGTTTGGGCTGGGTGTCCATCAATATGCAGATGATACCCAGCTCTACCTCTCTTTCAAATCAGAACCAGTGAAGGCGGTGAAGGTCCTGTGTGAGTGCCTGGAGGCAGTTGGAGGATGGATGGTGGCTAATGGATTGAAGTTGAATCCTGACAAGACAGAAGTACTGTTTTGGGGGGACAGGGGGCGGGCTGGTGTGGAGGACTCCCTGGTCCTGAATGGGGTAACTGTGCCCCTGAAGGACCAGGTGCGCAGCCTGGGAGTCATTTTGGACTCACAGCTGTCCATGGAGGCGCAGGTCAATTATGTATCCAGGGCAGCTGTCTACCAACTCCACCTGGTATGCAGGCTGAGACCCTACCTGCCTGCGGACTGTCTCGCCAGAGTGGTGCATGCTCTGGTTATCTCCCGCTTGGACTACTGCAATGCGCTCTACATGGGGCTACCTTTGAAGGTGACTTGGAAACTACAACTAATCTAGAATGCGGCAGCTAGACTGGTGACTGGGGGCGGCCGCCGAGACCACATAACACCGGTCTTGAAAGACCTACATTGGCCCCCAGTACGTTTCCGAGCACAATTCAAAGTGCTGGTGTTGACCTTTAAAGCCCTAAACGGCCTCGGCCCAGTATACCTGAAGGAGCGTCTCCACCCCCATCGTTCTGCTCAGATGCTGAGGTCCAGCGCCTTCTGGCAGTTCCCTCATTGCGAGAAGTAAAGCTACAGGGAACCAGCCTTCTCGGTAGTGGCGCCCGCCCTGTGGAACGCCCTCCCATCAGATGTCAAAGCGATAAATGACTACCTGACATTCAGAAGACATCTTAAGGCAGCCCTGTTCAGGGAAGTTTTTAATCTGTGATATTTTAGTGTATTTTTGGTTTCTATGGAAGCCGCCCAGAGTGGCTGGGGAAACCCAGCCGGATGGGCGGGGTACAAATAATAAATTTTTTATTATTATTATTATTATTATTATTATTATTATTATTATTATTATTATTATTATTACTGTCTTCCATTCTGCGTCTTTTTTGCAGTGCTCCCTGCAGCACCCTCTCAACTCGGCATCCAGTGTGGGCAAACCTGTCGTGATCCTCTAAATTTGCCTCTGTACTCCCTGTTTCCACCACCTCACTCTCATTGCCTCCAACGTCCCTGCTTCCTTTTCCTTGGGTATTAGCATGACTTTTTTACTTCACACGGGGTGCCTAGGTCCACAAGTGCTGCAGAAATGACCCAAAGTCTGGCAAGCACGTGAGGAAGCGTCGCTGGGAAGCTCAGCTGATTATGCAGGCAAGAGGGTATAATATCTAGCCTTTGTTTCCTTTGCGACCTTCTCGGAGAAATTCCCCCCCAAATGTCTCTTCCCTCTCGGCACATGTGAGTAGTCCTGAATGGTTGCTAGGCAACCTTTTGATTTAACCGCACAGAAATTCTTGTCTGTGCTGGGGGATGGAATGACACAAACAGTTGTGAGAAGTGGTAGTTCTTTGGTGTTATCGCCTGGTGATTTGTGTCTCGAAAAGCCTGAATACCAGCCAGTCATTTTATAGCTTTCCTCAAGGGAACAGCCATTTGGAAGGATTTCGCAAAGTGTGAGAGCCAGTGAAATGCTGGACTAGGACCAGCAAGACCAGGATTAAATTCTCACTTGGACATGGAGCACACTGGGTGACCTTGAGGCAGTCACTATCTCTCAGCCTAACCTACAGGGTTACTGTGAAAGTAAAATAGATTTGGGGGAGCGCCATGGATGCTGCCTTGAGCTCCTTGGCAGAAAGGCAGGTTATAAATGCAATAATAATAATAATAATAATAATAATAATAATAATAATAATAACCTAGCCCATCTGACTGAGTTGCCCCAGTTTATTTAGTAAATAAATTCAAACCATAAATATCCGATAGTCTATGATTATACTGAATTGCATTAATTGTTTTGATGAATTGTTGTTTGCTTTAGTTATATGCTACCGTATTTGATATGATAGCATTTACAATATCCCCTCCCCAAAGCCGCTGGGATTATTATGAGCCACTTTGAGCTCAACATTCATTGTTGGAAAAGTGGAATGCAAATATTATCTCAGTCAAATAAATGGCAACTCACAGGGAGACCTAAACCAAGCCTTTGCTTCCCTTTGAGCTTTCTGTGGGTACCTCTCTCCCGTCAGTGCGAAGTGCCTCATCGCTGTTCAGAAACATGTGCAGCATTATATACAGGTGGACATTTCTCAATTCAGAGATGGGTGATAAAGGCATCATATCTGTGACAGCACTTTAAAAATAGATTTATCCATACCCGTCAGCAGCGTGTGAGGGATCTGCAGGCGTGAATATCATACCAAGCAGAGGCTAATCTTTTGTGGGTATTTGCTTTTAGATTCCTGGCTCAGCACATGGGGCAGAACACAAGCAGTTTTCTAGCATATTCCAAGCTCTTGCTTCCACCAATTCTACCACCTTGTGCTTTAGGTTTTCTGGACACACAGCGGGCAGGCGTCCTCTTCCTCCTCCTCCTCCTCCGGCAATTCCCGGTAGGCAGCTCAGACCCTGCGACTTTCATCTCTGCTCTTTATGACTGCTTTCGCTTGCTGGAAGATTCCGTGCATTAAACCTGGGGAAATTTATAACTTGCCTCTTTCTCACTGCCAAGATGAGCTGCGTGCATTTGGCAGCGACAGAACATAACCCCAGCAGCCACCTCCGTCCTTTCGCTGCTAAGTCTGGCTATTTCACAGCTTGCACAGCCCTAATTTGTTTAAGGATTTTTACTAGGCCGAGAGGATGATGCCAAGCGTTGGACTGTAGGAGTTTTATTCCATTTACTCGGGGCTGCTTGGCTTGCAGTTTTACATTATCTTTCACTGCTTCAAAGCACTGTAGGTAATAAAAGCCTTTAGTTTTCATTGATTATTCATGGCAGTTCGTTATGCTCCGCATTCTCAGAGGCCACACAGAGATAGCCTACCAGAACATTTAAAGAGACATTCAACACTTTCACAATAATAAAGGATGCCAAATTTCCTCGCTTAGTTAACATTATACTCCATAGATTGCTAACAATGAAATGCTTTTAGGCTGCCCCTTCCGTTCCTTCATGCCGATTGCTTGGGTGTATTTTAGGGGTATCGCAGAGATGGGAAAAGGGGAGTAACCATCCACTTGGCTTGGCCCGAGAAAGCAGCTTTGTCTGTTTCTGTTTGATTGTTCCCGGTTCTGGTGATCTAAACAGTGGGAATTTATATAAGCAATAGAAAATATGCACACCAATGGAAAATGAAATTTAGGAACTTTAGCAGAGCCCTGCTCTGTCTTTATAGATGAGATGAAACAGCTAATATAATACTTCCGTCAAGTTAATAAAAGTTAACACACTGTAGGGCTCCCCATAAAGCACACATACTTTCAGATCCTTCTCACAACAGAAAGAATGGATGGTATGACATAGAGAACTAAGGGCCAATGCAGGTGTAAAGTTAATTTCACAAACGCAATTAACATGCACTTTTTTATGTTATGCAAATAGCAGCCAAGGGAAAACCTAGCAGCTTCAGAACCAGAACTCTTTCTTTCCATTACATCATCCAGACAAAATTCCTTCTCCACAGTGGCTCTTTGCATTTATCCCGTTGGCTCCAATGAAAGATGCCCTTGAAATGCAAGTAACAGCTTCACCAAAGGGATTTGGGGGACAAAGTAGTAAAGAAATAGTTTAGCAGTGCCCCATCAACTGCCTAGATGGACTGGACATCTACCCATAGGTAGTTACTTTCTTATCTCTCCAAGTCGGCAGCCATTTTACATGGCATGCCTCTGTCTTGTCGGCATTAAGCTTAAATTTATTAGCACCCCCTCTCCAGCCCATTACCACCCCCAGGCACTGAAATGAAGCTTGCACAGACATACTTTCCAGTGGACTGTATCTTAAATTGCTACATAGCAGCGTAATTTACTGAAGAGAATGGCTGCATGGATAAGAATGGTAAAGCACTTTCTACACTGACTGTGAAAGCCTGTATGTGTCTACTCAGAAGTAATCCCCATTGAGTTCAATGGAATGTAGTCCCAGGTGACCATCTAGGATTGAAGCCTAGATACTGCAATAAAAATGTTAAATCAACCTTACGGTTGCATGCGCTTTTTTCAGAGACCCGATTTGTTGATTTCTGAAGCATTTGGGACTGGCAGTGCTGCGAGTCTATTCCCAAAGGCTGTAGTATTTTCCCTCTCTTCTTTTCTTCTTCTAAGTCTTGCATCAGCAAAATCTCAAATCCTGGCTGAGCTTCCAGGTTCCCATGACATATTATTGAAAAGATAATGAAATTGCCCACTCTTCCTCTGTTGTAACACACTCTCCCGAAACACTAATGTGCAGCTAAGTGCTTACTCCATAATAAACCACCCATGCTAATTTCCTATGCTGTAACAGCCCTTCATAACACATGAAATGCTTGGCTTCTGAGAAGGTTATTATAAAGAAGGACGCTGTAATTTAGTGGCTCATTTAATAGGAACCAAGAGAAATATGAGACCTGCCAATGCCGTACCAATGTTCTATTTATATCCAGTTTGGAGTATAGCAAGTTTTATAATGAGGGATAATTTTTATATATTATTCAGGTGGTAATGGGACTTACCAGGTTACCTTGCCTAAAGTTAGAAAACATTATTTTATAATAGGTCTTGTTCATATGGTGTAAGAAGATTCTTTTCTCTGATATTCAGATGTCTATGTTCTTTAAAATAAAGAACACTGCATTTTATTTACTGAAAAAGCCCAGCTTTTATTGGCAAAATAAGATGGAAGTACATTTCTTCACTAAATAATAATAATAAAACATTTTTAGCTGTACCTCATCAAAGCTGAGATACCAAAATTAATTTAATAATATAATAATGCTCAATACTTTGTACATTCAAAGGGCTGCATAAATATTGCCGCTTGCAAAACACTCATGAGGAAAGGAACTGGATTTGCCAACTTGTGTTACTGCACTTTGACTAGCAGCTTCATGTGGTGTGATGCTCATCTCTCTCTATGCTGCAGAAAACTTCACTGGCTGATTCCCATATACTAAACTGCTGTTAAAGCAGCAGTGAGGAACTTTGCAGGTGGAATGAGGCCCCATAGGCCTCCCCAATTGTCCTGGCAAGCGAAACCCACCATATATAACTTTAGGTGTGCAGCAGGTAAAAATGCAGCTTGGCTGAAAGGGCGTTTGCAATGTCCCACATGCAGCACTGACAAACAGTTAAAGGAACTAAAGCAGGCCAGGTTATTCTCCCTCCACCTCCAGCCAACTGACAACTTGAGGGGAAACCATTTTTACACCTTTCCAAATGCCCATCATGTTTCTAGCTTGCAACGGAGTTTGCTAGCCTGCTTAGAAGCTAGTAGCTCAGGTCTCAATGCTACCCATGGAGAAGAAGAAGCCTGGAAACACAGCCCTTTAGCAGGCTGCTATGGACTTTTTTTAAAAAGGCCTTCTACCAAGTGGACTGGCAGAAAAATGATGGATCACTCCATCCCTCCTCCATCTGCCCACTACATTTCCATGCTGTTCATGGAAGAAGGGCTTTTCTATATTTTGTGGCTAGCAGAAATCAGGCAGAGAAAGGATGAAACAATTTGCCCCTCCTCTACAAGCCTGTTTGCATGCAAGGGCAGACAGATGTGAAAGAGGTCAGGGCTTGGGCACTGTCCTCTTTTTCACCTGGTCACCTGATTGCCCATGTCCATGGAATTTTTGGTCACCTTATAGCTACCAGATGGAATGGTAAGTACAATGCTGGAGTATTACGGGAGGAATTCAACATGACACTAAGGTGATATGTAGTTCCAGCAGGTTAAACATTTTACCTTGCTAGATGGAACAACACCCATTCTTCTTGCCCTGCCTTCTGTTCCAGGGGTGCAGGCGGAGGAGAGGGGGAAATCCCCACTGTGTATGCAGAAGTCCTACTGCTGGCAGGACTCATTGAACCTCATCCTGTACCTGTGTTTCATTCTTAAAAGTATATAAAGTAGGGCAGAAAACTAAACAGTCACATTTCTATTTGGCATTGAACTACATCACCTCATGCATGTTTACTCAGAAGTAGGGAGGGGGCAAATCTGCCATTTTCAATATCTCTGTTTATCTCCCCCCCAAAAAAAATCTTACATCCAGTTCTTTGCCTTTCCGCAATTTTTTCCGTCCCCATGAAAATTCATCAGCATTTTGGTATGATTTTCTCCCAATATACACATTTATATATGGAATTTTGCCCAATATCATAGCTGTCAATGTTTTCCCCTTTTTAAGGGAAATTCCCTTATTCCAAATAGGATTCCTCACAAGAAAAGGGAAAAGTTGACAGCTATGCCAATATACCCATTTCTGCAAAGCAATTTTGCCTAACAGAATGAAACTTTGTAGGTTATTTTCTCTAATACGGGCATTTTAAGGCAGACTTTACCCCACTATATACATTCTTGTGAACAATGTTTGACTGAGTAACTGCACTGCAAAATTTGGAGAAGTGCAAATTTTGAAGGATTTCTTTGTTAAGGTTCTCATAGTTGGTTGTTGTTTTTTTAAATAGTGAGTTAGGTAGATCCACCTTTAAATACCAACTGAATTGAATTCCTCCCCCACCCCTTCTCCAAAGCTCCACTGAGTTCAATGACAATTACTCCCTTTCTCAAGTAAATGTTAATAGGACTGCAGCCCTAAACAAATAGATTCTGTGGAGGCACAGCGCAGCTTAAATATATACCTTCAGGCACTGACACCACCAATTACTCTGTGGTTTATCTCCAGCTGCATCTCAGACACCATCAATATTGGTTCCAATTAAAAGACCGGTTATTGGTCATTGGTACCACCACATTCCCCACAGCACTTCCCTAGCCTAGTGAAAGCAAGAGAGAGGGGGGGGGAGAATTGCCATACTGACCATGACAGGCGCTAACAACTGTGTTATGTTAATGCCCTCCCAGATGTTTGGAGAGGCTTCGGGGGAAGTTTCATATGCCACATAAACATTTGAGCCTGCCTATGGCTTTTTGTGTTGCTGTCACTATGGAAGAAAATTCAGAGGACAAATCAAACATCAGTGGGATGCCAGAGCTTTTCCTTTGGAACTCGCTTGAAATAAAGTGTGTCTCATACTAACACACTTACCTCAGAATGAGTCTTGTCGAATTCAGTGGAACTTGCTTCTGAGTAGACATGTAAACAATTGCACTGTGAGCCTGCCACGACATATATTTTAACAGGAAAGTTTATTTTATAACTTCTTTTAAAATGCTATTTAAATTTTTTTTTGACATATTTAAACTAGTTTTTAACATCTGGTTTTATTGGTTTTAATGTAAAATTTCCACCATGTTTAAACTGCTTAGAGGTGTTGATGACTGAGTGGTATATAAATCCTGTTAAATAAATAATATGTCTCAAAGGGATTTCTGGACCAGTGGTTCTTTTTGTTTGCCCCCCTTCCCCAAGGGGAAGGATCCTTGAACTGGGATTATGTAGTGTATTGGTTTAGCTTTTGTGAATTTGCAAAATAAATTAATGAGGTATTGATGGTCACTAGCTGCCATGTTACCAATTCTTTTTGCCAAAAAGAAATAGAAATATTTTCCCCTCTGATAACCAAGGTAGAGAGGCAGGACAACAACTGAGGGAGGTGTTGTTATTGTTTCAATTTGATTTTTGTTTCCTGTATTTGTTGTGTGATGCAAATCTGAAAGGAATTAAATAAAGAGGGTTGGGTTTCTTTTAAGGTGGAATGGCAGGGCAATAGCTGAGGAAGGAAACATCACAAGGGTTTGGTCCAAATTGGGCAGGGGTAGGGAGAGCTGTGGCCTTCAGAAGCTGTTGGGCCTACAACTTCCCTCATCCCCAACCATTGACCATTGGCCATGCTGGTTGGGGCTGCTGGGAACTGTGGACCAGCAACATGTGGAGGGCCAGACAGGTTCTCCACCCTGGGGTCAACAGAACCAATCATGGGAAGATGTGTACCTGCTGAATGGCCCAGGAAGCAAGAGTGTGAGATCACGGGATGTCACCTGGACCTTTCCACGTCCTCATGGGACTGTTTGTGGTAGAATGTGTGAAAAACTACAGAGCTAGAAAGAAGCAACAAATGTTATACTTCCCCTTTCAGCTCCAGAGTCTAATGATTTAGCCTACAAACAGCAATTTGCCTGTACACTGGTTTTTAATGCTAGTTTTGTGTCTGCATATTATTCAGCTTCATCATGCTGGTGAATATAGGAATTAACCTGGGCTTGGGGATTGCAGTCCAGCTGGAAATCTTGTAATTACTATTCCTTTGTTAGGGAGTGGGACATTGTGCTGCTTCTGTATCGGCTACCGTAACACCTTGGCAGCAGACACAGGACAGCAGATTCAGCCACTGCTTTTGGAGATTTAAATTTCATTGCAGTGGTATGACCAGCCAAGCACAGAGTACAGGTATGATGATGAATGCTGTGTGCTGATTACTAATTTAGCAAATTGTGAATGATATTCATTTCAGCTCCAGTGTTGTCCATCTAACCTTGCCAACTGGCTGGGAAAACACAGGCGCATCAACTGGCCTTCTGCTCCTGTTCCTTGAACTGCAGCATGTTATGCAGGAATCAGCATCTGAAGCTCCTCACAGCATGGAGGTGAGCATTATCCCTGGCTAATGCCTGTGTGCCAAACGCCTGTTAAAGGCACAGGACAGAAACAGGTAAAATAAGCACTGAACACAGGTAGACTGGGACCTTAGAGCTGAAGACCAGGGTTTGGCAGCCCAGTTCAGCCCCCAGTGACCACCCAGAGAACAGTGGGTGATGGCAACTAATATGCCCAGCATCAGTACCAGGGACAGCATGGGCATGTCAGGACTCACTGAGACGAACCTTAGTTTCTGCAGCACCCTCCCTCCCTTCCTTCCTTCCTTCCTTCCTTCCTTCCTTCCTTCATTGTATTAGTTTTACTTTAAAACAGACATACAACAAAATGGTGCTTATTCCCAAATGACTGAGTGTAGGGCAACAGAAGCAAGCTTTGTTTTGTTCCTGTAGTCATGATGGAGCTATAATTTAAGTGAGTTTTAAATGCAAAACATGCCCAGAGTGTTTTCAATTTTTTTAATCGGGGTTGGCAAACTGGTTTTTGTTTATTTTTTTGCTGTAAGATGCCAGGAATGTAGCAGCAGCTGCAAAGTGTGGAATGGTATAAAGGGGAGAAGAGAAATGTTAAATACCGTATTTTTTGCTCTATAAGACTCACTTTTTCCCTTCTAAAAAGTAAGGGGAAATGTGTGTGCATCTTATGGAGCGAATGCAGGCTGCACAGCTATCCCAGAAGCCAGACCAGCAAGAGGGATTGCTGCTTTCACTGCGCAGCGATCCCTCTTGCTGTTCTGGCTTCTGAGATTCAGAATATTTTTTCTTGTTTTCCTCCTCCAAAAACTAGGTGCGTCTTGTGGTCTGGTGCGTCTTATAGAGCGAAAAAACGGTACTGTTCTTCATGTCCGGAATAATACAAGTGGCCCTCTAAAGAGGCTTCCCTGTAGGACCGCTAGATCCAGGGTTTAAAAATTATATATTGCACCACTGAAAATGAGTTGGCAGCCCTATTTTCATCTAAGAATCCGAAACATTGCAACTGTTACCTCACCAAGTTCTTTTTTGCGGGTAAAGCAACCCTTGCGTAACATCCCATTTGACAAAAGGGGAAGCTGAATTACAAAGTCCTTTGGTGACCTACTCCAGAATATTTGAGAATGTGGCCTGATGAAATAAAAGAAAGTGACCCTGCATTGCATAGAACAGGGAATGTTGGCAGATGCAGCTTCCCTTACCCATGCAGTATTGTGACATGACAAATAGTACCTGCCAAAAAAATGTCTTCTGTGAAACAGTTAAAGGCACAAGAGCTCCATCCTCTGCTGCATCTGGCCACCCTGTGTGCAGCGGAGCTGAGTGTGTAGAGGAGGAGATTTCAATTTCCACCCTTGGGCGGCTTCTTCTTCTTCTTCTTCTTCTTCTTCTTCTTCTTCTTCTTCTTCTTCTTCTTCTTCTTCTTCTTCCTCCATGATTTCTGTTCCAGGGCTTTAGTTTTTCATTATCTTCTGGTACCTGAAATAATCTTATTATCTGCGAAACTTCTGTAGCTCACTTAATCCTGCTTCCTTTACTGACCTGATGCTCCGACTCCTTCTAACACTTCCCTTCCTTAAAAGAACATCAACATCTCTTTGAGTCTCCCTCGGAATGCTCTCCTCATCCCTGTCATGTTTTCGGTTCCTTAGAAGTGGCTGGTCAGTGGGTCAGGGAAATGTTTCCAATTACTGCCTCTGTACTGTCAGGAGCAAATAGCCGCACAGGACTGAGGGGAAGAGGGTTCAGTAGTGAATCAGGAACATTTGTGGGATTGGGGCCCTTGTCTTCAGCTGCTTTTGAAGAGAAAAGGGACACTAAGGTAATTCCTCTGCTGCATGTCATCATCATCATCATAACAATAACAACAATAACAATAACTAACAATAACAATAACAACAACAGGGCTAAACAGGGCTGTCTTCAGATGTCTTCTAAACATCAGATAGTTGTTTATTTCCATGACATCTGACGGGAGGGCGTTCCACAGGGAGGGCGCCACTACCGAGAAGGCTCTCTGCCTGGTTCTCTGTAACTTGGCTTCTTGCAGTGAGGGAACCGCCAGAAGGCCCTCAGAGCTGGACCTCAGTGTCCAGGTTGAACGATGGGGGTGGAGACGCTCCTTCAGGTATACTGGGCCGAGACCATTTAGGGCTTTAAAGGTCAGACCAACACTTTGAATTGTGCTCAGAAACGTACTGGGAGCCAATGTAGGTCTTTCAAGACCGGTGTTATGTGATCTTAGCAGCGGCTCCCAGTCTTAAATGGACTTGTCAATGCATCTATCTATATCTATCTATCTATCATTTACACACACACACACACACACACACACTTTTCTTCAGTAATTTCAATACCATGATCACTTGAAATTTTATTCAGGACTGGTCACTTTCACAGAACCATCTACTATAGTTGATATAGCCATATGGTTTTTTCTTTTTTGCCATTTTATGATGATCTTTGGAAGTGGTGATTGTGAGTAACCTTTTTGACAGCCTTATAAACCAACTTTCCAACCTGGTGCCCTCCAGATATTTTGGACTGCAACTCCTATCAGCCCCAGTCTGAGTAATGATGATGGCTGCCATAAATCAATCTCTGCTAATTGGGAGCCAAGAGTCGGAAAGTCCTGAAACTGATCTTCCAGCTCAACGGAGAGTGACCCAAGTACTAGGTCAGGAGAGGGGGCGTGCTTTCTGTAGCTTGCCTTCCATTTTCACAACCAGTAATTCTGAGGCAGGCTTTGGACGAAGTAACGATCCAGCCAGAGTAAAATGTCCTTAGGGTGGCAATCCTATGCACACTTGTTCAGTCCCATTGAACTCCAGCTGACTGCTTGCATAGAGTTAAGCTGCACACTTCCCAGTGATTTCAAGGGATGTAAGCACTTCCTTAATTCTCCATCTGAAATCAGTGGGATTTAAGAATGTTTCATTTAAGCTGGGTTATGACTATTGTAACTTACTGTTTGTGTATCCTTCTCTTCCTCAGAAATATTTCTTCTTTATGCTGGGGAGAGAGAGAGAGAGAGAGAGAGAGAGAGAGAGAGAGAACACACAACTCATGCTGCAAAAATAACACCAATAATTCCAAGGCAAGTCAGAAGGGGGATCCCATTGCATTGTTACTGGATTTCAGGGAAGGCTATTCTGAGGAGATCACCATGCGGCCAAGTGTCAGATTTTGCAACAGGGGAAGAGAGGATGCTTGCAACCCTATCCCTGTTTCTCTGTAACCTTGACTGCAGAAATATGCTGGCTGTATGAGCTTTGAGAGATGGTTTTGATAGATTCTTGCCACCTCCCAGGAGATGATCTACTTTCTAACCAGGTGAAAAATGAAGCTGGTTAAAAATAGCATCCGGCTGAACTTGAAATCCCTGAGCAAAGAACTTTTCCTATTTGTAAACTGAAACTGCTGGATGCTTCTCTGAGTAAGAGAAGGAAGCAAGGTTGAACCACACCTCTCCCATTGTATGCACAGTGAAATCAGGTTCTGACAGTGCTTTCCTCCTTAATCAAAATATGATTAAAATTAATATATGATTAAATGTGGGGAATCCTGGTGCACCTTGAAATAGTGTACCATTTTCTCATACTACTTCACTGGCACTCAGCGTCCTTTTCACCAGTCATATCAATTAGCTTCCTTTTGCTAAGCAGCCCAGAACTACACACCCCTTTTCACCTTTTAACTGTTTTGGAAAAGCTGGATGTTTTAATCAGGAACCCAGTTATTTCAATTGAATATAGCTAAGGAGGAAAACGTTTCTGTTACAGATGCTTTTGATGAGGCTAGAACATGTTGTGTGTGTGTGTGTGTGTGTGTGTGTGTGTGTGTGTGTACATCTCTCCTCCAGTCACCTCTTCTGCTTTAATGCTATGGATACATTCATTACTGGGGGGGAAACCCTTTTTTAAAAAGTGTGTGTGTGTGTGTGTGTGTGTGTGTGTGTATGCCACATCTGGATAAAAGCATGCCTCAACTTTGTTGTTATTTTCATAAAATGTGTGAAAATTATATATCTATAATTTTAAACTTTCCTTTCCACTGCCATGGTAACTGCAGTGTGTTTGGCAGAAAGCTTCCCGAGAAGAAAAGAGGCTCAGAGAGCTCATCTGGCAAGCGTCCAGTGTAATCATGCTGCAGAGCTGAAATGAGGCCTTTGGCAGCCTTCCAAATTACAAAGAACAAAGATGTCAGTTCCTAATGTTGGCGGCAAAGCTTGTTTGGCACCCTTATATGGTTTCCCAGAACTCCTTGCCTTGGCTGCTTTCCATTCCCTTTAGGGCAGCAAACAGGATTAGCACACACAGACTTGTTTTTCTCTTTTCTCCACCAACTGTTCCAATGACATCATCCCTGCTGCATTCATTTGCCAGCAGGGTGACTTTCCCCCTTCCTTGCTCTCCCTGACACCCTCCCCCTCTAAC
Organism: Podarcis gaigeae; assembly: GCF_964106915.1. Taxonomy (NCBI): domain Eukaryota; kingdom Metazoa; phylum Chordata; class Lepidosauria; order Squamata; family Lacertidae; genus Podarcis; species Podarcis gaigeae. The sequence goes on along the minus strand of NC_139680.1, from coordinate 76,016,968 downwards.
CCCTTCAGTATTTTAGGTTATTGCCCACAGCTTTTTGATAAATTTGAAAGCACTGTGGGGCAATAAGTTTAGCCAAATACAGGGAGGAACTGGTGTGTGTGTGTGTGTGTGTGTGTGTGTGTGTGTGTGCCTGTGCTTCTGTGTGTATCTGCTGAGGAGAGTGTGTGTGTGTACACACACACACACACAATAGGAAGTTCATTTTCCTCAGCAGGCTGTAATCAGCACCAACAGAGCTGTGGTTTCCAACTGCCCTCGTCACGTGCTTCCTTATGAAACTCCTCGGAGAAATGAACTTGGCTTTTGTACAGATTTAAAGGACCTCTAAGTAGTGACCTCTCCGAGTCCAAGGCAAATGCTTGGCGCTATGTATCATAGCTTTGATTTTTCTTTGTAGGTGCATACATGCACCCCACATCAGTTGCATGGAGCAGCTAGCACATTTCATCCATCAAATGCCCTTGTGTGATTTCTGCATACTAGTAACATGGCAAATTTATGAGAGCTCTGTGAGCGCTTCATAGTTTTAGCTGCTCTCTCTCTCTCTCTCTGTGTGTGTGTGTGTGTGCGCGCGCGCGCGTGTGTGTTTGCTTGCTTGCTTGGCACCAATATATGGCTTCTCAGAACAACTTGTGTGAGGCGTCCTTGCTATATGTCTAGCATTGGCTCACTTGTGGTTGCTTCATGAAATGGAACTGATTTCTTGTACATCTGTGGGTGGGTGCATGAAATGGAAAAGAGAAAAGTGTTACCTTAATTTGTTCTAGGTTCAAACCTTTAAAGAACAGCACCTCAAATGTTGGCTTCAGCTAGTAAGCGTCAGAATCCAACATTAACCCTGATAAACAATAGTTTGAAACAAACCATGGTTTAGTGTGAACGAGCAGTGTGGCTGGTGCATGCTACTCAACTGCACACACCCCTCACCTCTTGTCACCAAGCCAGGAGGGGAAAAACCACAGAACTGCCCCAAGCAAACCACGACCAATAAGGCAAAAGCAAACCATGGCTTCCTCCTGTGGTTTGTTTGGAAAGAAACAAACCACAAGGGCTCATCTGCACCTAGCACTAAGCCAGCACCGTTGTTTGTTTTCTCCCAGCTTGGCAAAGGAAGTAGTGTAGGCGCAGTTTGAGCAGAATGCACCAGTATGCTGCTCATTCACAGAAAGCCATAGTTTGCTTCATGCAAACCTGGCTCCTGTTAAACTAATGCCTGAACTTATGACGGAAGCCTGAAATCTGCTGACTGCAGATATTCTACCTTCTTCATCCTCAGTCTCTTCTCCCAATCCTCTTCAGATTCATGAAATAGTTCTGAGATTCATGAATCACTTGGGAACCTGGGCAGCAAATGAGTATAGTATTGATCTAATTTTCAGTAGATATCTGTGCAATGTGATTTCGCTGCTTGCAGAGAGGTCAGGAAATGGGTTGGATTGCCGAAAGAGACATAACAATACTTCAGGGCTGAAGATGGAGCACCTCTAGCTGAATCCCATGAGCAAAATGTTAAGGGCACTATACAGGGTTGCCAACTATTTGCAAGCCATCACTACTGTGCCTTTAATGGTCATTTGATCTGCAATAATTAGCAGGTTGGGGACACAGGTGGCGCTGTGGTCTAAACCACAGAGCCTAGGACTTGCCGATCAGAAGGTCAGCGATACGAATCCCTGCGACGGTTGGTCCCTGCTCCTGCCAACCTAGCAGTTCAAAAGCACATCAAAGTGCAAGTAGGTAAATAGGTACCGCTCCGGTGGGAAGATAAACGGTGTTTCCGTGCGCTGCTCTGGTTCTCCAGAAGCGGCTTAGTCATGCTGGCCATATGACCCGGAAGCTGTACGCCGGCTCCCTCGGCCAATAAAGCAAGATGAGCACCGCAACCCCAGAGTCGGTCATGACTGGACCTAATGGTCAGGGGTCCCTTTACCTTTACTTAATTAGCAGGTAATACTGGCACTGTGGGGTTAAACCACAGAGCCTAGGACTTGCCGATCAGAAGGTCAACAGTTCAAATCCCCGTGATGGTGTGAGCTCACATTGCTCAGTCCCTGCTCCTGCCAACCTAGCAGTTCAAAAGCATGTCAAAGTGCAAGTAGATAAATAGGTAACGCTCCGGTGGGAAGGTAAACGGTGTTTCCGTGCGCTGCTCTGGTTCACCAGAAGCGGCTTAGTCATGCTGGCCACATGTACACCAGCTCCCTTGGCCAATAAAGCGAGATGAGCACCGCAACCCCAGAGTCGGTCATGACTGGACTTAATGGTCAGGGGTCCCTTAACCTTCCTTCCTTCCATTATGTGAAAAGTTTAACCTGCTGATATTTGCATATTGAGCTCATGTTGTATTTACCAAAGCAAAACAAGCAGCTAGGTCTATGCAGTCATGTAGTTAGGTAATTTTAATCCTCTGGGTTTAATAGTTCTGCAGGGAAAAGGGGTTCTCTTTAGATGCATGTGCATTGCTTTGTTTACTTCAAAATATGGTGAGCAAGCTCTGCAAACTTTGGGAACTCTCCTGCTCAGAGTGGGGTCCTGGACTGCTCCAACAACGGCATGTCTCTGCAGCACTATTGAAGCTACTAAGAAAGAAAACGCTACCCCTGCCTCGGGGAGGGGGCACACCTTGAAAGAGTCAGGTACCAGCTGCAGTCCATTTGGGAGTGAACCACTTTTCCTGCTCTGGGGCCTACCTAGACAGGAATCAAGGCATGCTGAAAACTGGATCCTACTTAGGGTGGTTTATGAGCAGCTAATCAAAGGCTGAGAGCCATACTCAGACTTATGGCTGCCAGATGCTCCCATGCACCACGAAGCACGTCTCCCATGATTCTTCCCATGCACCTTTGCTTGCCAACAAATGTTGCGTAGATGGCCAAACAGGGTAGAAATGTGGGCTTTCTCTGTGTGTCACACCTGCTTGCCCCGTCCCTGACCTCTTGCATTGACTGTCCTTTGTGCCTATGGCCGAAGGTCCTGAATGTACAATTTTCATCTATGCCCTGCAAAAACAGAGTTTACAGATACAGCATACATGCATTGCGTTGAACAGGTATAGATTCCATTCATAAGTTGTGATCCAAGCTGAAGGTTGGGATCAGGGCTAGCTGGAGTGATATCGTCCCCCTATACATTAATTTCTTCACTGTTTGTCCATCTGGAAAGGGCAAAAGTCTTCCTTCTCTGGCATCCTTTGCTAATTGCCTGAAGGAAGGAATACACCCTTCCTGCAGTGTTCAGCAGATAATTGCTCTTTTTCTTTATGTAGCACATTTTTCTTTGTTTTATTCCATTTGGGGCCTGGTCCAATGTCTGCTGAAATTAATTAGCTCCATCCTTCAGGAGGTTGCAGGTCTTCTTTCTCATTGATTTTCTTTTGATTTGTGTACTTACGATGGCACTGCAAATTTGAAAGAGAAAACAAAGCAGTGCCAATGTTCTTTCTCTCCAAACCTACACATTGCTGCTGCTGCTGCTGCTGCTGCTGCTGCTCTGGTTTGAGATGCCCTTATTTTGCCTCATTTATCATCCTTTATTTACCTTTAGTGTAATCAAACCTCATTTTGCCTCCTATGTAAATTCATTGGCTGGCTTTGTATTTTGATTTCATCAGCTCCGTAACAATAAGAAATCAGAGACTGAATGCAGGCGCTAACATGCTGAGGCCGTTTTTGCAAATTGCCCCACCCTCATCGCTCTGTTCATCAGAAAGGATTCATGGGGAAAACTGGTTGGCACATATACAGTTTTTAACAAAACTCGGTTCAGCGATTCTCCCTCCCTCCCTCCCTTGGGTACTTTCAGGTTTTGGAGGCGCGTTACTGGGGTTTGAATGTCATTTTTGTTAATGAAAAAAATGGCAGTGCTGGAAAAATCACCTCAGAAGAGATTTGGCTCCACAGATGGAAATGTATCAAGTCATCTAGACCTTAAGCAGTCTATTGATCAAACAGTTTTATTTAGAAGGATTTCACTCTCTGCAAGGCCTGGTGGGTCTCGGTGGGAGGAGAATAACAAGGCTTTTCCCCGACTGTCAGAACCCTTTCTTCTGGCAATAAATATTCATTTCTTCCCATCTAGGAAAAAAAACAGCTTCACTTACTTCTATCTATAGAGAAAAATTGAATGCAAGTTATGTACATCAAAATGCTCATATATATGTCTGTGCATATATCTTGCATCCACTTTTATTATATTGGCAGCTTCCAAGTGTGCTGGGCTGCTTTGTTTTGCCGTTTCATGTTTGTTTCACTTGGCACGTATTTGCTGCTGCGATGTTTACTTCCTTCTATCGCTGCACTACAAGAGGCAGAGGGAGAGGCCAGAAGAAGGGGGGATATATTTTATGCGCTAGAAATAAACTGCTGGTCAGGGACGTTTGAAACTGCTTCTCTGTAATGTGTGCATCAACGTCCATATTTATCTGAGTGCATCAGCATTTGTTTCTAGGTTCACTGTGAGCACATAGGTAGGACACAGTATACCAATACGTAGCATTTTCCTTTTTTCCTTTTCGTTGGCTATTTTTTTTTGGGTCGAGAGGGCTGTTTCACAATTGTTGTTCCTTGGAAACAGGAATATAATTTGTGCTGGGTCTCTTTAATTTTGCTACCATTGCCTTTCATCTCTCTCTCTCTCTCTGTGTGTGTGTGTGTGTGTGAGAGAGAGAGAGAGAGAGAGAGAGAGAGAGGGAGAGAGAGGGAGGAATCTGAGTTGCTAGGAAAGCTTTATGTAACTAGTGGCTCAGCTTTTACAGCACAGCCATGGCTCAGCTTCCAGAGCAGCATGTGAAAAATTGGCAGCACATCAAAACCTCTCTTTCATAACAGACTGGAAGAAGGATTTTCTAACAACAAACTTAAGAAGTCGCTGTTTGTTACGCAGGGATCTGAAATTTTATGAATTGCTCATGGCTAGTTAAACAAGGACACCCAAACTTAACTTGTTTCAAAATGGCTGAGCAGCATGTAGGAGCTCCTCCAGATTGCATTTGCCTGCCAGCCTGCAGTTAATCCAGAAAAGCATTTTGCCTGTTCAAGAATTAAAGGGCTCTTTTCAAAGAATTAAGATCATTAAATAATTAATTACAGCTAAATAACTATAAGAAAACAAGGTGGTAAGCGTTAACATGAAGACATGTCTCCTCCAGGCTGGGCGTTGTCTGATGTGATTCGGAATGTACAAGAGGGGAATTTGATACTGGGCAGAGCGTTTGGCATATGGAGTTTTCTTTTCTTTTTTCTTTTTTCAAAAAAAGTTTCTGTCCCTTAGGGCTATGAAGAAAGAGTTCACAGTGTGTTGGCAATAGCTAGCAAAATCTCGAATAACAAAGGGGATATGGGCTGAGCAGCCTTTTCGATTTAGATTAGTAGTAAATCTTACTACCATATTCCTTATACTGTTTGCATTTATACTTGAATTTTGATCATTTCTATGGGGTAAAACCTACATGTTTCATGCTAACATGCTAAGCAATGCCCCAGCAGAGGGCTATTTGGTTTGTTAAGAAAAGCAACATGGGGAGGCTGCAATTTCGAGAATTGGCAGCGGAGAAAGGGGCAGCTATCTTTTTCCCGCAGGCTGCTTTTCTCCTCCAGAGCACCCCATCCAAGCCACTCTTCCTGCTATGGGGTTCCAGATTCATTTTATTCTTCCAGTCATGCCTCAGGAGGAGCCCAAAGTGGACAAAAGCGGCGGGAGGTGGGATTTGGAGCAGAAAAAGAGCTCTTGGAGGAAAGTGAATAGCAGTCCTTTAGGCACTTTCCTTGTCAAATTCTGACACTTTACATGGATCAGAGGGCAATGTTTTGGAGATGTATTTGTCCTCTTCATGGGAGAGAGTTATGAAAATTCCAACCAGAATAAATGCACACAAAATAGGCAAATGTCTGATTTGCACAATACTGTACAAGCAGGCTGGAAAAACCAAGTTTTCTTGGCATAGTATTATTGGAGGGGTGGATGGGTGTAGAGGTGTATACCGAATGCCGATTATATAGACTTGGATCAGAGGTAGATCATTTATTCCATGTTCAGACACGAAGGCAGATTCTTTTTTTCTTTTTCTTTTACATTACACACCAGCCATCACTAACTTGGTGCTCTCCAAGTGTTTTTGCCTACAACCCTCATCAGAAACATCTGGAAGGTACAGGTTGGAGAAGAGCAGATTACACAACTTTAAAGGGGCTGTTTACATGTCTGACTAAGTACTGTATCTGGAAAGGAAACTTGATTCTTCTTTCCTATAGTTTTTTGTTTTTTTAAGGAGCTTATTGGTTAGAAACAAAGGAAGTTAACTGGAATGAGATGACTAGCTTGTTTCCCAAAGGGACCCTGTTTCCTTCCAGCCATTGAGAAGGCATGGAGATTAAGCAGGCAAAAGTTTTAATAGTGAAGGGTAGAGGGAGCTCAGGGGTAAATAATCCTCATGCTTGGAAAAAGTAACATTTCCCCCCATTAAAGCATTCATTATTCTTACAATGAATGTGAAACACAAGCAGTAGATGATTTACCACGTAACTTACTGCATTATTGCAAGTTATTTTTAGTTGTCCTTTAGACACTACCTCAGATCTTACCAATGCTCTAGAAAGGCATAAAAGGCAAAGGACCCCTGACAGTTAAGTCCAGTCGCGAACGACTCTGGGGTTGCAGTGCTCATCTTGCTCTACAGGCCGAGGGAGCCGGCACTCGTCTGCAGACAGTTTTTCCGGGTCATGTGGCCAGCATGACTAAGCCACTTCTGGCGAAACCAGAGCAGCACGCGGAAATGCCGTTTACCTTCCTACCAGAGCAGTACCTATTTATCTACTTGCACTTTGACATGCTTTCGAACTGCTAGGTTGGCAGGAGCAGGGACCGAGCAACGGGAGCTCACCCCGTCGCGGGGATTCGAACCGCCAACCTTCCGATCGGCAAGCCCAAGGCTCAGTGGTTTACACCACAGCGCCACCCGCATCCCACCTATAAAGGCATAGTCCTGTGTTAATAACCTTCCAAAAGTTTCACCAGCATTTCTCAAAAGGCTGGTTGTATCTGCTGCAGCTGACTGCTCATTCCATCCTCTTGATTTATGTTTTCATACTAGTACAAACACAGTTAATAAACTGTTTGATAATGCACATGTCAATAAACCAGAAAGGAAGCAATGTAGGATCCATAAATACAGACACTTCAGAGGCTCTTTTTAAGATATTCCCTCATTTTGAATAATCGATAGCTTTCTATGATAGATATGAATGATAAATTTCCATCTTATTTAACATGTTTACCAATGTCATGTCATTTAAGTCAGGAAAGAAAATGCTGCATCAACTGAGGAATCCGTAGGGGCTGTCTGTGGAAGAGCTGACATTAAAGAGCAAGAGAGACACAAAACCACAAGTCCTGTCCGGACGTCTCATACAAAGCTCCAAACCCCATTGTTCAGGCCAGGCTTGAAAGAGAGCAAGACAGAACACAGTTTGGAATTGCTGGAAAGCCATATGGCAGCGGCGGGGGTGGGGGGGAGGACTTTCTAGAAGATCAGACGATAACATAGCAAAAGCAACAAAAACAGTCTGTTACATAACATCCAGACCACACATCTTTTTTGAAGGTGGCACCTCTGCAGTGGAGATATTGTAATACCTTAGTCTGACAACTGCATGATTGTATGTGGTTTCTGCAGTGACTCCAGTTAAGTTATGCCGTCACAATGCGAAGTAATTCCTGGAGTTTCACTGTGATTTTAACATCACTGATGAGGAGTGAGACAAATCTCCCTGTTTCCATCACTTAAAGGAACTGCTTTTACCATTCTAGTTAATATACATGCAGCATTATTATTATTATTATTATTATTATTATTATTATTATTACTACTACTACTACTACTACAATTCTAATCTGAAACGGTCATTAGAGGCATATTTTCTCACCCTAAAATAGCATTTTGGTAAATATGCAATGGAAATGCTTCCTTGGAATGATATCCAAATAAGTTTTACTCAGGGTAGACCCATCTAAATTTTAATGGACATAACTTAGGTTTATTAACTTCAGTGAGTCTGTTCTGAGTACAGTCTAGTTCTTCTTCAACAGCAACAACTTTATTATTTGTACCCCACCCTTCTGACTGGATTGCCCCAACCACTACCCATAATGTCTTAGAGCAGATGAGGGGGACCATCGGTCCTCCAGATGTTGCTGAACTACAACCCACACCATGGGCTCATGGGAGTTGTAGTTCAGCAAAATCTGGAGAGTCAAAGCTTTTCTACTTTTTTCTTAAAGGAAAGGTCTGCAGCTTAATGGTGGAGCATATGCTTTGTATGCAGAAGGTCCCAGGTTCAATTTTGGGTGTCTCTGGGCAGGGCTGGAAAAGTATTCTATCTGAAATCTGAAGAATTGCTGCTGGAGGGATATACTTCCCATGAAACAGTAACCTGTTTTGCTGCTCTGCACTTTTTTATTCCTATGCTGTGCTGATCTAAGCCAAGGTTATTTGTATTTTTTTTTAAGGGATGAGGTTTCAGGGCAGGGGGCCTTGCCAAGGTCCTGGATCCCAAGGATACCATGTGCTAATACTCTGTATTTTGAAATATATAAAGTTGTGTTTGACTGATGAGTTCTAAATTGCTATTCAATAATAAAAGTCCAATATACAGAGCGCAAAAAGTTCAGAGATTGCAATCAGGATCTATACCTGAATTTTCCATAAATTCAATTTTGCTTGGAAAACTAATGGTGTGACAGCCACATCTTCTTCAAATTTAATATATTTCTTAAACTTTGCTCAGGCTTCATATTGTCTAGTTCTTCAGTTATATTACTTCCCCATCTTTAGTTTTTTAACGATCATACTGGACACAATTAATTAAAACTCACTGAATCTGCTGATCTCATTTCACATAAATACAACTCAAGTGTAGCTCTAAAATGTAATTACATTTGAGTGCGCTACAATATTTCACAGCTGAAGTTGCCCCTTCCATCCATCTCTCCCTTTAACTTCATAATCAGTCTGCTTGTAGAAAATCAGATAAGATAAATGCGGAATCAATGAAAGGACATTAAAAGGTGTAATTGCACTACAGTGTGGCAAAAATAATTTAAAGCTAGAGTAAGAAATAGGAAAACACATTTCCACCCTAAAAAGCTAAAAGACTCTATCAACATCTACAGGGAAGGTCATCCGTATCTCTGAAATAAAATTGCTAAGTAACAATAATGACTAGGCAGTTCAGCTCATCCTTTGCACTTTATTTTCTGAGCAATTGATATATTTGCCAGTCTTGTCCTGTATCTTAATTGGTGATTAAATGTTTTGTTACCCTCCTATATACTATAGACAGAACTGCATGACAATGCCTTTTGTGGGGTGGGGGATCATTTCAATGCCATCATATGTTGGCTTTCCCCGTGTAAGCGTTTTCAGCATATTCACTTGTGGCCATGGTTAATGCTCTTCATCTAGGCATTCACGAGACTGTGTGTAGCCTATTGATAGTCTTAGGTTTAAAAAACAACCCTTTGACATCATTGACAATGTGGTGTTAGTATGAGACTGTGTAACCAGGAAACTAGACATGAGAAGTTGCATAGTGTTGTGATGGGTATTTATTTTTTAATTTCAGGTTCTGCTTGTGGCAGAGATAAATGAGACAACCTGTTTGCAAAGGCCAGTGAGCAGTTAACATAGATACAAGAAAATAAGCTGCCATCTAGATGAGATGACAGAGTTTTGTGGCTGGAACGTCCAACTCAGTTGGCAGATAACAGAGTGGGACTACAGAGCTCAGAAAAGAGGATATAACTCTTTTATACTGCATGATTTCCCTGATTAAAATTACATCCCCCAGTTGATCCTAGCTTCATTAAGGAGAGTTTGTATATACAGGCCCCTAACTGTGCAAATAGCAATCTTGAGGGGGGAGTGATATGATTTTCTTAAGGAAAATGGATTAACTCCTCTCCCCCAGCACCATCCAGGTAGTTTCACCTGGTATTTTTACCATATCATTTACTTGCTGCCAAAATTTAAAAGAGATGAAAGATCTGGTGACAGATCTCTATCACCTCAGCTACTTTGGCCCTAGGTTACTTAGTTACTCAAAGCTCTGGCTTGAATAGCCTTCTTTTGTTACCAAGTGACTGGTTTTCAAAGGCGTGCTACTTCTGATTCTGAACATAGGGGCTGTATAACCATCATGACTACTAGTCATTGCATTTTGTGAAAGTGAATTCCACAGTTTAACTCTGCACTGTGTGAAGAAGTACTTCATTTTGTATGTCCTGAACCATCTCCCACTCAGCTTCAGTGGGTGACCAGAGGTTTCATTATTTTGAGAAAGGGAGAAAAACCTATCTCTCTACAGTTTCTTCACACCATATATAATTTTGTACGGTGGCGCTGTGGGTTAAAGCCTCAGCGCCTAGGACTTGCCGATCGAAAGGTCGGCGGTTTGAATCCCTGCGGCGGGGTGCGCTCCCGCTGCTCGGTCCCAGCGCCTGCCAACCTAGCAGTTCGAAAGCACCTCCGGGTGCAAGTAGATAAATAGGGACCGCTTACCAGCGGGAAGGTAAACGGCGTTTCCGTGTGCGGCTCTGGCTCGCCAGAGCAGCGATGTCACGCTGGCCACGTGACCCGGAAGTGTCTCCGGACAGCGCTGGCCCCTGGCCTCTTGAGTGAGATGGGCGCACAACCCCAGAGTCTGTCAAGACTGGCCCGTACGGGCAGGAGTACCTTTACCTTTACCTATCATGCCTCCCCCTTTTTTTCTAAACTAAAAATATCCAAAAGTTGCAAGCTTTCCTCACAGAGAAGTTATTGCAGTCCCTTGGTGAGAGGCGAAGGAAGGCGTCGTGACACCCGGGCTGGGCATCACTATGTAGGGTGACGCCGCACATGTGCTGTACTTAGCAGTTTGCTGCCGGCTCTGGGATCCTCTGCTCACGGCTACAGCCATGAACGGAGGATCTGCCACTTCTTATCACCCCCACAGACATGGAACCCGGGGCGCACTGCCCACCCCCCCACTGCGACGCCACTGCCCTGGTCATTCTCATTGCCCTTTTCTGCACCTTTTCCAGCTCTACAGTATACTTTCTGAGGTGCAGTAGTCAGAATCATACACAGTAGTCCAAGTATGGTCACACCATAGATTGGTATAAAGGCACTACAGCATTGGCAGTTTTATTTCCAATCCCTGTTCTAAGGATCCTTAACATGGAATTTACCTTTATCACAGCTACTGCATACTGAGTCAACATTTTCATTACGCTATTCACCATAACATAAAGATCCATTTCCTTGTTGGTTACTGACACTTCAGACCCCATCAATGTATATGTGAAGTATGGATTTTTTGCTTTCATTGCATCATGTTTTTTTCCACTGAACCATATTTGCCACTTGGTTGCTCATTCACCCTGTTTCCTTTTATTGTCCAGAATAATTTGGTGTGATTGGAAATCTTGGCCATCTCACTGTTCACCCCAACCTCCATTTTAACAAGATTTTTAAAAGTGCAGATCTCTGGGAGTCCCCCATTTCTTCATTGTGGGAGCTTTCCATTTATTCCAACTCCTGTTTTTATTCCTGTTCCTGTTCTTTAGCCAGTTACAGATCCATAAGAGAACTTGTCCTCTTATCCCTTGACTGCTGTGTTTCCTAAGGAGCCTTTGGTGGTGAACTTTCTCAAAAGCTTTTTGAAAGTCTAAGTACATACCAGTAAGTACACAGTGTCTACCATGGGGTGGGGAACCTCTTTTACAGAGTTGTTGCCTTTTTTTGGTCCCCAAAAAGGGGATAGACTGAGAGAGGGGCTTGTCCGAGGCCACCCAGCCAGGTTCATGACTGAACAGGAACGAATCCTTTATCCCTACAGATGAATTTCTGACCATCTATAAATAGAGTGTGCTCATACACACAAATCCCTAGGAGAAGTTTTAAAATCTTGTCTGTAATCTTGTGGGCTCCGTGAGCTAGCCCAAGATTTTCATTTGCTTGATTGCCTAACTGATAGCTTCTTCCTTCTGGTATTACAACGGACAACAAAACCATGCTTTTTACCTTCTTTGGTCATAATCACTCCCCAGAGCTGCAGTTGCTTAGGGAAGTGTTATTATTTGTATATATTAGTCTATACTCAGGGTTGTCTAAGGAGGAAGTGTGGATGGTTGCTAGGGAGGGCATGAACTTCACAGTGACCCTCCTACCCTGAGCCTCACTTTAATTTATGTACACCTTGGCCAGTGCATCAGCAGGCAAAGCAAGTTGCTTCAGCACCCCTAGCCCCACATGTCTAGTAGAGACAGGGACCAGTGGAGCAACGCTCTGTTTGCAGGTTTGAAACAGCTTTTCTCGGGGATATGCCTTGAGGGCGATGTTGTTGTTGTTGTTTAGTCATTTAGCCGTGTCTGACTCTTCGTGACCCCATGGACCAGAGCACGCCAGGCACTTCTGTCTTCCACTGCCTCCCGCAGTTTGGTCAAACTCATGTTGGTAGCTTCGAGAACACTGTCCAACCATCTCATCCTCTGTCATCCCCTTCTCCTTGTGCCCTCCATCTTTCCCAACATCAGGGTCTTTTCCAGGGAGTCTTCTCTTCTCATGAGGTGGCCTAAGTATTGGAGCCTCGGCTTCACGATCTGTCCTTCCAGTGAGCACTCAGGGCTGATTTCCTTAAGAATGGATAGGTTTGATCTTCTTGCAGTCCATTGGACTTTCAAGAGTCTCCTCCAGCACCATAATTCAAAAGCATCAATTCTTCGGCAGCCTTCTTTATGGCTTGAGGGCGATACAGTAAAACAAAGGATCTACCTGTTCCTGTACATTTCTTGTGACTATCAGCCCAACCAGTTAGTCATGTCCTCTGCCTTAGTGAAGTGACCACTGGAACTGTTATTTTGGGAACATGGGATCAAAACAAGTCTCCCCTTCCCCCTGCTTGCCACTCTGTTAGCACCCTTGCCTTGCCCCTTTAGAAGGGTTCTTAGTTAAAACGTTGGCGCTCTTTAAAAATATGCTAGTACTCAGCTTACCACCACTCCAGACAGGCTTTCCTTTTATTATTCTAGGCATTAGCAGATGCCTCAGTTCCCAGTATAAAATCAAAGTATCTATTTTACGATAGCTTATAGTACAAGCATCCCTGTTAGACGGCTGTCATACACTTGGATGGTTTGGAAGTTACAGCTAGTAAGGAATGCTGCCAAGTGCTGAATATAAGCTGCCGTAATCAAACCGAACACAGCTGAAGCCGCTACGGTGGCTATCAATATATTTCCAGACTCAACTCAACATGCTGGTTTCAACCTATGATACCCTAACCTGAGTCCCTGGGTATTTCAGGGGAAACCTACTCCCATATGAACATCACTTAAGGGCAGCTGAGGAGAGCCTGCTTTGAGTTACATTGTCTTTGGAACATCTGCACCTTGTATCCTACAAGCGGGGCCTTGTCCATCACCATGACACCATCACTCTAGAATCCATAGAAATGTTGAACACTTCCTTCCATGGTGGTGTGTGTCTTCATCCACTGACCTTTCTCATAGTCAGCAAACAGGTCTTGCACGGGTCAGGGCATTTTGTTTCAGCATGTTTTAAGTTATTAGTTCTTAGGTTTTAGCTTGCTGGCGTTGTCTTCTATCAATTTAGCTTTTACACAGGATTGCTTTTATTGTTGTTTAGTTTTGGAAGGGTGTTAGTAAGAATCATGACTGATCCAGATAATGTGTTTTTTTTCCAGGAATACAGTGCAGCCACCCAGACAAATTGCTGAACTTGCTAGGCAAGCACTCCTCTTGTCTTCCTTTTGCCACCACTTCTCAGTACTCAAGCTGTGGTTACTTGGAAGCAATAGTTTTCACTCTAGCAAGGACCCCTAGTGACACATTCTCATTGTGGTATTGTAATCTGTTCTCAGCTGCCATGAGGGCCATTTTTTAAGGCAGGGCATAAGCTCCTTCAGGCAGGGTCTGCCTTCTTATTCATGTTCTGTAAAGTGTTATGATGTACATCAATGATGCTATATAAAGAATAAGAAAAGGATTGTTTCTTCTGGCCATAGCCTTTCCCGCTCCCCCACTGCAGTTAATCTGGCCACATCCACACTATACAGTGGTACCTCGGGTTAAGAACTTAATTCGTTCTGGTCCGTTCTTAACCTTAAACTGTTCTTAACCTGAGGTACCACTTTAGTTACTGGGGCCTTCCGCTGCCACCGCGCTGCCGGAGCACGATTTCTGTTCTCATCCTGAGGTAAAGTTCTTAACCTGAAATACTGTAACCTGAAGCGTCTGTAACCTGAGGTACTGCTGTACAGTGGTGCCCCGCAAGACGAATGCCTCGCAAGACGGAAAACTCACTAGACGAAAGAGTTTTCCATTTTGGAGGTGCTTCACAAAATGAATTTCCTATGTCTTGCGAGTTCCTGCGGGTTTTTTTTCCTTCCCCCCCTTTTTCTAAGCCGCTTATCCGCTAAGCTGATAAGCCGCTAAAAGCCGCTAATAGCGCTAATAGCGCTAATCCGCTAAGCTGTCAATGGGCTTGCTTTGCAAGACGAAAAAACCGCTAGACGAAGAGACTCGCAGAACGGATTCTTTTCGTCTTGCGAGGCACCACTGTACATTTAAAGCATATTAGTAGAAGTACGGTAGTCCTGAAACTAAATCTACATGTCTACAATAAATGCATGCAGCTCTATATTTTGAAAAGAAGCAAAACTGTGCTTGAAATCGTTATTTATTTATTTATTTATTTATTTATACAGCCACAACCCAAACACTCACCTGTACTCTGCTTATTCTTTTAGAATGGAACTGCATGTCACCTGAGTAAAAACAAGTATATAGAGAAGGAAGGGGAAATTGGCAGATGTGAGGGGGGATGCTCTTAATTTCTGAAGCACAGTCATTATCGCCCTGGATCTTCCACCACCACCAACAGGCCTGGCATATTTCCAGTGTTAAAACTAGTTGAAGGAAAAATTGGGGAAATTGAGAGGTTGTGAGAAATTCTCACATTCTCCCCTGCTAATGTCTCCCACTCACTACATCTCTGTTACAAGGTAAAGAGGGAGTTGAAAACCCTGTGCTTATATCTCAATGTGGTTTTCCACCCTTATACTCTTAAATAAAAATGGGTCTGTACATCTATATACAGTATATACCCACGGAGTAGACATGTTTTCTGATTTATGTATCTCACCAAAGGACTGAACAAAATCCACTTTGGACAGTTGCATGCCATGTTCCTATGGTGACCTGTGTCCTTGTGACTCTGACAACTTTATCATTTACATCAAAACATTTCACTGGCAAGGTCACAGATGGCCTGTTTGATCTGAGACACTGAAGCCATTCTCATCTGGGAAATTTCCCCAAACATTGCACAGCTTCTGTTACCTTCTAGGCTATTAAGAAAATTTTAGCTGTGGTGGAAGTGGTGGGAAAGTTTTATGTTCTGGATGTCTCATAAGATACTGGGACACCAAGAGTTTTCTACTCCATTTTCCATAAAGAGAAGGCATACCTGACTTACTACCAAGAACAAACCAGTCCCATAAAAAAAAAAAACCCTTCTGTGTATGCATATGCAAAGAGTCGGGACAAAAGTCCTAGTCTTTTACATCCAAGAAAACAGACTTCTACAATGTCAGTCTAAACAGTTCTCACCATTGCTCAAGATAATTAGTTAATTGATCAGTTCTGTAAACCAGCCCTTTGAGGCAAATGGAACTTACTCATCTGTACAAAGCCAATTTATTTCTTTGGGGTATGCCATATTGTGATATTTCTTGTTCT